>NW_026000051.1:7177588-7188600 GCF_001458135.2 Marmota marmota marmota
TTTTCTACAGCCGCGCCTGACATCACGTCCTGCTGCCGTGCCATTGGCCGCTGGGCGCCCCAGGCCTTGGCAGCGCGTGCTCCGGGAAGGCGGGAGACCCGAGAGGGAGGGGTGAGGCGAAAGGAGGAGAGCTGAGAGGAGATGGTGGGAGCTGGTGGGCGAGGCTGGAGGAGGAGGCGGGAGGAAGGGAGGAGGGAGAGCGCGGGGTTTGGAATTTTTAAGCTACGAACAGTTTCCTGCGATTTCTTCGGGAAGGAAAATTAAACCCTTTCCCCTCGCTGTCTCCATCCTAAGAAGGCGCAGCCAGAGGATGCTCGAGGAGTTCTCACTCCGATCTCCCCTTGGCCTCAGGCACCATCTGGGGAGGCTGGAGAAGGCAGGCCTGAGGCAGAGTTGCGAGAGCCTTCGGCCGCTTCCCGCTGAGGTCCGCCTTCGTCCGGGGCTCCCTGCCACGGGCGGCCGGCCGGCGGTTCCGGCCTCCTGGGGACCCAGCTGAGCCCCAAAGGCCGGAAAAGCACAGAGCTGTGACTCCCGGGGAGGAGACCAGCTAGCATATCCTCGCTCCAAGAGAGCTAGGGCCCAATTTACGGCCAAGCGTGTAATTCTTTCTTGCTCTTTCCCGTCTCTCTCCAGCCTGGAAGAGTGGGGCGAGCATGGTTTAAGAACTCAGAGAAGCAAGGAGTTCGAATCCAAACTCTGCCATTTACATGCAGTGTAATCTTAGGCAAGTGACTTAACTTCCCTTAGCTTGTTTCTGACCTTTTCAATGAGACACAAGAAGGCCCCTCCAAGTAGATGTAATGAAGGAAAGAGATTATGGACATAAAATGTCTGGAACATAGTAGGCACTCCACACATTCTTTAAACATTCATTCCCTCTTTCACTCTGAGATACATTTGGCATCAGTGAGGTTCTCAAAGACCACAGACCCATGCTCTGACCTTTGGGCATGCCAGGCTACCCACCCTGGTAACATCAGAGTCACCTGGCTACACCATTTCACCAAGGACTAACAGCCTAGACTGTGGGATAAATCCCAGTACCAGTCCCAGTCTTTAGACTTCTGGCTCAACCTAAAGTCTCTTGGGCAATTGAGGGTAACACCCAGGTACCTGGCGAAGTGGGAATTAGGAAATAAAAAGTGATTGTAGAGAAAGACTGAATAAGCAAGCCCGTTACTGAGTCCTATCCCCCTGAGTCCATTTGTTTTGGAGGTGAGTTTACTCCATGTAATGGAGTTAAGGGTTTCAGGCTGAGGCGACCTGCTTGCCAGAAGAGTAAAGGGAAAGCCAGGATCTCTGAGGACACAGAGTTGAAACAGCACTGAAATCATACTTCCTACATACAAAAGTTTCACACATAAATACACACTGCTTGTAATGCCCAAGCACGTGCACATGTGTGCAAATGTACATGATCATTTCTTTTGGCAAAAAAACAGCCAGCATGAATTTCTTTTTGATGGCAAAACCACGGCCAGCACTAATGTAGAGCTAAGGTCTATGCGTGCTTATCATGTACAAGTGTCTAGGGCTGAGCAGGAGAGAGCTTCTGGAAGGCTATAAGTTAAAACTACACTTGCCTGCTTGGGCAATCCCACTTAAGTCCCTAAGTGCGCTCCCAGGAGGCTACGTTTTTCCTATTTGCAAAAACTCTTGAAGTTACAAGTATGTGTGTACAGGCTGCACGTGCACAGATGCCCCAGCGCGAGGGAAGGACCATAAATCCAAAGGCGCGCGTGCGCGCGAGTTCACACAGACTGTGCTTCAGCGCCTGCACACGGCCCGCGCCCAGGCACGCGGACGCCTACACGAATACACAGACATGTTGTACTGAAGCATCTGGGACAATTTCTTTCAAAGAAAGTGGGGAATAAAAATCTAATCTGGGAGTCACCAGGGTTCATCTGGAGGTCGCCCAAGGGGGAGAAAAAAATTATAACGGTGCTGGAGTTTTTGTGTTTGGTGCTGGCTGGATACAATACATTTTTGAGAGCTCCAGGGACTGTCTTAGGAGCTGGAGGGGTTGTCCATAGTAACTCTTGCCGAGGGCTGAAACACACCTTGCAGCTCTTCACTTCCCCCCAGTACATACAAGATTCCCTCGCCACCTCTCGGACCAGAAGCTGCCTTCCATCCCTGTACTGACCCTAGATTCCCGGGCAGTCAAGATCCCTGGCGCGTGTGCTTCTCTATCCCTGTTCTACAGGCTGGGAAGCGCTCGGGGCTGTAAGAAGCTCCGGCTCCTCTCCCGCCGCTGGGCACCTTGGCTCCCGGGTTCAGAGGCCCTTAACTTTGCTAATCTCCCCCAGCGGCAAGGGGACGTCGCGCAACGGCTGAACCCTGTCCTCAGAGACTAAATAAGGAGAGGAACGGGCTGTAAACACATATCCTGACACGTGAATGACATTTACACCGTGCGAGAAGCCGCGGCCAAGGGAAAGAAGGGGGTGGGGAGGACGGGCACCGACAGGTAAATGGAACATTCGCAGGCGCCGGAAACCGCGGCCCTCGCCCCCTCCCCCTAATAAGAGGAAAGAATCCCTAAGCCCCCCGAACCTGCCTTTTGTGGGAGGTGACAGGTGAACGGATTTCAGGTCTGGCCACTGTTGCCGCTGCCTACCTCCCCACCATCTGCTTCCTTGCAGAGAAGCAGACCCGGCGCATAATGAGGTAGCAGCCTCCAGCCGGCCACCGTGACTAACTCAGAACAAAAGCGCTCCCTCCACGCCTCCTCCAACAAAGGGGCCACCAGCCCCGGCGCTCCCCGAAGGCTGCGGGTCTCCCGGCTACCGGCTGCGGAGCTGCCGCGCGCAAACTTCTCGGGGCTCCCGGGGCTGCCGGCGCCACGGAGCCGGGGCCGCGAAGGGAGGAAGCGCAAGCCGCCCGGAGAAAGTGAGGCCAGGCCGGGCGGGGGGAGAGGGGGAGGGCGCGGGGGAGCCGCGGAAGGAGGGTGATTGATCAGCGCGCTGTTCCCGGCGCTCTGTCCCGTTATTAGAGGCGGCCAAAGCAGGGCCACGCAATAACCTCGGAATCGCCAACTAATTGACGCTGCAGGCAACTACTTCATTGTGCGCGCTGGTTTTATGTCTTCATAGCCGGTGATTGACAAGGTGTAATTAGTCATCTCACTCGATGATAAACATGGGCACCCTCCTCCCGCGGCATCAGGCCGTGTGTACCAGCAGAGGAAGCGATAGTTGACGCTGATATACCATTAAATCAAAATGAAGACGTTCAGAAGTGTGTGTTTGCTGTGACGCTCTGATGGTTTATTTCTCAAATACGGCACCAACAGATTTACTTGATTTGCAAGTTAACTACAACATTAACTGGTTTTATTTATTTTGCCTCTTCCTTCCTCTTCCTAGGCAGGGATGTTGCTCTTGGAGAATGTGAAGACAGTTTGCTTCTTGACAAGCGAGCGAGCGGGCGCCCAGATTTCTGCAGCCTTCCTGAGTCTCCCCCGAGGGAAAAGCAGGCAGAGAAAATGCCGGATTTGGGAGCCACCAGGGAAGGGTTCCACGCAGGGGAGCCGCCCTCTTTGGCCCCAGAATCTCCTGCCTGGGGCCCCCCTTTGGGTACTGCCAATGGATGACCTCAAACTCTGAGGATGGTTGCTGGGGTTGGGGACAGGGAAACCTCCTGAATAATAACTGCAAAGAAGAAAGAGGCAAAATCAACGTTTCCTCCCCGCCTTGAAGCAGAAAGGACAGTGTTCTTGAAGCTGTTGGCTGCAGTCACAGGGCTAGTTGCCCGCCTTGATTCCCTGAGTAAAGTATAACGTTTCCTGTGCCTGGAGCTTGCTTGCACCATTCAGCAAATTACACTTCTTGCTTACAAAAGTGGGTCTTGCTCAGGGAAATGTGTGTGTGTGTGTGTGTGTGTGTGTTTCCCTCTCTACATTGAGGTTTCTTTTAGGGATGCTGGTTATTTATTCCAGAAACCTGGACTTAATTTTTAAAAAGGAAGGGTCCACACCTCGTCTGCTTTGACCCTAATTCTGGTTGGAGAAGGCAGAGATTGAACAAAGCTATCGACCTGTGAAAGTCCATTTCCAGGGTATCACCTGTGTCCCCAGGAAATACCCCCAGTGGGGTATGCTTCCTGCACTTTCCCCTTCTCTCTAACCTCTGTCTCCAGTTCGTATAGCAGAGGGATGGTGATTCCTTCCCACTGTGTAGGAATGTGGGGTTGTGGGCATCATCTCCAAGAAAAGGTGGGGTGAGGGTTAGTTCTAGGCATGGCAGAAATCCCATATTTTCAACAAGAACCCCCTTTCACAGGCTTGTAGGCTTCATTCAGCAAAGGGGAAATTGTTTTATATTGATGTGAGAGGCTGTCAGTCAGCAGTAAGTCTGCTCAGGCATGGCTATCTTTCTTTATGAAACTAACTCATTGCCTTGGTCACACCATACAGAAAATCTGCAGATCACCACTATCGACAGCAAAAATCAGTGGGGTCTTAGTTATTTCCAAGGGGAGCCTCGAGTCTGTGACACTAGAATAGAGATATGGCTTGGCCCATTGCTGGCAAAGAGTAGCCCAGTTCCTCCTCCTCTTCTCCCTGCAGCGATCTGAACAATTCTGAAACCGCCTCCCTGGGCGTCAGCTGAGCAGGTTGGGGAACTAACCAGGGCTCTCTCTCTAGGGCCCTGTTAAATGCACTGAACTTAAAATGAAACACGAAGTGTGAATTTCAGGTTTGAACATGATGCATCAGGAAACGTGGAGGTTGGCAGCCCTTTTCCTCCCTCCTGTCTTTCGGTAGCAGGTATTAATATTGTATTAAATGTTATGAGAAAGTAAGGGCTGCAGAGAGAATGTGCTCAGATGCAATTTTGTCAAGGTTTTTATCTGTGATTATGATTCCAGATGTAGAAGCTCCCCGGAGGAGGGAAATGAGGGGTTGCTGGCATGTGACATGTGTTTTAAGGTGTTTGGCAGTGTTTCTCAAAGTGGTGACAAAATGTTCAATTTTATTACAGGGAATTGGTAAAAGAAATACGAATACCAGGTCAGAAATTGTTCACCTCAGCAAAAGGATTTACCATTATCAATTAGGGTGCAGAAAGTTTGTACCTGGGCCCCTGCTCAAATCACACTGGTAACAATATAAATCCATCAGATCAGATCATTCTCAAAGAACAACTGCAACAAAACACACAATAGATAACTACATCTCCCCACACCTAATTTTCACAAAAGATATAAACTGTCTTGGAAGAAAAAAAAGTAAATATTTCAACAAGAAGTCATTTTTTTTCCAACTGGTATAACTATAGCTATACCTTGTACCTGGAAGATAATTTCTTTTTAATCTAGCCCAGAATTATAGCCAGTCCTGGAAAGGCCATTTTGCTAGCCTCTGCTCTGCAAGTCTTCCAGGTTGAAGCACAAAAAACAACAGCAATAAATTTCCTTACACAGGAGGCCACGCTGTCTTAAAAGAGAACCAGGAAGATTTTATAAGAAAAAGTGGGGATGGGGTAGGGGAGGGAGATTGACTAGCTAATAGTTTTGATACCTTCAAACACACTTGATACTAGAAAAATTTCCTTCCACAGTCTTTTTTTCTTTCAAAGGCATCTCTGCTATCCCTTTCTGACTGCAGGACACCCCTAAACTCCATTATGAAACACAAGTTTCCTCATAAACCTTTTATGAGCTTCACATACACTGGCACTAATGGACTCGGGTGCCCAGCCAGTGCTCACTAGATTAAAGGTGGGTTTGGTAGATATTTCCAAAGGACAAAAACGGGGTTTGGTCTAAAGATACTGGACTTGGTTCCTCCCTGGGTCCCCTGTCAGTGGACAAGAGTCTGTACCCCACTTGCTGGAGCCACTGCCACACAGATCATCCCATACCTAGCAAACCATTCAGCCCTAGCCTTCCATAATCCAAGATAATTTTGCCTTCCCAGCTGTTGACACAAAGCATACTAGGCTCCTAGAACAAAGTGCACCTTCTTTGAAAGTAATCAATGAGGTGATGTAGGACTCGGTACTTTTCCTAGGGGAATAGGGAGGTTGCAGAGAAGGGAGAATGTCAGGCACGGCTACCATCTCTCCACCTGTGCTTTCTGCAAGACCCTGCCTCTAGCCTGGCCCAACTTTCCACTGATCTGATTAGCAAATCTCTACTGGTCTTTGGGAAGTTGGCATTGTCTCTTCAGGTGTAGAACAGTTTTCCCATATAGGCTTTAGTGAAAGCCCAGCCTCTTGGCACCCCCTCCCTCACCATTTTTATTCTTCCATTAATTAAAACAACTAATGTCCCATCGATTATCTCTGCATGAATGAAAATCATTATGAGGCCTTGCAGGTATATGGGAAATTCTGTTTGCTTAAGTATTCACACTTTGATTTCCTATAGACTCATTTTCTCAAGCATAAAGAAATTCAAACAAAACAAAACCAAAATCTCCTGACACTTGGCAATAAAACATGAAGACTAGTTGTAATGAGCTTGTGCCGATCTTTTGTAGAGATGTTCAGATAGCCCTATGCTAGAACTGCGTAAAGGATTCTAGACGGTTAAGGCAAACACTGATAGGTCATCAGACTCAGGTTTTGAATTTGTGCTTGTGTTGAGTCAGATGAGCTCATCCACATTTACTTCTAAGCTAACGTGTCAGCCCTTGAAAGTAAAAAGGCAGCGGACAATCAGTTCTATTTGGAATTTCCCAGTTAGTTGGCCATTTCAGCTTGCGTCTTCATTTCTGGGGGCTGCCATAATTAGAGCGATCTATTTTGCATTTACTTCTCTTTGCAAGCACTACATTATTCACTCTTTCCTGTGCTTATTAAACAGTGCCACCTGCACCAAATTCAACAAAGCTCTTCCATCAGTCAGGCCCAGCTAAGGATCCCAGGCCATATATTATCATTAATTGAAGCTCAATTGAATAGTTGACGATAGAGGCATGAGTAAAGGCAACACATTTTCTAGGACCTGTTTATATAAATATTTTAAGAAAAAAAATCATTCTTCAAATTGTCATCTTTTATAAACTCTCTGTTTCATTTGCTCTGTACAGTAATTCAAGCAGCAATTAGCAAGTCTTTTAATTAATTAACTATTCCCTGTATGTCACCAAGATGCCTCCAGCACAAATGTCCTCCTCCATAGGTACTAGCACATGCAGTCAATATTTTGTCACCCAAAGCTTTCGAACTGACCACCTCGATAACCCTAATACTATTTTAAAAAGGGGGTCTCAAGAGCCAAAGACAAGACTAGAAAGCAGAGGACAATTTTCAGGAAGCTGGCCATGGGTAGTCTGAATTTGGAAAGAGGGAGAGGCAGAAGAAAGGGAACCAGAGGCACAGAGGCAAAAGGCTGAACATGAATGCACATAGACATCAGTGGTTAAGGAAAGGCACCGAAAGTTTCTAGAAAAGATGGGACCATCTCTTAGACTCAGCTGTTATAGCAAAGTCTGTGCATCCAAATGCTGATGATTTACACATTTTTAAGAGCCTCAAACAGTGGCTTGTTCTTTTAAAAGCTTCCTGCTTTGTTCAAAATACTGCTTATCTTTGGCATTGTCAACAGCTCTGCATCTGGGAGAGATTAATTAAGTGATAGGTCAGACACAATGAGGTGAAAGGGCATGTCCACCTAATCAGGGCTGATCCATCCGTTTCTAGGTAGATCAACTTTTTTGAGGGATGCCAATTTTGGTTCCATTTCGAGGGGAATTTATCAATAGGGATGCCTGCCTGAGCCACTCCAATAAGGAATACTCAGATTGAAAATTTTTTTCTGCAGACAAAAACATCTAAAAATCTACATTCTTGTATTTTCAAGATATGAAAACAAATCATAACTATCAATTTTCTGTGTGCTTAAGTTTTCCCAATCAGGGTGAAGGCTGATCTTCTTGAATATGATTCTTTCACAAAATAGCTAGTTGGATGATTAAAAATAAGATTGCTATGCAGCACAGTAAAAATTAAAAGTTCACTTTTGCTCCTTCCCCCTCCCAAGTGTTTCTCAGGACTCCTTTCTTTCAAGTCCACTTTTAATTTCCAGAAGACAAAATGAAAGAAAGAGACAGGAAAGGGGGTAGGGAAAGAGGAGAGAGAGAATGAAAGAGAAAAAGGTGTCATGGACGAAATTTCTCAAGACCAATTAGAGGTTATCTTTAAATCTCCATCTTCCACCCCCTCCACACCTTTCTAAATAGATCTTTAGATTAGTGAGAAATTAGTTAATTGGGGAAAGCCATGTGGCCGGTTCACCCAGTTCCTAACCAGAAGGGTTTTAAGAACCTTAGATCCCACTCCCATAAATGCTGCCTCTCCATCTCTTCAGCAGCATGTCAGTCTAGGTCAAATTTGTGATTGCAAAATTGTGTGTGTGTGTGTGTGTGTGTGTGTGTGTGAGAGAGAGAGAGAGAGAGAGAGAGAGAGAGAGAGGAGTAAACTCTCTATCAACAAGGCTAGACTCAGGTAAAGTGATTGTTCTGTGCAAACCCCAAGCAAAACATCTGGAATATTTTTATTCTTAAACACTTCTGCTAATGAAGTTCACATTTTCCAAGGAATTTTTTTGGGGGGAGACTAATGGGGTAAACAATGGTTGGGGTGTTGTGTAACTGATCAGCCATTTCCCCTTCTCCAAAGAAACACAGAATGCTAGATTCTTAGCTATATAATTCTTTAAGTCATCTGGGATCTATCTATATTTATAAAACTGAGCAGAAATACTTAACAGCCTGATCAATAGCCATTGACCGGCAGTGCACCTCACACCCTAACATGCTCAGCTTGATCATGTATATTTGATCATTGAAAAATTCAAAGCATCTTGCAGCAGTATATCAAGCTTTTCATAAAACAGTCTGTCTCTTTCTGTGGTCTTAAAAAGAGTGAGTTTCTCTCTCCCCTGAATTCATCTATCCATCCATTTATCTACACACACACACACACACACACACACCGCCCTACCTAGAGAATTTATTGCTCATATATTTGATGAAGAACAAGGTAATTAACTGCGAGGCTATACATCTGGGCGGCACTTCATATCCATTGCAATAATAAAACACTTTTTTCACATTTTAGCAGAAGAAAGGCTAGTCCTGCCCACAGATTCAGAGGACCCCAGAGTCTCTGTCTGCAAAGCCTCCTTGTTATAAATCCTGCTTCCCTCTTAAGTGATGGCATGCACAATTGTACCAAGGGGCACTAAGTTTATCTGTGCAAAAGCATCACCGGAAAGCTTGTCCCTTCTCAGAGCTTTAGTATTAGCTTGCTCGGGGGTGGGGGTGGGCTGTTGAAATAGACACAGCTGGCATTTCCATCCCCAGTCTGCTTGGCAGCAAACTGGGGTAAGGGTCCAGAGGACTTATCCTGTGAAGGGCCACAGGTAGAAGAGGTGTATTTTGGGATCCCAAGGACTGGTACATTGAGCATGTGCCACTAAGATTTTGTAGCCCCAAAAGGCACCAATCCTGCAATTTTTTTCTGATATGCTGAGGTCAAAAAACCAATTCAACTTTCTCCATAAGGCACCCCAGATCTATTCAGAACCACTCCAAGGGTCTGACCAGAATACAATTGGCAAATCTATGCCAAGCTCCTCACAGAAGTTCTTATAACCCCAACCCTAGAGACCACCCCCACCCCAGTCAGAAAAACAAATTACCTGCAGAACCTCCCATCTTGGGCGTCCCCTGTTCTGTATTCCTAACTGTGCACAAACAAATTATTCGGGGGCCCTTCCTTCTAAAAGCAGCAGCATCTGGGCTGAAGCTCCCTCCTTTTAAGGGGCGACTTCATATGATAATATGTGTAATATGATATGGAATGACAGAATGCATGACAGTTGCCCATAATACAGAGAAGTCAGTCAAAGGACAGAGGGGACATTTGGATAATTACCATCCATTGGCTAGTCAATCACGCGAACAGAGAGAAACTGCACAAAACCCACAATGGAGTTGGGAAACAAAAGAGACCCGAGCCAGACTCAGGATTAACCGGTCTAAAGCGATCTAAATGCTTTTGTATCTGAAGAACTGAGGCTCCCGGTCCCCCCCCCCCAATCCCAGGGAACTAATTGCGGGGATCAGAGTTAAAGCTCTCTCCCTCCTTTCCCATTTTTCTTTGTAGACTGCTCACCACGCAGGAAAAAAAATGATTTCTCTCTGTGTGTTCATTAAACTATTTTAAAGTTAAAAGGGTGGGGGAGGGGGGCTAGATATGGCCCCTCAGCCCAGAAACTGGGATTCTTCTCCCTTGGAAGAGGCTGGGACAGTCTCGGTAGGCTTTAATTCTTTGTTTCAGGGTAAATTCTTCTCTTCTTGCCCCTTGGAAACAGATGCCCCCCACACCTGGGCTGAGACTGGGCAGGTGCTCTCAGAGGCAGAGATGGATTGATGGTACTCTGCTTTGGGTGAGGACCCCGTGCCCCCAGCTGGCCCCTGCACCAGAAAAACACCAGGTCCCCCTTCCCAGTGCAAGACTCAAATTGAATCTGCACACCTAGCATTAAGTGGGGGTAAAAGGGCAACAGAGAAGTGGGTCTAGTCTTCAGCATGGGAGAGTGAGCCAGAATAAGATGGTTGTAAATTGTGGGGAGAGAATTTCTTTCTAAATTGGGGAGTGAGAAAGAGGGAGAAAATCTTTCTAAATGGGGGAGAGAGAGAATATAGCTAACTGGGGGGAGGAATGCAAAGAGTCTCCCTGCTTGAGGGACAAGCAAAGCAAAGACGTAACCCCTCAAAAGAGACAGGAAAATGATGCCTTCAGAGCCAGAGAGGATGGCGAGAGAGGAAGAGAATTCCTTAGAAGATAAAACATACGGACAGAAGATCTCTTAACCCAAGAGCGAACCCCCCACTCCCAGGACAGGAAGACTGGTAACTATCACCCAATTTCCACCAGTCCTCGCTACACAATTCCAACTCGCCCGAAGCCCTCCAGGCCCCGGCGGGCCCTCGCGGGTTCCCGGCTCCGTGGCAGAAGCAGACCCCGGTGCGGGTCCGCGGGTGCCCACGG
>NW_026000051.1:7188625-7234027 GCF_001458135.2 Marmota marmota marmota
CCGCCTCCCTCGGAGCCTCTCCATCCCCTGTCTCTGTGGCGCTCTCGGTCTCCTCTCCCGCCTCAGTCTCTCCCCGATCCTCAGCTCTTCCTCACTGCGCTTCTCTTTCTCTCTGTGGGGCGGATTCTCCTACCCCGGGCTCCTCGCTCTCACCATTTTCTCCCTCCTCTCATTTCTTTCTATCTCCCCTCACTTGCCACCCTTTCCCCCCTTTGCTCAAGAGGACTCGCTATCGCTTCCTCTGTCCCTATTCTGAACAGCCAGCATAAGCCATTTCCCTGCTCTGGGAACTCGAAGGAGTCACTTCTTCCCTCCAGGCTGCAGTTTCCTTATCTTTAAGAAGAGCTAATAAGCAGCTCTTGGTGGGATGGTTGTAAGGAGCGTGGAGGAGGGGGCTCAGGAGGCGCTCAGTGACTCTGGTCCCCCCCTTGAAGCTTGCACATTACTCAAATGCAGCAGTCAAATGTGGCAGCTGCCTGGCGACCAGGGCATACTGGGTGCCATGGGTCCTCCACATGACCCCTGTCTTCAGCCCAGAGGGCAAGGACCAAAGGCCAACTCTGCAGGGAGAATAAGGGTGATTTCTTCTGGGGTCCCCAAAGCCCCTCCTGAGAAGTGTCTGTGGTTGACCTCTCCCCAGGTTGTGGTTGGCCACACCCCAGAACTGGATCTAACACCTCAGGCCCTGTCACTTGCTGGTTCCTTCCTGGCTGACTGACAGTAAGCAGAGGGGCAACTCTCTCTTCTGTCCTTAGACCCAAGCAGGAGAAATTCTGCTCTTCCTCCCATCACCACACTAGGATTGGCTTTTAAGCTCCTGGACGGAGTGTGGCTTCAGAGTCAAACTGGTGAGTTCAAGACCACCTACTTGGGTGAGTCACACCATTCTAAGCTTAAGTTTCCTCATCTGTGAAATGGAAACAATGACCACCTTCCTTTTAAGGACTGTGGTTTGGATCATCCTTGGTGTGCATAACGTGCCCAGCTTGTAGAAGGTTATTTATTCTGTCTAGTTTCTATTAAGGTTCTTTGCTTGGCATTGAGGAAGAAAGAGCAATTCACAAGGCAGGCACGTCTGCTGTCTGCCTTCATGCAACTTACATTGTAGTTGGGGAGGCAAACTAAACTACAATGACATATTATTTCATGACAGTTGTACAAGTGCCATGAAGGATTAGTGCCATGATGAGATCAATCCAGGGAAGCTGCCCTATTCCCTGGAAGATCTTTTCTCTTTTTTTTTAAAAAAATTTTTTTTTAGTCATTGATGGACCTTTATTTAATTTATTTATTTGTATGTGGTGCTGAGAATTGAACCCAGGGCCTCACACGTGCGTGCCAGGCAAGCACTCTACCTCTGAGCCACCACCCCAGCCCTGGAAGATCTTTTCTCAAGATGTGTTGTCATCAAAGCTGAGACCTGGACTGGGGATGTGGCTCAAGCGGTATCGTGCTCGCCTGGCATGCGTTTGGCCCAGGTTCGATCCTCAGCATCACATACAAACAAAGATGTTGTGTCTGCCAAAAACTAAAAAATAAATATTAAAACTCTCTCTCTCTCTTTAAAAAAAAAAAAAAAAGCTGAGACCTGATGTCATGTATGGGCATAAGGCTGTAGTTAGCAGGAAGTAGAAGGGACTGCTAAAAGGGGTGGTGGATAGAGTGTTCCTGGTAGAGGAAGTGGGGAGCATGACCAGTAGGAAGGCCAGTATGGCTGGGGACATGGGAGAGGCTGGGAAGGTAGGCAGGGCCAAACCTGGAAGGGGTGGTTCTTCTAGACCAAGTGGAGGAGTCTGGGTCTCAGTCAAAGGAACAGCTCTTCTTAACCCTAAACCACATGGGGCCTGATTTGTCCTTTTCTGAACTAGACAGAAGAAGCCAGGTTCAATCCCTAGACATGTCATTTTCTTTTGGTCCATCTTGGGGGTTGCCATCTCTTGTCCCTCTCCCCGTCTCTGGTCCAGAACTGCCCACCCTGAAGTGGCATTGCCTACCTTGGCAACTCACCCCTGCTGTCACACAGCACTCAATTTGTGGGGAAGACACCTTAGAACACATAGGATGATGATGACCATTAAGAGGGAGTCACCCGCAGGGGACTTGAGGCATGAGACTAAAAACTCTGAGGGCAGGTCAGGTCCGTCCTGAGTTCACTTACCTAGCACAGTGGTCCCTAAGGTTTGCCTGGCCCAAGGCAGGTACTTAGTAACACATATTAAGAGAATGAAAAGGAAAAGTGAAGTTAAAGTGCAGAAGGCTGAAGGGTGAGTAGGAGTGAAGGAAGCCAAAGAGGAGATTTGCCTAAGAAGATCTAGCCAGGAAGAGCTGGGAGGGGTCTGGAGAGAGGGAGGGTCTGAATGTTTCCTGAGCTGCTCCTCTGAGCCAGGCTGGTGCAGTTACTCCGTCAACCTTCATAGCACCAACTCTCATGGGTACCATTACCCACCCTTTTCTGAGGAAGTCCAGTAGGTTAAGTCACTGGCCTGAGGTCACACAGCTGGTAAGAGCCTGAACTCAGGTTTGAACTCGGGTCTGCCTGCTCTTCACTAGAAGAAGGAAGCAAAAGAGGAGGAGAAGGCAGAGGAAGGAGATGACTGAGAACAAAAGAAGTGCCGTGGCAAAGGAGTGAGCTCCATGAGTAATTTTTCAACTTAAAAACAATTCCCATTTCCCAGCCTTGCGGAGGCAGGCACGGCGGATCTGAGACGAGGCCAGTCTTCTGACTCGCAGGAGCCTGCTGAGGGGCCCAGCGAGCTGCTTCAAAGCCAGCCTCTCCAGCACAGGCGCTTTTAAACTTCACACGGGAAACTTTCCAGGGCTGACATTTTGCACTTTGTTTCCAAATCAAGAGATGGGGAAGTCCCTCTCAGCCCAGTGGGGAGGAGATCTCACTGAGACACTTGCTCCGGGGTCCTAGGCTTCGAGAGGGGCTCCCCAGCAGGGCAACCTGCTCCTCCCCAGATTCAGTGGTGGAGGGACCTGTCCCCTGCTTCCGGTGGTTCCCGGGGTGAATTTATGGTACAAGCATCCTCCTCAGGGAATGAGGCCTCTTCTCCTGTGTTCTCCCACATCTGCCTCTACCTGGGTTCCCCTGGTGGTGGCTTTTGCTAACAAGGTGCGACCATCTCACAAGGATCATAACATGCTCCTTGTTCTTGTCGTCCACAGAGCATCCTCAAAACCAAACCACACTGTCTATCATTCTCTGATCACCATTTCGAGAGGCAGCGAGGGTCTTCCTAATCCTCAGCTCTCTCTGGTTTTTGGAATTCAGATTTGGTTTTTGGATGTACATCAAGAGGCTGGCTCTGTGCATTTTAATTAAGCTGTCTTTTTTCATTTATTACTAATACACTCCTCTTAACTATGATTTATTTGTTAAACAAAGCACCATAAGCCGTCACTTATTCATCTTAATTTCAACAAAATTAAAGTAGTCGCTGTTAGATTGCACCTAATTGCACTTGCAATGAAAAGAACGGAGATGTTAATCAAAATAAATTGAAGATAAACAATAAAATCATTACATCTTTGCAGTGGTAAGTGTAACTAATCAGTTTTGACTAGAAGCGACCAAACAGGAATAATGAATGTGTCACTGAAGGCACAGTCATTAAGAGAAACTATGGAGACCTGGTCCTTGGGGCAGCAGCCAGCAACCCTGCCTGTATGGCTCTGAGGGTTCCTGCTCCCTGGGCTCGATAGATGGGCCCTCTGGATCAAGAAGAGCCAACGGGAGGCTCAGAGGATGGGAGGAGTCATGGGACGGGGGTTGCTGGGGCTTCTCTCAAGGTGTTGAGAAAACGAGAGGTCCCAGGCCCATTTCTGGACAGCCCAGGTAACCAAAGATGGGGTGAAATAGACTGAAAAACAGACAGCTATCCAGGGAACATGAAGGGACATGACAGGTATACACACCCCAGGGGATACAGTAGAGAAGAGTTCAGCAGGAAGAGACAGAGAAAAGACCCAGAACAGGAACAAGGAAAGGAAGCCAACTGAGGCAGAGAGGGTGAGATGGGGTGAGACCAAGCGAGAGCCTCTGAGACAGAGAAAGTGGGCAGCCCTGGCAGGGCAATGGAGGAAGGAGAGAGGCAGATGTGCGAATGCTGCAGAGCCACGGAAGTGGAAGCTGGTCATTCTTAGTGAGCTACTCCCTCCTGTGAGGACTGACCACGTTTTTTAAAAGCCACTGTGCTTCCTCAGGAGCACAGGCAGGTTAATGACCATGAGGATGGACCCTGGACTGGGCTCTGGGAACACAGGGCTGATAAGGGAGGCCACCTGGGGTCTCCCTGGCTCATCCTCCATCCACAAGGATTTCATAGGCTTAAAGGGTCTAGATTGGGACCTTTCGTCATGGCACCCTGGTCATCAACTGCAGAGCCAAAGGGAGGCCAGCTCAGGTTGCTCTGGCTACAGCCACCTCAGCACACCCCCTTCCAACTCAGAAGGCCCAGAATGCAGGCCACTTTGGGAAATGGGAAAATCTGAAGATATGACCTCTTGATGAGTTGGGAACAGAGACTACAGGAAACAACCTGAAAGACACTTTTTTGTTTTTCTTCTTTTTGGTGCTGGGGTTGGAACCCAGGACCTTGCACATGCTAGGCAAGTACTCTACCATTGAGCCCCAGCCCTACCATCGAATACCCACCCTGAGCTTAGGCCTGGGTTTGGCTTGGCAAATATGTGGTTGAATTAGATATGACATCTTTGTGGGCTGGGGATGTGGCTCGGGTGGTAGTGCGCTCGCCTGGCATGCGTGCGGCCCGGGTTCGATCCTCAACACCACATACAAAAACAAAAGATGTTGTGTCCGCCAAAAACTGAAAAATAAATATTAAAAAAAAATTTAAAAAAGATATGACATCTTTGAGCCCCTGTTTCTCCATCTTTAAAGTAGGGTTAATAATAATACAAACCTCATGTTTATTATGAGTTAATATTTGTAAAGAGCTTAGAATGGTGGTTGGACCTTGGAAAAGGCTTTATGTGTTTGTTAAGTAAAACCAAAATAACTCCCTGCTCTTATGATGTGCACCAAATTCAGTAGGGGAAACAGACTCATTAACAGTCAAGTTCAATCCAAGGGGTTAAAGGACATGATAATGAACTTGAGGATGCTTTCAGACCCAGGGTGGAGACAAAACCAAAACCTTCCACTGAGCAAAGTTTTTGTTTGTTTGTTTGTTTTTGCAGTTTTGCAGTGCTGGGGATTAGAACCTGGGTATCAATTTGCTAAGCAAGTGCTCTACCACTATGCTACATCTCCAGGCCTGAAGGAGAACTGGAAATAAGTGACAAAATGAGGAGTGGGAGAAGAAAAGAATGTTCTAGGCAGAGTGGACCACCATGAGCAAAGGTGCATTGGCAAAAAATGGCAGGATACACCTGGGGATATCAAGCAAGTTGGGATCAAGGTGAGGCTGAAATTCAAATTACATCTGGGTCCACTGGAAAACATTTGGGTAAACACACTGATTCTTAAATTATATTTAATAATAATAGTAGTAGTTATTATTATTATTATTTTGCTGCTCCCAATGTATTTGCTATGCTTAGGGAATTGGGGAGGTGGGACTTTTCTTTTTGGATTGTGTCTTATCACTTTTCTCCTTCTTCCCTCTCTGACCACATGGTTCTGGTAGGGGCTACTCACCCATGTCTCCAGGGACTGGAGCACATGACCCATTCCTAAGCCAATCAGTGCATTTCACTCCTGTGGTCAAGTGATTGGTTGAGGGATGGACAATCCTGCCCAATGGGAGCCAGTCCAGGCTTTGGCTGGAGGACCGGGAAAGGTCTTTACTCCTTTCTGCTGGTCTCTAATCAGCAGGAGCTGGGGCTTCTGTCACTATCTCACTACCGTGGGGATTCTGAGACCAAAGCCAACACAGCAGAAGGCAGCACGATGGAGCAAAATGAGTTCCAGTGACATCATATGAGCCCCAAATCCAGCCAAGACGGAGCCAGCCCTAGCCCCTGGCCTTTTTGATTTCATGAGCCAATAAATTCCTTTTTGTTTAAGCCAGTTTGAGTTCGGTTTTGTGTCACTTGGAAAGAGTTCTAACTGGTAGAGGCTTCAAACAGTAATGTGACACTGTCATGCGTTTAAGTAACATCACTCTGGCAGCCCTGGTGTCGCAGAGGGGCTAGAGGGAGTGAGCCTAAAGGCAGTGAGGCCAGTGGGGAGGCCGGCCTAGCTGTCCTTAAGAGGGCTTATGACGAAGAGCGGAGCTGAGGGCCTCCACCTGTATATTCATTTTCTAGGGCTGTCACATCATATTGCCCCGAACTTGGGGGCTTAAAACAGCAAAAGTTGATTCTATCACAGTTCTGGAGGCCAGGGGTCCAATATTAGGGTATCAGCAGGGATGCATTCCCTCTAAAAGATTTAAGGGTGATTTCTTTCCCCTCCCCATGCTGAGGATGGAATCCAGGGCCTTGCACATGCTCTACCACTGAGTAGCATCCCCAGCCCCAAGGGAGGGTTCTTGAAGAATTCTCCTTCAGGTGAGTCCAGGTGTTCCTTGCTTTGGAGCCGCACAACTCCAATGTCTGCCTCCAGGTTCACATAGCTTTCTCCTCCTTTGTGTCTTCATCATCTCCTCATCTGTCTCTTATAAGGATTTAGGATCCATCTGTGAAATCCCATCTCAAGATCCTCAATTATGTATGCAGAGATCCTTATTCCTAATGAGGTCTCATTCACAAGTTCCAGGACATGGATCACCATTTAATCCTCCACAACTAGCAAGGGAAATAACCACCAGACCAAAAACACCTGTGTAATTGTGTTCTACAAATATGTGCTGATTTTCCTTCCTGGGGTACATAATAAGGAAAGGAAATTCAAATGATAATAGACCCATGAGGAAGGGAAGGCTGGTTGGCCAACCTGGAATCTCTTCCTGAGTGTCTTCACCTGGGACCCTGAGGACTCTGTTCATAATTACCTCACTGTGCCTCTACCCTGGGATATGGGAGTTCCATTTCCTTCAGTCCTGTGCCGGGCCAGGTGATGACCATGGTCATGTCAACCCTTTGGGTGACCATGACTCTGTACCAGGCAAAAGGCTTGAGGATGTCATGTGGTAGCTCGATTCTTCCATTAATAGAGTTTGTTATTATCCCCTTCCATAAATGAGGAAACTGAGGCTCAGAGGAAAGGAATGTCCTCCTGAAGCACACACCTAGTTATTGCCAGTGTCAGGACCCAAGCCCACATCTATCTGATCTCAAAGCTCATGCTTGTAACCAGGACACTAGTCTGCCTGGATGCAGACCCTTGGGGATGGAGCAGTGGAGCTGGGAAGACACCCGTGGGCTGGAATCTCCAGGACTGGCAGTGTCCTCCCTGATGGTAGTACTCCAAGGTGCCAGTGCTTCTGCCTCATCTAGGACTTCCAGGAAGCAGGAAATAGCCTCCAAATTCCTCTCTGAAATAAGAACTAGAAGTAAGAGCTGCCCCACTAAGGATGAATGGATGCCTGTGTCCATGAAGGGCCAGGAGCACACCCAACTAGGACTACCACAGTGGAGGCCAGTGCTATTCAGAGGAGCCTTGGGTTGGGTGACCAAGAAGGCAATGGCCAGAGTCTGGGTGAGGGAGGAGGGGCAAAAGAAGAGCCCCTCACCTGCCCGTGGTGCTCCTTTTTAAGCTGAAGAAATGAAGGCTTTAAGACTTATTGTACAGCCAGGCTCATGCCTGTAATCCCCTAAGCAGCTGGGGAGGCTGAGGCAGGAGCATCGCGAGTTCAAAGCCAGCTTTAGCATCGGCCAGGCACTAAGCAACTCAGTGAGACACTGTCTCTAAATAAAATACAAAATAGGGCTGGGGATGTGGCTCAGTGGTTGAGTGCCTCTGAGTTCAATCCCCGGTACAAAAAAACAAAAACAAAAACAAAAAACTTCTTTTACAAAAGTTAAATAGAACTACAATGTGACTCGATAATTCCATTCTCAGATATAAATACAAAATAATTGAATGCAGAGACTCAAACAGGTATTTGCATACCTGTCCCTATTGGGATTATTCTCAAGAGCCAAAGGTAGAAGAATACTCTGTCCACTGATAGATGAATGGATAAACAAAATGTGGTTTATACATACAATAAAATATTATTCCCCTGGAAACAGGAAGGGAATTCTGACATATGCCCTAACATGGGTTAATCTTGCAGACTTTATGCTAAGTGAAATAAACTTGTCATGAAAAGACAAATGCTCTGATTCCACTTATGTGGGGTACAGAGAGGAGTCAAGTTCATGGAGAAAGCAGAGTAGTGGTCACCAGGGGCCACAGGGAGGGAGGAATGAGGAGCCTCTGTTCAATGGATGCAGAGTTTCCATTTGGGAGGATTTTAAAAAAATAGTGGGATGCATGGTGAGAGAGGGAAGGATGCCACTGGACTGTACATTTAAAAGTGGTTAAAAGATAAATATTATGTTATGTGTATTTTAATCACAAAAAGCCAAAGCTGACATTTTTGCCTAATTCTAATAAAAATTCTTCCTAGACTACAAAACAAAAATGAAAAACAATGGTCCACAATCTTCACGGTGTGCTCATGGGGCCTCAGGCCACTTGCAGAACACAGCCCACTTGTCATCATAGGGTCCTCTGCAACAGTCACAGTGGAATCATTCCATTTTCCAGGTGAGGAAACTGAGCCTTCCCCAGGCTGTACAGCTAGAAAGTAGCTCAAACCCAGGCACTGAACACTCAGTGTTCAAGTGCCAAGAAACACTCAGCCCAGGGGTGACAGCGCCTGGCTCCTTAAACTCTCCTTGGTGTAGAGGTGGAGTGGAGAAGTGGGAAGAGCTGAAGCCCTTGGCACACTTGACCTCTGGGCAGAGTGGAGAGGCAGCCAGAGGCAGGCAGGGAACCTGCACCAGTGGGGAGCCATCCTCATCGAGGACACCCTTTCATCTTAGAAAGTCCCTGGGACAGCTTCTCCGCCCTGTGTTTAACTGCCTGCTGGGAGTTGTGTGGAATCTGAGCATGTCCAATCAATGTTTTATTCCATCCTGAGTGGGCCCTTTTGGGCAAAGTAAGCTCCTTTTTCCAGGAGAAAATAAAAGTGTAAGCATTTCCAGGGCACTTACATGTGACGTTTTTTTCATTCAAACAAAATAACCTTTGGCTCAGAGAGGCAAAGCATTTTGTCCAGCCCTGGCTTCCAGCCCAGGACCCAGCGGATACTCTACCTCCCTCTGGAGCTTGCTTTCTTCTCCCCCCCTGCCCTTTTCTTATTCTTCTCTATGATACTGGAGATTGAACTTAGGGGCACTCTACCAAAGAGCTACATCCTCAGCCCTTTTATTTATTTATTTAGAGACAGGGAGTCTTGTTAAATTGTCAAGGCTAGCCTCAAACTTGGAGCCCTCCTGTCCCAGTCATCCAACTATCTGGGATTACCAACACATGTGACCACATCTGGTTTCACTCTGGAGCTTTCTAAGAGTAGGGGTTGCCTCCCTCCCAGCCTCAGAGTTCCTCCTTTCTGGTCTTCTAATGGTAAACTACTCAGGAGGGCTGGGGGTACAGAAATCCCTATGACATCAAATCTACAGAAATCCTCTTCCCTGCCAGGAAGGACATTTGGGACTCTGAGTCATTAAAAAACCCACGTGGGGGCTGCGGTCGTAGATTAGTGGTAGAGAGCTTGCCTAGCACTCCCAAGACCCTGGGTTTAATCCTCAGCACCACATAAAAATAAATAAATAAAATAAAAGTTATTACGCTCATCTACAACTAAAAAATATTTAAAAACATCTAGGTGGGATCATGCTAAGAGAAATAAGTCAGACTCAGAAAATCAAGTGTCAAATGTTTTCTCTGATATGGGGAAGCTAAAGCAAAATAAGGGAGAGAAGGCAGCGGGGGGATCAGATATCCTAAAGATACAGGGGAGATCAGTGGAGTAGAAGAAGGAGAATGAGAAAGAGACAGGAAAGGAAAAGAAATATGGAATGAATCGAGTAGAATCATGCTATATATATATATATAAATGTATCAAAAGGAATAACTCCTTTATGTGTATGTAGAAAGTACCAATTGAAAATCAATAAGAAATGAAGGGAAGATCAGTAGACGAGTGAGAAAAGGGGGATGGAGGAGGGAAGGAAAGAGAAGGGGACAGGGGATTGAAATCAAATTCCTTCTATGTATAATCTTGTCAAAAGGAGCCCAAATACTATGCATAATTATAATGCTCTAATTAAAAACAATCTAGATGGGCACTTCTTCTCGGGAAGGTGACTAGACCCCTGACTCCTCATCAGCCTTGCCACTCTCTGTCCTCCATGCTCCTCCTCCTCCAGCTTCTCTGAGCTATATGCTATCACTCAGGCCTTTGCCTCTGCTTCCCCCTCTCTGAGCCCCACCTACTGACAAAACCACTATGCGTGCCTCAGGTCTCAGCTTAACCGTCCCTCTTTCTGAAAATCCTTCCCTGACTTGGATGTGATCAAAGTTCTGTCTGTTTTGTGGCCACATTAACCAGGCTCATCCCAGAAGTGACTCTTGAGCCTTTTCAGAGTACAATCAGGCATCTCCATTAACCTTTATTAAAGACATCCTTGGAAATGGCTGGGGTGTCGTCACCTACGGAGACCTGGCTGATCCAGGCAGGGGCAGCCAGACCTTTGTAGCTGCACATCAAAGCTGCCCATCCCTGGTCCCCAGGTTTATGGCCAGAGTGAGGCAGAGCTGAGACCTGTGCTCAGGGAGATGTGCTTGCAGCAAACCTTCCATCCACCTTGCTGGTCCACCCTCCAGCACCCAGGGAGATGAAGGTCTTTGAGAAGATTCAAGACCCACTGGGAATCCGAAGAGTTTACAACATAGCTAGGAAAATGTAACATTCCTCCCTACTTTCCAGGGCTGTACACACATCATTCTTGTTCCTTATGAAGTCACACTTTGTGACTAATGATCATACCTATCATTTGCTGAGACTTACTATGCGCCAGGCTTGCTAAGTGCTTTCCTTAGAATATTTCTCTTTAGGGCATTATGAAGTGTACTCAATTGTCAGTCCCATTTTACAAAATGAAGAAACTGAGGTTCATAGAGGTCACACCATTTAACTAAAGTCATCCAGCTGGAAACTGGGAACCTGATACTTTCCACAGGCAAAACTCAGCTCCCAACCCCTCCTCCACCCAAACACTTTTGCTGGCTTTTTGTGGACATTAGGACATAGTCCTTCAGTGAGGCACTGCAGGCCCTTCACCAGCTCTCCATGTCTAACACCAGCCCCACCCCTGCCACTCAGCCCACTTGAGAGTTCCCCTTCTCTGCCATGAACCTGTGGCATTGCACATGTTGATCCTGCCATGCGCAATATTCTTCCTGTCTTTTTCATTTGATGAACTTTTGCCTACTCTTCAGCTCCTAGCTCAACATCAGAGATGCCAGCTCAATATTTCCTACTTAGGGTGCTCAGGGGTGTGTGTGTGTGTGTGTGTGTGTGTGTGTGTGTTGGGGTGTGTTTGCATTTATTTACATGTCTGTTATTCTTTAGGCTCTGAGATTCCTGAGACCAGGTGCCAAATCCTACTCATCTTGATCTCCCCAGCCTTGAGCTCAAGATCCAGCCCAGAGTAGGTTGCAAGATATGTTTGGGACTGAATGAATGACCCAGTGGCATGAACAAAGGCTATAGATGTGATAACAGGAAACTCCAAGTGCTGTCCCTGGGAAAGAAGAGAAGTTCAAGCCAGTGGAAGAAACCAGTGTGCTGGAGAGATACGCCAGCTCCCTGTGACTGGTTGAATTAAGAACATGCCCCAATATTCTTTTCTCAAGAAATATTTTTAATGAGCTTCAGGATGACTCATTCCTTGACAGCCTCACCACACCTGTGACTTCTAAAGGGGCCTCATGCTTCTGCCTTAACTCAGAAATCTTCCCTGGGTACCATTCACTCACTCGTTCTATAAGTCAGCATAGGACCTATGCTGCTGCAATAACAACCATCCCAGAACACGGTGACTCTTCCTGTATACTCAATGATGGGTGGCTGGAGATCTTAACATTATATCATCCTCCCTCAGGGATCTAAGCTGAAGGAGGCTCCTTCTTTGTATTTCTATGATGCTGAGGTAGAGAAAAGGGATGTGGTATAAAATCATTCACTAGCTCTTAAAATTTCTGCTCACAGGTGACTCACATCATGTGTGTTCCATGATACTGGCAAAGGCAAGTCATATGACCACACCTAACTTTATAGGTGGCAGAGAAGTATAATTGAGCTTGTGCCTGGAAAGCACAGAGACTGAAGTTATTGGCAAATATCATTCAATACCACCACACCCATCGATTCAACATTGACTGTGCATCTACTATGGGTGTCTCATACTTCCAGAATGGGAGGTGGGATATCTTCTGCTCACATGTCACCTCTGGGAAGTCTCCTGTGACTCCTGGAAGGCCCAGTCAACCCTTCACACTGCTTCAGGTGGACAGAGCTCTGCATTTACCACTTCTTCTGCTTGAAATGCCCTGTCTCTTTAGCATTTGCAAATTCCCATCCTTCCTTCTTCCTTCTCCTCTCCCTTTCTTTATTTAACAAATACACACTAAGCACCTCCATGTTCCAGCACTGTGCTTGGCATTTCAAGATCAACTTAAACACCATGCATTTTGAAGATCTTTCCTGATCCTCCCCCTTAGGGGGAAAAAAATCAAAACACCTCCCTGCTTTGGTTCCCAGCACCTTGAACAACCGTCTGCTTGTTGCTTTGGCTTTTAAGTATGTACATCTACACTGATTTTGGCCACTAGGCTATGAGCCTTGTGAGGTGGAAGTTGTGTCTCATTCATCTCTGTATCCCCAGTCCCTGCAGAAAAGGAGTGTTAACTGGCCAACTGAGTGACTAAGTGATGGTTCAACAATAACTTGCATACAGATTGGACAATATGAGGTGGGGAAGTCTATACCCTTCCCCAAGCTTACAGCCCTGCCTCAGCTGGCCCTTGTCACTCTCTCCAGGTCTGATCCTTTAGCTCACCAAGCATACCAAATTCATTCTTGCATCAGGACCTGTGCAGCTGTCCTGCCTCCTCCTGGACCATTCTAGTGCCAGTTCATTGCTGGGCTGGCTCCCCCTTCTCATTCTAAACTCAGTTCAAATGCTACCTTCTCAGGATGGCCAACTCCATCTAAAGGAACTCCCAAGGCCCTCTCTATCCCATTATCTGTTTTATTCTGCTCAAAGCATTTTCCAGAGATGCTATTTAACTTAATTATTTGCTTATATTCCTGTAATCTGCCAATTCCTTCTAAAATATAAAGTTCAGGAGCACTTTAGATATAGATCTTAGCTGGCCATTGCTGGAACTCTGAATAGTGCCCATCACACATCCATTCATTGCAGGTAGACACTTACAAAGCAGGCTATGAGATACTTGTGCATCTATAATATTTCCATCCCACATACATACATACATAAGAAATCCCATGAAGCCATCCTTTAGGTGACAAAGCAGAGAGGACGTGCAGGGCCATCTCCTTGTTCACTTAACTCTGCTCACAGCACAAGCCCTGGCCCTGTATAATCACAGCTATATAAACTAGTCTGGGCGTTGTCCCTGCCCTGCCTTTCAGAGAGTATGACAGCCAGATAGAGCTAGCAGGGAAGACATAGACTTCAAAGGCTTCGTCTTTACCTGATGTTGCCAGGTAGCTGGGAGGCCAAGGGGCTGCCTATGCTGGACTTGTGAAGAGGCTCACCAGATGGGGCAAAGCAGCTTTATCTTCCCTTCTTCTCTCAGTGGCAAGTCCTCAAGGGCAGAGTCCTGGATTCCTAGCACATTACATGGGACTGAAATGGAATAGAACTCTGGACTTTCATGTCCTCCCGAAGTGTCTTTCTTGCAGTGTGAGGAAATCAGCCCTTTTGTTCACTGTTACATTAGTTCACTGTTTTCAGATGGCAACTTTGTAGGCCATAATAAACACCTCCAATATGCACACCCTTTGACATGACATTTCTCCTTTTAGGAACATGCCCTCCAGACAGGAAAATGAGTATGGACAGATCCATTCAGTTCCTTTGATCGTGCATGAAAAGTGATCTATTGAGATCTAGTGAATGCCAGGCACAGAACTAGGCTCTGAGATATTCTCATGAACACACAGATGTATCTCCTGGGTTCCCTTAGAATTACAGAGTTTAGTAGGGGAGAGAGACATTGAATGGTCATTTATGGAAATCCACAGTGGAAATCATATTAAGCACTTCAAGAAAGAAGTATGCAGTGTGGAAGACAAGGGTCAGGAATCCTTCTAGCAATTTTTTTTTGTTTTTTTTTGCCAGAGGGAAAAAGCAGCAGTTCAAATATCCATTCAAAGGGGAGTAAAGGGAAAGACTGTGGACTATAGTGCATCTATAACAGAGTACCTATTAGAAAAAATGAGGCAGGCCATATGAATCCACAGTGAAAGACGTCCTCAATATAGTGTTAAATTTTTAAAAAAGGTGTATGGCATGCTTGAATACTAACAAGTATTCTGGTTTGTGTGTGTGTTATTAATATTTGCATAGGAAAAGACTGGAAGAATATGTCCCATATTGTTAACAGCTGTTATTTGGCGGGGGGAGGGCAATACCTGTGACTTTTATTTTTTAAACATTCCAATAATGTTTGAATTGTTAAAAATAGACCTACACTACCTTGGTAAAAAGAAAAAATAAAAAGGTTTTGGGGAAAAATGCATGCTGATTTTTTTTGGTGTGTGTGTGTGTTGCATGTGTGTGGTGTTAAGGATCAAACCCAGGACCTTTCACATGATAGGCAAGTGCTCTACCACTGAGCCACCTCCCCAGCCCTGTGTGGATCAGTTTGGAGGCTATCCAACTATCTGGAATGAGGAGTGGTCAGAGAGTGGGGTTTTTTTTTTTAATTTTTAATTTTATTCTGAGACAGGATCTTGCCAAGTTGCTGAGGCTGACCTCAAACCTTTAGCCTCCAAGTAGCTGGGACTACAGGTGCACACCACTCAGCTAGGGGATCTTCTTTCTTGAAGACTAGTTTCTTTCCACCAGGGACTAGAGTCTCAAGAGAAAAAGAATCACAGTGATTAGGGGCAGGAGGGTTTGGGGGAGGTCAGCATCCGTGGGGGGGGGGCTGGGCTAGTCCCAGTTCTGTCATCCTTCAGCGGGTGGCCTGGGTAGGTCAACAGGCCTCCATTTCCTTGCCTGTAGGAAGGATCTAATACTCTCTTCCTCACGGGGTTGTTTGCAGATTAACTAAAATGTTACATTCGAATTCTCTTGGAAAGCTACTTCTCGGTGGTTCTAAACAGAGGGAATGCTTTTGCCAGACCTGGAAGCATCATATGGAATTTCTGGAAGAGGAGAAATAATTTCACTCTTGGCTCTTCTTGCAGAGAAGAGTTTGCTGACATCATCTACCTAAGAAAACCCAGTAACACGTCTGCTTGTCGATAAGCAGCCGTGATTTCGGCAGGCTTCCCTCAGCAGCCCCCTCTGGCACAGAGAAGGTATTCCATGTTTGTTGACTGAATAAATAAATGGCCTACTCCAGCCCACAGTGACCCATGGCTCTCACGAGGTATAAGGCTCAGCTGAGCAATTCACTGAACACAATCCTCATCTCATTCCTCAATAGACTTGGTGGAACAGACTGAAATGCTAGCAGGCACACTCCCATAGCTAATACCTGTGCTAAGGGGAAAGGCAGAGGGGTTGGCCCAAGCACAGACCAGTTAAAACTGGTTATGATGGTGTCCAGAGCTGGGGCATGAGGAACAGGGCAGAAAATGAAAGCTGGAGAAATCTCTGGCTTTGAGGTGCAGAGATGGGACCATTAAGTGGGCACAGATGTCCTCAGTCCTCAGGCTCTTTCCAAGACACATTGGGACTTGGGTCAATGCAAGCTGGCATCTCAGTTCAGGGACAGTGGAAAGGTAAGAGGCCTAAGACACCCCAGGGGTGTCCTGAGGCACAATGCCCAGTGCCCAATATGGTGCAATGAGCTTTAGCTTGATTCTAACTGGCATCAGTGGGCAGCAGAAAGGAAAGGGAGCAGATTATTGTACTATATGGAAGTGGGGGGATTATTGTACTATATGGACCTGGTCCCCAGGGTACCATTAGTAATGAGAGTAAAAATAGAATTCTTCTGAGATATTCAAGTAGGAAAATACTACTATGGGTTTATACTCTCACGCCAATGCACGGTTGCAAGCCCTTTACCTGGGTTAACCACAATTCCCCACGATACGTGCTGGCATGATTCCCATCTAACAAGGGAGGAAACTTGCCCAAGGTCACACAACCAGTAAGGACTCCAATCAGGCCCATCAGAGAATACAAAGATGACCAGCACAGCCCTGTTCACTCAGGGCTCACAAGAGTCTGATTTTGTTAAATGCTGAAATCATCATATGAAACTCCCAAGCCTCCTGGGTACATGTCAGAATCTCATCTTGTAGGTGAGGAAAGTGGTCCAGAGGGGCAGTACAAGCACACAGACAAAAGTTGATAGTGCAGTACAGGAGCCCTGTTCCTGCTGTCAGTCGGAATCCAGATGTTGAGGCTCTCCTACCAAGCTGACTCTCACACAGCAGCTCAAAAGCTGAGCAGAGGGCTGCCCAGAGCCTCAGAACTGCTCCCAGGACACATGGACACCAGATGGCTGACGGCAAGACTATTCCTGGGGCCCACTTGTCCACCCCTACCTTCCCACCCTGGGCAGGACAGGCCCGGACACCTGGTAGCTGAAGCTTCAGGGAGGGGCCAGGAAGCCAGCTTGGTGTGCCCCTCCTCACCAGCCCTGAAGGTCTTCATAGGGCAGGGAACGTATGGACCCAGCGTCTGACTGGCCCTCACACGTGAAGCCTGAATTGGAGGAAGATGCTAAAGGAAAGGGGGACATTGTCCCTGCTGGAGTGAGCAGGGGCCCTAGAGAGAGGCAGTCATGACTTGAGATCCCCCTGTCACCCACTTCACCCCTTTGTACTCCTTTTCTACCCTGAAGCCAGGAGTCTTCCTGAAACATAAATCAGACTCTCCACTCTAGCTAAGGCTCCTCACGGCGGCAGGATAAGGCACTGGCTGTTGGAAAGATATAATACTGGTATTCGAGGCCCTGAGTGTGATATGACTCTTGTCTTCCTCTCTAGACTCATTTCGTACCATATCTTCCATCCCCATTACGTGTGTGTGTGCACACGTGCGCATGCACATACACATATACACACACACACATGCACACAGATACACACACAGAGACACAGCCATTTTGAAGAATTTCCTGGCTACGCTAGGCTCTCTTAAGCATCTGTATCTTTCCACCTGTTGTTCCCTTTGCCTAGACTGTTCTATCCCTCTTCTTGGCCTAGTCTGTCCCTACTTGACCTTCATGTTGACCTTCACAACTCAGCTCTGGCAACATCTCCTGGCCAAAGCTCCTCTGACCCCCAGGCTGGGATAGGTGCCCTATTTACAGCTCTGCTTCCACCCCTATCACGACACACATCAGGCTGGATTGGAGCTGTCTTGCTGTGTTTTGCCCTCCTCAGAAGATGAGCTTATTCCTCAGGCTGTGCCTGCCTTACCTCTGCCTCCCCTGGGGCCAGCCAGGCCTTGAGGAGGACGGCAGGTCAGGGAACAGTCAATCATTGCTGAATGATGGATGGATGAATAGGGAATCCCAAGCATTCTCCATTCTCCACTTCTCCCTTCTGTCTCTTCCCTCAGGACTGTGCAACTGGCAGCTAGAGGGTTAAAGCATGGAGATGCTCCAACATGCTAGCAGCGTGAGGACCAGGTGAAAACAAATGGTTCCCGGGCTGCCACACCACATCCGCCAGGCTCCTGCCTGTTCTTGGCACCACATATGGTCTGCACGCCCGCCTGCCTGGCTGGGAGAAAGGCTGAGCCGAGAGCGCTTGAGGGGCTGCAGAGCTCAAAGGGTGTGTGTGAGTGTGTGTGTGTGTGTGTGTGTGAGTGTGTGTGGGTGTGTCTGGTGGGCGGGGGGGAGGAGAAGAGGAAAAGCAAGAGAGATAAGGGAGAAGAGAAAGAAGGGAGGAGAAAGAGTGACAGAGAATGAAAGAAAAAGAAGTAAGGCAGAGAAAGTGAGGGACTGGGGTGAAGGGGAGAGCGAGGAGGAAAGGACCAGATGTACCATTTCCTAGAGGAGAAATGGAAGTGGGGCTATGATTTCCAGGACAGCTAAGAGTTGGAAGCCTGGAGACCCGAGTTCAGTAAGACCATGGCACTTCCAGGCCTCACAGCGTCCAAAGAAAAGAGAGCAGGGAAAGGAACTGGCTAGAAAACTGGAGCATGAGGCTTGATCAGAGAGGGCTTCCTAAGGAACCCTGATCACACGCTGGTAATGGAACCCAGATTTACCCTTAGACCCTGATCGCTAGTTACTCTCATGCTTTGGGGGTTCTGAACATGTTCCAAGTCCCCTTCTGGTGGCCAGGATGGCTGTGTAGGGAGCTCAAAATTGATCTCCATAGAACCTTATTTCTTCCCTAACCAGATGCCCTCAGGAGCTTCAAGATTTGTATCTATGTGGACTAGATGGACTCCAGTTCCAAGAAGGTTTGCTGGCCAATGTGCTATTTCTTTTGCAGAATTTTGTGAGACTGGACTTCCAGAATGCTGCTGAATTGCTAAGGTTGTGTGACTCAAATTGTTTACATGAACAAGGAGCCTGCAAAACAAAAAACAAAAAAAAAAACCTCCCCCAGGCCCTGCATAGCCCATAAGGAGCCCTGACCACAGCTTCAGACAATCCAGGTTGGAGTGGGGAAGGGGTGTCTCTGAGGTAAAACAACCTTGGCCCCTCCATGGAGAAGTTGGCTGTGGGTGTAGCCTTGTGGCTGCCAGACCAGCAATGTCTTCCTCCTTACCTTGCCCATCAACCTGAGTTCTGAGAAGAAGATGGATCTTGCTCCTCATCATCTGGGTAGTGTAGGGAGGAAAGGTGATGGGGCACCATTTTGCTTTGTATCTGGGAGAAAAAGGAGGGGAGCTAGACCCAGGGGTGTTAGTAAATTCACAGGGAAGGAGGTTTTAATCAGATTTAAATGTAAAAGAGAAAATATTGAAGCTTCTAGAAGAAAATGTGACTTGGAATAAGCAAAGATTTCTTAAATAGGGCACAAAAACTTTAACCATAAAGAAAAAAGGTTGACAAATTCAACTCCATTTAAATTAAGAATTTTCACTCATCAGAAGATCTCATGAAGAAAGTAAGATAGTAAGTCACCAAGGGAATTCTGGGAATGCATTTATCCAACAAGGACTCATACCCGATATGCAAAGAATTCAACCAATCAGTAATAAAAAGACAATGCAATAAAAAACTGTGCCAAAACCTTCACCCAGCACTTGACAAAATAAAAAATCCAAGTGGCTAATAAGCATATGAAAAGGTCCCCAACATCATTAGGGAACATGAAGATGGAAGTCACACCCACAGTGAGATATACCTCACACCCACCTGGGTGGCTGAGATTTAAAAATCTGGCAATACTGTGTCTCAGTGAGGTGTGGAACAAGGAATCACTTACATTTTGCTGTGCTTGAGTAAATTAGTATAAACATTTTAGAAAAATGCTTGGCATTATTTTGAAAGGTTGATCAATACGCTCCTGTCATAGCCTTTCCATTTCTAAGTATTCACCCAACAGAAAAGTGGTACAAGTTTGGTTTGGGATGATGAATATGTCTAGAGATGGGTCGTGGTGATGGTAGTGCAGTTCAAAGGGACTTAATGCCACTGAACTATATATACTTAAAAGTGGTTAGAGTGGATGGGAGCCTGGAGGACATTATGTTAAGTGAAATAAGCCAAGTGTTAAAGACAAACAGGGCCTGTTCTCACTTATAAGTGGAAGCTAAAATAATTGATCTTGTAGTAGAGCAGAATCAGTCACCAGAGGCTAAAAGGTTGGGAAGGACAGATGATGGAGGATGGGTACTAAAACACATTCAGATTGGAAGAGTAAGTCCCCACGCTTTATAGCACAGAAGGGTAACAACAATTTCACTGTGTATTTCAAAATAGCTAAAGAGAAGATTTGTAATGTTTCCAACACAAAGAAATGGTAAATGTTTGAGGTGATGAAAATGCTAGTTACCCTGATTTGATCATTACACGTTATCTTCATGTATTGAAATACAACACTGGACTCCATACATATGTATAAATATTATATTTCATTTAAAAATTTAAAAAAATTCGGCTGGGGTTGTGGCTCAGCGGTAGGACACTCACCTCGCACCTATGAGACCGTGGGTTCGGTCCTTAGCACCACATAAAAATATATGAATAAAATAAAGCTTAAAAAATAAAATAAATAAAAAATTTGCTGGGAGCAGTGGCACATGCCTGTAATCCCAGTGGCTCAGGAGGCCAAGGCCAGAGGGTTGCGAATTCCAAGCCAGCTTCAGCAACTTAGTGAATCCTTAAGAAACTCAGTGAGACTCTATCTCCTAACAAAATACAAAAAAAGGCTGGGGATGTGGCTCAGTGGTTAAGCACCCCTGGGTTCAATCCCCAGTACCAATAAATGAATAAATAAATAAATAAATAAATAAATTTAAATGTTAAAGTGGTATATTTTATAGTGTGCATATTTTATTACAATAAAATTTAAAAGTGTCCATAGCAACACTTTTTCTATTTGCCCAACTAGAAATGATCCAAATATCCATTGAGAGTAGAATGGATCAATAAGCTGGGCCTGGTGGCACATGCCTATAATCCCAGCAGCTTGGGAGTCTGAAACAGGAGGATTGTGAGTTCAAAGCCAGCCTCTACAACTTAGTGAGGCCTTAAGCAACTCAGTGAGACCCTATCTCAAAATAAAATATAAAAAAGGGCTGGGGAGGGCTGGGGTTGTGGCTCAGTGGTAGAATGCTCACCTAGCATGCATGAGACACTGAGTTCAATCCTCAGCACCACATAAAAATAAAATAAAGGTATTGTGTCCACCTACAACTAAAAAATAAATATTAAAAAAAAAAAAGGGCTGGGAATGTGACTCAGTGGTTAAGTGCCCCTGGGTTCAATTCCTGGAACCAAAAAAAAAAAAAAAAATGGATCAATAAGTTGTGTTGGGCTGGGGATGTGGCTCAAGTGGTAGCACGCTCGCCTGGCATGTGTACGGCCCAGGTTCAATCCTCAGCACCACATACAAACGAAGATGTTGTGTCCGCCGAAAACTAAAAAATAAATATTAAAATTCTCTCTCTCTCTCTCTCTCTCTCTCTCTTAAAAAAAATAAGTTGTGTTAAATTCATATAATGGACTACTATATCGCAATGAGAAAATAAGAAATCATTGCTGTAAGCAGCAACATAATAAATCTTACAAGTACAATGCTGAATGAAAGAAGCCAGTCATAATGCTTCCATTTATATAAGATTCAAAAACAAGCAAAATGAGTCAATGATGCTAGAAGCCAGAAAAGTGATTGCCTTGGGGGAAGAAGTAGGGAACAGTGAGGATTTCGATGTTCTGTAATGTTCGATTATCTTGATGTGGGCATTGGTCACATAAATGTACTCACTATGAGAAAGTCATTGGGCTTATCACTGTGATTTGTGCATTTTCCCATCTGTATGTTATACTTCAATAAAGAGTTTAACAAAAAAAATTTTTAAAAAGCCAACCTGATTTAAAATTGAGCAAAGAAATTGAATAAACATTTCTCCAAAGAAGATATACAAATGGTCAGCAAGCACATGAAAAGATGCTCAACATCACTAATCGTTAGGGAATTGCAAATCAAAACCACAATGAGATATTGCCTCCCACCCATTACAATGGCACCTATCGAAAAACAGAGAATAAAAGTGTCAGTGGGGATGTGGAGAAATTGGAACTCTTGTGCCTGATGATAGGAATGCACAGTGGTCCTCAAAAAATAAAAAGGAGAATTACCATGTGATCCACTTTGAGGTATATAACCAAAAGAACTGAAAGTAGGCTCTTGGAGAGATATTGGTATACCCACATTCATGGCATCCCTGTTTACAACAGCCAATAGGTGGAGAGATGAATGAATAAACAGAATGTGAAGTACACATACAATAGAATATTATTCAGCCTTAAACGGAAGGAAATTCTAGCACATGCTTCAACATGAGTGAAACTGGAGGGCCTCAAGCTAAGTGCAATAAACCAGCCACAAAAAGACAAAGACTGAATGATTCTACTCATGAGATTTCCAGAGTGCTCAAGTTCAGAGACACAAAAAGCAGAATTGTGGTTGCTGGTAAGAGTTGAGAGGAAGAGAGAAATGGAGAACTATTACTTCATCAGTATAGAGTTTCAGTTTTGTAAGATGAAAGAGCTGTGGAAATTAGTTATACAGCAATGTGCACATACTTAAGTGTCACCAGACTACACATTCTAAAATGGTTATGGGGAGCCAGGCGCGATGGTGCACGCCTATAATCCCACTGGCTTGGGAGGCTGAGGCAAGAGGATCGAAAGTTCAAAGCCAGTCTCAAAAACTTAGTGAGGCCCTAAGCAACTCAGCCAGACCCTGTCTCTAAATAAATAATAATAATAATAATAAAGGGCTGGGAAGTGGCTCAGCACCCCTGGGGTCAATCCCTGGTACCAAAATAACTGGTTATAGGGGATGGAGGCATAGCTTAGTGGTGGAGCCAAGCTGTGTTTGAGGCCAAAAGTTCATCTCCAGAATGAAAAAAAAGATGATGATAGTACTTTGTATGTATATATATTTTACCCTGATTTTAAAAAAAGAAAAGGGGTCTCAGTTTTCTTGGCCCTTTCCAATTCCACATACACTTGAGAATCAACAACTTAAACGATTATATTTTTATTGTGATTTCATTTAATCAATGGACTAATTTGGAGAAAATTGATATGTTTATAATATTGACTCTTCCAATCAATAAACTTGTTATTTTTCTTCAAAAAAGAAGATAAAAATAACCATCTTGCCAAGGGTCATCATGTCCCTTGTGCCCACTGAGGTCCTATAGTGTGCCTCATACCTTTTCTACATCAGCTCAGTTAGTCCTCCCAACTGACCTGTGAGGTGGGAATTCAGGCCTCAAGTTGCCTATATACTTCCATAGTCTCTATTCCTCTCTTCCCCCACCTCTTGCCACATGAATAGACTGGTCACCTGCTAGAGGAGGAGCCATCAATATGGAGAACTGCTGGTTTGTCCAGCCAACACCATCCTAAACTAGCCAGTGCCTGACCCATCTACAAGTTGACCACATCAGCAAGTCTAGCACAGGTCAGCCAACCAGGCTCAAATGGGCAGAAAACACTACTGGCACATACTCATGAGCTTAAAAAGTTGTTGTTTTAAGCTGCTAAATTTTGGGATAGTGTTTTACAACAAGGGCTGATGGATTTAGCCACAAAACACTCTATGATCTCCAGGGGATCAACTTTCCTCCCTCCTGTTCCCAAGCACTCTGTAGGTAATCTCTCATTTATCTCAACCTCGTGTTATCATGGCATGAAGATCAATCATATCTCTTCTCCTAGATGGGGAATCCCTCAGAGCAGAGGACCTGACTCCAGGACCCTCGATAGGCAGTCCTGTTGGTAATCAGCGTTTGTGCCTGGACATGCGGTGTTATCAATACACCCGCTGACATGGGATGCACACAGCATTTCACCACCCTGTGCACTTGAATTTCATTTGTTCATTCACAGACAGAGATGGATCCTGTAGTTGGGGAGCTCATAGCTCAATTCATAAAGAATGATTGCAGCCAAAGGAGCTAAGTTCTTGGATGTATAGCATGGAACTGCAGAATAGTGTTGGGATTGCCAGTGTGGACTTTGGCATCAGAAAAGCTATAAGCTCAAGTTCCAGCTCTCCCACTTACTTGGGCAAATTGATGAACTGCTTTGTGCCTTATGGTAGCATAAGAATGGGATCTTTTATGCTAATTCTTCGCATAATGCTAATGAATGGTAAGTTATAGTATTATTCCTAAGGATTGTTGTTATTATTACATCAGTAGAACAAAGAATGGAAATAATAATAATAATAATAATAATAATAATATAGAAGTCCATGATTTCAGAACCCTAGGGCTGGGGATGTAGCACTTGCTTACATGCCCAAGGCCCTGAGTTTAATTCTCCAGCACCATACACATGCACAAAAAGAAAAAAAAAATCTAAAACCTAAACTCCTTATAAAGCAACACCAACGTTTTCATTCAGAGGCAAAACCTCACCTGACCTGATGTGAAACTATTTATAATCTTCATTCAACGTGTGACTAATCATACCTTTCCTGGAGAATCATTAATGGGTTTTATTGTGAGGAACTGCTTCATGTTCTGCGCAAGCTCTTTTATAAAATATGGTCTATGAACTTTTTATCTTTTATAAACTCTGAAAAATTCTGAATTTCAGGGCAAATCTAGCCCTAAGCTACTGTCTGCAGCACTTGTCGGTAGGGACTCATTCAATTCAGGTGTCTCTTCTTCCTGGTGGGTGGGGCAGGAGGAGGGGAAGTTCTGTGGGGAGGGGGCAGTCCAGCTGAGTCTTGAACCTGAGTAAAGATTAACCATAGGAGTGAGGCAGGAGAAGCATTTTGGTTGGCTGCAACAGCCTATGTAGAATTTGAGAGAATAAAGATGAAGGGGGAAAAAAAAAGAAAAGATAAAAAATGAAAACAAAAAGGGTGGAGAATGGCAGAGTACTTGCTTAGGGTGCTTGAGGCTGTGGGTTTATTCCCTAGCACTATAAAAGAAGAAAAAGAAAAGAAGAAGAAGAAGAAGAAGAAGAAGAGGAGGAGGAGGAGGAGGGGGGGGGGAGGAAAGAAACCAAGGACTGAATTTCAGAACTGTATAGCTGGAGTGGGGAGGAGGCTGGGAGGTTTTGCAGAGGCTGGATCACTGAGGCCTTTTGTGTACAGCTGAGGAGTTGCCAGTCCATCCTGCAAGCAATATGGAGCTGTCGGTTCTAGCAAGGGAAAGAACAAGGTCAGGTGTGTGTTTTAGGGAGACCCAGGTGGGCTAGGTACTCTTCCAAGTGCCTTGCTGAAATCCAGAATCGCTCTGCCTACAGCCTCCCCCAATCCACCCAGACCACACATGGAAATGAGGCTGCTTTGGCATGGCTTGCCTGGCACAACTCAACTTCTAGAAAAATGTATCTGTAAGAATCGATCATGTTGTGGCAGGAAACCAACAAGGAAGCAGGCAAGTATGGCTTTGAGGAGTCGGTAAACAAGGTTCTGTGGGCAACCTCCAACCACAATTCCTGCTGCTGTCCCTCAGCTCCCGTGGCATCGTGGCTGAGCTGGCCCAAGAGTCGGGCCTGGCTGCGGAGGGGCTCACAGCTCAGCTGCTCCTGGTCTCCGCTCCACGACGGCTGTCACACGCGCTCGACAGCACCCATGTGCAGCCCAAACAGACACTGTTCACTTCTCGAGTTGGTTTCAAATTTTGCTCTTTTTATTCCTGTTTTTCATTTAGATTTTTTGGCTGGTTCAAGTTCGACAGGCAATTTCAACACTGAGATTGAAGGGAGAGAACACAGCCTGTAAAAGAGCAGAGGATGGGCGTGTGTTGTGGTGTTGTTCGTTTTAGAGAGTCCCTGGGAAGGCACATCCACGAATTGAGTCTATCAGTCAGGTCCTTGGTTTATGGCTTGTGGCATCCCACTGTGAACATCCTGCATGGCTCCCCCAGGGTTTTGGGTCTCCCACTCTTAATCCATAACCCAGGCCCTACCCCCAAGGCATCTACACTGTGTATGTAATGTGTGCCTTTTATCCGTCTTCTACATCTTTATTCTGTAAATACAGCATATAGCATCACTTCAAGTGTGCTTTTTAACATTTGTGGAAGTGATGTCATGTTCTACATCCAATTCTTCTCACTTTTGATGTTATAAGTAGAAGGAAGTCATTCCCTTTGATTGGTACACTATTTCATCTCATGCATTGCCCATATTTTATTTATCAGTTTCCCTACCAATGGATCTACAGGTCTGCTTCCACTTCTTTGTCATTTTAAACAATGCTGCAACAAACATCCTATACTTGGCTGGAACATAAGCCCTACCATCCATGGACCATGGAGTTGACTTCTGCTTCCGACACCTGTTCTCTGTGTGGTCTTAAACTTCTGCTCCAACATCTGTTAAAAAAAAAATTATAGGGTATTGGGAATAACAACTTTTTCTTATTAGCAGGGACTTCTCACTACACTGTATGCCCAATGACAGCAGACCCACGTCTGCCTTCTTTGCTGTTCTGTCCCTAGCCTGGCACAAAGTAGGTGTTCAATAAATATGTCAGGAGCAAAACAACTAGTTTAAGGATCATTTGAGATTCTGCATAGAAAAGAGACTCGGAAATGCTAAATGTGTAGATGCAAATGTGAGTTGCCCTTATTTGCCATTATTTAAATAAAATTAACAATTTATAATGCCAACAGTTGAATGTATTTAAATGACAATAATACCAGGGCTGGCATTCTGCATGTGTACCAAGTTCTTCTCCCTTTACCTGCCTTCCTTCACATCAGGAAATGCTTTCTGAAGATTAAACGAGTGGATCTGGCTTGGGATTGGGAAACATGGGACTGGCCCGCCTGGCCGAGGTGGGGAAGCCTAATTGTTCCTTTTAAGGCGGGTGTCCAGGGTCACTCATCATCCAAAAGCCTTCCCTGAGCCACCTTGTCCTATAAAACACGGGTAATGCTGTGCACCCAGCTCGCTAAGGTGTTGTGAAGATTAATTATGGCTTGTAAAGGGCTTTGAAGATGAAAAGTGCTTGTTATGGAAATAAATGACTGGAGACGCAAAGCTTTCTTCAAGCCTTCTCTGCCTTCCTGCCTTGGCTCTGCTGTTCTTGACTTCCAAGGACCCCGAACGAGTTCAGAGGTGAGGGTGACCTCCTGGCGACTCTTGTGGGAAGCAAAGGCTTAGCGCAGACTTCTTTGAACAACACAGAGACATGTGACTCCTTGCTGCTAGTTTTAAAATTTAAACTCCTGCTCTATTCCCTAACTAGCTGAGCTAAGCTGGTTCAAAATACATTAAACAGATTCAGCAATGGGGTGGTGAAATGTGTTTCCGGTACTGAGCTTTTTGCTGCCAAATTTAATTATTCAAATTGGTTTTTAAAATTGGGTTTTTTCCCTTCCCCCCACTCCATGTCTTCTTCCCAGATTTAGAGGTATTTGAAGTGGAGGCAACAGGAGCCAAATGTCTTCTAACGGCAGAGTGGGAAAAGTATGGATGTGGGTATCAGAGGGACACAGGGTCAGATGGGAGCTCAACCCTTCATCAGCTATGGGCAAGTTATGTTATCGCTTCGGGCCTGGGTTTCCCAATCTGTCCACTGGGGACTGGGGGTAATAACCACCCCGTTAGAGAACAATCCCTACTTGACAAATAAGAACTCCAAGTATAGAGAGGTGACGTGTCTTGCCATGATCTTTCAGAGGGAAGGTGATGTGCCACGATTCCAATATGCATCTGTCTGATCCTGGTCACCCACAGGTGGCCTCAGTCTTGGACCTTGGATAGAAGCTGTTTTCATTTATTTATTTTTATGTTTTATGTTTTGATGCTGGGAATGGAACCCAGGGCCTCACCCAGGGCTAAGCACACACTAGGTCATGGAGCCACACTCACTGCCTGGAAGCTTGTTTTCTAAAACTGGAACCTGCAGTAAGTCCCAGTGCAGGCAGGGAGAGAAAGACGCCCAGTGGAGCATTGTTGCTGGGTCGAGGCTGCCCCTGTGCCCGGAGTCGTTGGCATTCCATATGTTCGCTTCTCACTTCCTGCTCATGTTAACACTAGCTTGCCCACTTAGGGAGTGCTGGCTGCACGGTGGGGCCAAAAATGTCCTGGTGGCTTCACGGGCTTCTGACCCCTGGAGGTCCTTCTACAGTTGGAGGGGCTCAGGGCTGTGGAGCCTTTCCCTAGGTCAAGGCTCAGGAGCCTCACCTTCACTGCTTTCAAGGTCAGCCTGGCTAGATCCCTCCTGGAAGCCAGGACCTCTACTCATTCATTCACATCTTTCCACCCTTTCTTTCAACAAGCATTTACAGAGAACCTACTGTATTTTTGAATGCAGGTGAATCACAGTGGCCCAGTTGATGTTTACCACCCATCAGGTCCTGAACCTTCCAAGCATCATCTCCATCATCAAAACTTACAACAGTGCTTTGATGTAAATATTAATACCACCATCATTATACAATTGATGGAAAAAGACTCAGGATGCAAACAAGTGCCAGAAGACAGAATAGAACCCAAATTTTTCGGACTCAATTTCCTAGGCTCTTAAACATGACAATATACTGCCTCCTTGAGGACATGCACAGTATCTCATTCACGTCTTATCTTCAGCCCCCAGCATAGTATCCAGTAGGTGCTCAATAAATGTCTGCCATTGGATGCATAAGTGAAGTGCTAGATATTTGCTAATATAGTATTCCACAGGGTTTGCAAGATGATTTTTCACCTCTGACTGTCTTTTGAGTTAGGTGTGGGATGTAGGTTTTATGTTTCCACCTCTCAGATGAAACTTGCCAAGATAAATAACTTATTTGGGGCCATGGAAAGAATAAGATGCAGCACTTGTATTTGACTCTAAAATAACCTCCCAGAGAAGAAACACACAATATGGAGCTGCAGGGCCGAGGAGTGTCTCTTTGGCTGAAAAAAATACGGATACTCCAAAGCACTAGTGCTTAGGCCAAGATCATATGCCCAGCACATGTTTTTCTGAAAACATTCACATCACTTAACACGGTGGGTGTGAGGTTTCAGATATTAAAATTATGAAAAAGCAAAGCAAGATGTGAGATGCAGAGATGGAAAGAGAACAAAGTAAGTTCAATTTTGTCACCACTTCTCTTGAGTACACAGTTTCCTTCCTAGAAGTCTCTCAAGGATCCAACTTCCTAACCTGACCTCATCTTGAATGGTGTAGCTTGTGGCCGGGATTCATGCTATAAACAGGCAGATTTGGAGATTTGAAGCCAAGTTCAACTCCAGGCTCAGGTACATTCCCATGATGTGACCTTGGATGAGTGTCCTTGACCTCATTGTCTGTATTTGTAAAATGGAATTAAACCACAGGCTTGTTGGAATGATGAACATGTTACTTTTGAACCTCCTTTTTACAACCATAGGAAGTAAACTTATAAGAGTTGTTAAATATAACTGCTATTCAGGCCAGACAGAGTAAGCAAACTTTTGTTATAATAATAAAGCCATCTGTAACTTCAGTGGTTTAACAAAAAAGGATTACTTCTCACTCATGATTCATATCCATCATGAGTTAACAGGGGAATGCTGTTTGTTGTGGTCACAAAGGGACTCAGGCTGGGGAAGCAGCTACCATCTTGTTTATGGTTATCGTGTCCAATGGGAAAGAGGAATTTGGATGGTGTCCCAGTGATATTACATCTTGTAGTCTACAAGTGACACGTGTCACTTTTTGATTATAACTGTGGACTAGAGCATGTCATGACCCTTCCAATCACTAGGGGGCCAAGAGGTGCAAACCTCCTGTGTGTCTAAAAGGCGAGAGATTCAAAAACATTTGTTGAATGGTATCTGTTATTCTTTGAACACTTACCACATGCCAGGTGTCTTATGGAGAGTTTTTCAGGTGTATCCCTTCATACCCTCGATAACCTCCTGAGGCAAGGACTTTTATCCTCAGTTTTTTACTTGAACAACCTGATGCTCAGCTTACCTGACACTCAAAGATGCAAAGCAACTTGTTCACTGCTGTGCAATGAGTATACACCTGGGGAGAGCTGAGAGCCACGTAAGAGGCCCAACTTGTTCCTGTGGGCTGTGTTCTCATGCAGTAAGGCAGTTGTCAAATGAGGTGATCAAATACATTGGTGGAAGAAGATTTATGCATCTGTCCCTTTACCATCTCAGCTATGCATGAGTTAATTTCCATGTTAATGATAAAGGATCTGAGGCTCAGAGAAGTTAATAACTTGCCCAGGGTCCACAGCAGAGGTTGTTCTTGAACTCAAGTGTTTCTGGATCTAAACACTATTTTTTTTCTATACCCTTCTGCCCCCTCCTCCTTATTTTTTAATTATAATTTTTATAGTGATAAAGATAGCACTGAAGTGGGGGCAGCAGGGGGTAAGAGAATCAGTATCAGAACTACAGTAAAGCTGGGTTTGAATTTGGGTTCTGCTACTTCCTACCTGTGTGACTTTGGGTAAGTATTCTACTTCTCTGTGTCTCAGTTTCTAAAACTGCAACAGAGGGCTGACAACTATCTCATGGGGTTGTTGTGAGAAATAAATGAGGCCATAATTGTGATGGAAATAATACATTTTTTATATTATATACAAAATAACACATTTTTCAGGGATTTGCTAGGTACAGACACTGAGCTGGCCTCAGAGCTTTACATACTTCCTTGTTTTTCTTTCTTTAAAAAACAAACAAACAAACAAAAAAACCTTCTTATTTTGCAATAATTTTAGGTTTACAGGAAAGTTGCAAAGATAGCACAAAGAGCTCCTGTGTAGCCCTCACCCAGTTTTCCCTAAGGTTAGACCTGGCATAGTAACCAAAGTACACTTGTCAAAAGAAATTAATTGGCATGATAATTATAATTGAACTATATACTTTATTTATATTGAATCCATTTTTCCACTCATATCCTTTTTCTGTCCTGTGATTCAATCCTAGTTGCAATATTGCATTTAGTCCTCATGTCCCCTTAGTCTCTCATGATTTTATTTATTTATTATTCATTTATTTTGGTGCTGGGGATGGAACCTAGGCCCCCCACATGCTAGGCAAGCACTCTACCACGGAGCTACCTCCCGGCCCCTCTGCTGATCTTCACATGCATTCTTTTTTTTTTTTTTTTTAATATTTTTAGTTGTAAATCATCTTTTATTTATTTATTTATATGCGGTGCTGAGGATTGAACCCAGGACCTCACACATGCCAGGCAAGTGCTCTACCATTGAGCCACAACTCTAGCCCCTTCACATGCATTCTTTTATCTCCATTTCCCCTTGAGAAAAGAGTGGATCAGGTGATGATGTCACTGGTCAAGGTCACACAGCCAGTAGGTAGTAGAGTTAGAATTCAACTCCAGGTCTGTCTGATTTAAAGCCCAAGACTTTACCATTCATGAAGAAATTATCAGAAAGAAATCCAGTGTTCTGAATAAGATCAGCACACACAGAATAAGCAGCTCAGGGGGTGAACGACGAAAGCAGAGAGAACTGGCTTTACAGCTTTAGAATACAGACTCAGCAGGATCTGCTGGAACCACAGAGCAAGCCCAGGTAATCTGTTCAGTGGGAAGAGACTTGGACCGGCGAAGTCGCACCTGGGGAGTCATGTGAAGGAATCAGGCTAAGCTCTGGATTAGACTCTGGCAGAAGAGGTTCTCCAAAGGGTCCAGGTAGGCTGGCTGCTCCCTGGCAGCAGAGCCCAGGGCAGGCAGGAAATCAGAAGGGTGAGGGCCAAAGACAGGGTTGGAATTTGCTTAACTGGGATTTCCTGGCAGCTCCCTGTACCCAGAGCACATAGTGGAGTGGCTGCAATCAAACCAGACAGCAAATTTTGGGCCTTATTCACCACCCAAAGCCTACGTGTTTGCCTGACATCTTTAAAAAAAAAAAAAAATATATATATATATATTTTAGGGCGGGGGTTGTGGCTTACTGGCAGAACACTTGTCTTGCCCATGCGATGCACTGGGTTTGATCCTCAGCACTACATAAAAATGAATAAACAAAATAAAGATATTGTGTTCATCTATAAATTTTTTTTAAAAAATTATATATATAATATATACATATATTATATGTATATATTAGCTACAGGTGGACATAATACCTTTATTTTATTTTTATGTGGAGCTAAGAATCAAACTCAGTGCCTCAGGTGTGCTAGGCTAGCACTCTTCCACGGAGCCACAACCCTAGCCCTAGCCTGACATTTTATGTGTCCAAGTTCTATAGAGGAAGAAACAAGAAATAGAATCGTGGTGTTTATTGCTTAAGGGGAAAAATAAGGGATCTAGCTGGGTGCATGTAAAACAGAGGAGGGGCCCCTGATCCTACTTGGCCCCCCAAGCCCTGGGAATCTGGCCCAGGCATGGCTGTTGTAGGACAAGGTTGGGCATGTAGCAGGTGGTAATGACCATATGTGAAGTTTGTGCACAAGAGAATGAACTAATTTAACTAATTTGCATGTACTCCAGTAAGAAACTAATCAATTTATTTAGATTTGCCCAACATGTAGGACTCAGGACCATCACTTGTTGATCTGATGGATGGGCTCTAGAAGGTTCTCCCGGGAGAGATTTCTAGTCTGTGGTTGTAGCAGTTCACCACAGTGGCTTGCGGTAGAGAACCTGGGGCTGAGGTGTTTAGGCTTGAGTCCCAGCCCACCACCTACTGACTGTCTGATCTTGGGCAGGTCCCTTAACTTCATCAGTATAATAGGTATGAAGATAATGGCAGTGTTATCTGCTTCAGACAGTTAGTAGGAAGATTAAATGAAAAAAAATTCAGAGCGTTGGTATGAGAATGACATGAGTCTAATGCACAAATGTGTGTGTTTTAATCTATTCATCTTCAATTGGGCTTGATTTTATAATTGAGCCTGATCCCATAGCAGGCACCTCATATGGTTGGTCATTATAAGAAAATGTCCCTGCCTCTTCCCTCCCCCGCCACAATTCTAATGTAAATGTTTCTGTAAATCAGACTTTTATGCACGCTGTGTGTAATCTATTACAGAATCTATGTAAGTTAGCTAATATCAACGAGTTGTGCAATCGATATTTTTAAAGCCAAATAACACAGAAGGTCTTAGAGTACCTCACAGAGGATAAGGAACAGGTTGTTTCATGTTTCCATTAGAACACATGCATGTGTGAATTCAGGGTTGTGATGTGAAATACAGTTCCTCCAGGGAGTCGCAGTACAGGGTTTGAAAGCCCTGCTCCAAGGGGGAATGCTGAACAGTCTTCCTCAGCAGAGGAAGGGGCTAGCTAGCTCCCAGATGAGCTGTGCAGTCTACTTCTTTCTTCAGGCTGCTTTGAAGCCCTCCCTCCCACCCAGCCGTACAGGCTTGCACAGTGCCTCAAAGGTCTGTGGTTTATATGGGGAGCTCACTGAACAGAGCCCAGACAGGCACTGCCCTGGGTCCTTTACACACTCAAACTTACACAGTCCTCCCCGTCAACATATAAAGGAGCTTCTCAGTGAGGTCCCTCTACAGCATCAGCATCCCCTGGAAGCTTGTTGAGAAGCAGGTTCTCAGGCTTCACCCCAGACCTACTGGATCAATCTCAGGGATTCAGTAACCTTGTAGTCACCAAGACCTCCAGGTGAACCTTATATCCTCTCAGGTTTTCCAACCACTGCCATTTGGCAAAATGGCACTGCTTTGCCTCTGGGGAAACTGAGGCTCAAAGACAGAAAGTGACATCTCCAAGATTCCAAGATCCTAACACAGTCCTTATAGTAGCACAACTGTTTGTGCGTCTGTCCCTCCTACTGGATGCTGGATCCTTCTCTACAGGGACAGAGATTAGTATGTTTTTATTTTCCACCGTTTAGTAGAAATCCTGACATATCAAGTGCTAAAAATCCTGACATATCAAGTGCTCTATGATCCCTGCTTCCTGGATAAAAATCATAAACATCAATTAAGAATCAGCCCAGGTGATTTATCAAGTTCAGATGGGTATAACCACTCCAAGTGGGTGTTGTGGGGTGAGGGAGGAAGGAAATGGTTAACAATTTGATAAAGTTAAAAAAAAAATCCTCTACTGGTTGCGAGACTTCCCAGTAATGAGAAGTCAACATAATTAGACAAGGCACTAAATTTTTGTGCAGACTGCCAGCTGTCATTCTTCTTGACTAGCTCAGATCAAAGAAACGTATTTTATCTCCTAAGTTATTAGACACGACAGGGCCAATAAGTGGAGATATTGTCATAAGAAATATGTTGCTTGCTTTGAAAATAAACATCTCACCTTTGCTTCTTTTCCTCTGTGAAAAGCTGAAAGAAATCGAACTGTTTAACTTGGGACTTTCCAACAATTGAGTAACCCATCACCCCCCACCCCCCAGCAGATCTGGGTTTTAGCTGGAATCTAGCCCCTCCCCCTCCTCCGTTCAAGGATGTCTGCTCCAGGTGTAGGTTGGAACTTTGGGACCAAGGAGACAGCCTGATATGTCTGTTAGCTGGAACCCAGCCCTGCTTCACCAGTCAACTAAACTTGTCACTGTTCCAAAGCTCTGTTTGCCTGGTAAGGAGCCCCCCTCTGCTGGCTCTCCAATGCCTGTTCTTAGCCTTTCTTCATTTCTAACCTGGTTCTGAAAGAGCTCACTCTTCATTCCTACAAGCAATAAAGCTGCTCGTCTGGACTGGAAAGGGGGTTGAATTGGTGATGTTGCTTGCCTACCCACTGCCTGCATGGGAGCTGAGGGACTCCTGGGAAGAGAGACTGTGTCACTTAGAGTCCAGGCAGAGAGAGGTGATGCTTGAAAATAGGACATTAAAAGGGAGTTTAGAGCTGGGGGCAGTGGCACACACCTGTGATCAAGAGGCTGAGACAGGAGGAAGATCACAAGTTTGAGGCCAGCCTCTACAACTTAGTGCAACCCTATCTCAAAACAAAAAATATAGAATTGGGGATGTAACCCAGTGGTAGAGAGCTTACCTAACCCGTGCTGGGCTCTAATTAAATCTCCAGTGTCCCCCCCAAAAAATGTTGTTTAAGGAAGAGACTAATTTTGTGTGTGGGCAGGGTTAAAGGATGAGCAAGCACCCCAGGACTAGCAGCAGAGAGCCATTGTTACCCTTAGGTGTGAGAAGTAAGGAGGAGACATTATTGGAACTGGATTGAGTGTCACAGCCCAGCACAGGTGCCACCAATATGACCTGTGGTGTGGCCACAGAGGGAAGCAGGCAGCTTCAGCCACAGTGGATGGGAGTAGTGCCTTCCTCCTTCTCCTCTTCTGCTGGTGGAACTGATTGGTGGAACTCAACAGGAAGTCTGAGGGTTAGGGAACCTGGCTGAGGCCCTCAGTAGCGCTCAGCTTTCTGGGGTACAGAGCAGTGTCTGGGAAAGAAGAGTAGATGTGGGGAGTCAGTGGAGGACATCTAGCACACACTGAAGCCCTATCACCAAGGGGGTGGACACATCCAGGCAAGACCCACTCAGGATGGTAGAGACCTGGTGAAAGCTATGCTGCATGGATAGGGAGGGAGGCCCCAGTAGAATTTGCCAGCAAGCCATCAGGAATAATGAGGAAGATTTACAAAATGAAACTTGTGCTGGGACCCCACGGTCCTAGTGAGGTTTGTGTGCCCCAGGGAATGGAGGACTATGTCCTTGAATCGGAAAAACCCAAGTACAACACTGAACTCTGTGATAGCCAGACACAAACAGCCTTGCTGTGGGGACCCACCTGCACCAACTAAGCATAACAGGGGGTGTGCTCTCCTTGCTTCACTGGGTTGATGAAGACCTCTTCTAGCTTTCTAGCTCCGCTGGCCCCTAGATGGTGGCCTGAGCTGTAGGCCCTGAGGCCCACCTGAAGTGCCTCTCTGTGCAGGTGTGGGGCCCTGTTGGCCTTACCTTTCCTGATGAGACAGTTGGGAAGGTCCAGGTCTGACACATGGACACAGGCAAGGGGACACATTCCCCTCCCTGGGGAATCCCACAACTAACTGCGTGTGACTGCAGAAGGCTGGATTTCTTGACTCAAAAAAGAGGAGACTCAAAAACACCATGCCTTGGGAACCAGCGCACTTGTTCTCATTGGTGGGTGAAGCCTGGGACCTCTTCTCATCCTTGCAGCTGAACTTCAGGATTGGGGCTCTGGTTACACTTAAAAAAATAATTAAAAATATATTTTAGTTGTAGATGGACACAATACTTTTATTTTATTTATTTATGTATTTTTTGTGGGGTGCCAAGGATCGAACCCAGTGCCTCCCACATGCTAGGCAAGCACTCTACCTCTGAGCCCCAGCCCCAGCCCCTTTGGTTCCATTGTTACAAATGCAGACTCAGTTCAGAGAAAGCATCCTGGGCAGGCTGCAGACTCTCCCTCGCAGGCCCTCCCTCATCCCTCTGCTTCCCTGTAGCCTCCTTGCTCCAATAAAACTTGTCCAACTCCTTACTTTAGCACCCGCGGGGCTACTCTTCCCTCTGTCTGGAATGATCTCCCCTCCAGATATCCACACCATTCATGCCTTAGATCTTTATTAAATGTCACCTCTTCAGAGAGCCCTCCCCTAAGCACCCGACCTGAAATACCCCTTCCCCACCAACCCTTCCGCTTCCTTACCCAGCTTTGTTTTTAACACAAGCTGGAATGATCTTGTTTTTGTTTTGCTTGTTTGTTTATTTGTTGACTGCCAGCATTTTGTCTCAGTCTTAGAACAAGTGCATAGCACATGGTTATGGTTAGTTTGGTTTGGTTTGGTTTTTAGATGAGATGAAATTTACCTAACATAAAATGTTTGTTTATGTTAGGTAATATAGTTGACCCATTTTTCTGGGTGCAGTAATGATCAACATTAATCCTAGTAACATGGAAGACTGAGGCAGAAGAATTTGAAGTTCAAGGCAGACTCAGCAACTTAGTGAGACCCTGTCTCAAAGTCAAAAGGATTGGGGATGGTAAAATGCCCCAGGTTCACTCCCAGCACTTTAAAAAGAATTTTTAACCATTTTAAAGTGTACTATTCAGTGATATTAGTATGTTCACAATGTTGTGCAATCGCTGTCTCTATTCAGTTCTAAAACACTTCCATCATCTTCTACTTATTGAAAAAGTCATTCCCCATCTCCCAGTAACCACCAATTTGCTTTTTCTATGAACTTACCTATACTGGACATCCCTATAAATGGATTCAGACCATATGTGACCTTTCTTTCACATAGCATAACATGGTTGAAGCACAGTCATGCTGTGTTATGTATCAGTACTTTATTCCTTTTTTATGACCGAATATATATACAGACACAATATTTTGTCATCTATTTATTTATGAGTCTCACTTCATTGCTCAAGCTGGTCTTGAACTCCTGAGTTAAATTGATCCTTCCACCTTGGCCTCCCAAGTGGCTGGGGCTTCAGGTACACACCACTACCAGGCTTCCACTCATTTGTTGATGGACATGGTGTTTTTATCTTTTGATTATTAAGAACATTTATCTGTAAGTATTTGTTTGAGTACCTGTTTTCAATTATTTTGGGTATATATGTAGGAGTAGAATTGCTAGGTCATATGATAATTCCATATTTACATATTTACATGTTTGTAGAATGAATGAGCAAGTATTATTGTTGTTTGTATTCTTGATAACTTCCATTCTGACTGGCGTGAGATGAAATTTTAGAGTAGATTTGATTTGCATTTCCCTAATAACTAGAGATGTTGAACATTTTTTCATATATTTGTTGATCGACTGTGTATCTTCTTCTGCGAAGTGTCTGCTCAGTTCCTTAGCCCATTTATTGATTGGGTTGTTTGGGTTTTTTTGTGTTAATTTTTTTGAGTTCTTTATGTATCCTGGAGATTAATGCTTTATCTGACATGTGTGTGGCAAAAATTTGCTCCCAAAATGTAAGTTCTATGTTCACCTCATTGATTGTTTTTTTTGCTAAGAAGAAGCTTTTTAGTTTGAATCCATCCCATTTATTGATTCTTGATTTTATTTCTTGTACTTTAGGGGTCTTGATAAGGAAGTCAGGGCTTAATCTGACATGATGAAGATTTGGGCCTGCTTTTTCTTCTATTAGGTGTAGGGTCTCTGGTCTAATTCCTAGGTCCTTGATCATTAGTGATTATTTGTATGGGGCCATAGGTGTACACAGCACCCCACAATACCCAGAGGAAGCTAGAGTACAAGGCAATGTTTCTACCCTCTAGGGACATCCCTCCTTGGCTGCAGACGGGAACAGGCACACATGGGAATCAGAGGGACTCACACAAACCAAGAAGGCCTGACTGGGAAGAGTGAGGTGGGAGAAAGGGGCAGATAAAGATTTCTTTTTTCATTTTCTTTTTGGTACCCATCCCCAGTCCCTTTTATTTTTGTATTTAGAGATATGGTCTTGCTAAATTGCTGAGGCTGGCCTCCAAATTATGATCCTTCTGTCTCAGCCTCCTGAGTCATTGGGATTATAGGATTATGCCACCATGCCTGGCTTGCAGGGGACTTTTGAGGGGCCTCCATGTGCCCAGTATTACACAGATATCATTCAATCTTCTGAAGAATCCTAGAGTGTATGGATTTTTATCTCTACTTCCAAGTGAAGGGGTTGAGATCTAGGCTCAGTGCAATTTCTCCTGCATTTCCTGAATATTTCCTAGCTGTGAGAAGGATGCTACCACTGAGGGCATACTATACCTGGGCATATTACCTGGCAGAGGATTGCAGGAAACAGAGAATGGGCAAATGGGGGATTGGAAAGAGGAGCTGGGAATTTGGCCATGTATTCTTTACTCTTTTTCTCTAGAATCTTGTCTGACTTGGGAGTTTGGGGTGAATACATGGGCTTTGGAATCGAGTGTTCTGGGTTCAAGTTCTCCATTGCATAAGCCCAGAATGAGTCCCTCCTCTCTGAGTCACTGTTTTTTTCTCTGCAAAATCAGCACAAGAACCATTTCCCCCCTGGTGGTCCATGTCAAGATTAAATGAAGCAATGCATGTACAAGTGTCTGGAGCCTAGAATGGGTCAAGAGTTGCTGATCCACCACCAGAAAGTGTTGAGGAGGGAGGGACAACGGAAGGTAGAGGCATGTTTGGTGTTTTTATCAATAGTCACTTAACATTTCAGTGCCTCCATTTCCTCATCTGGGCAAGGGAGATGATTAATCGTCTTCCTTGTGAGGTGTGAGGATTAAATGAGTTAGTATAAGTAACGAGTTTTGAGCAGTGCCTGACACAGGTTTAGTTCTCAATTCTCAATATGTCTCTGCCATTATTAGTTCCTTACCCCTTTTGCCTTTGAGTTGAACCCAGAGGCTCTGCAGAGTGAATCAGTCCTTAGAGGAGTGGGAAAAGTAGTCACAGTGAGAAATGTTTGATGCTGCAGCAAGCAGAGGAAGGATACCCTGGCCCTTGGGTCCCCAGTGTTTTCTGGGAAGGAGAGGGATGGGCACCATCCCTGAGCCTTTGCTGTTCCCTACAAGGAATCCCCACCCCTAATCCCTGTTCTTTTCCTTTCCAATTGGCAGTATACATATTGCACTTCTACTACATGCCAGGCACCTTGATGGTGGCTGGGTACCAGGAGCCTATCTGAAAAAACAAAGCAGGCGCCATCTGCTTCTCAGGTTCTTGAACATTGTCCTTGGACAGAAGAGAAACACAGATTTTCTTTGGTGTCCTGTTGAAATCTGAAACCAAACACAGAGGCACCTTGCCCTGACCCACAGCAGCTCATTACTCTGCTTCACTGGGGGTATCAGCTTCAACCTCAGATTTTCTAGAAGACGCTAATGGGGTTCAGGATGTGTTACCCTAAAATATGGCACCTTGACATTTGAGAGAATAGCAGAAGCAGGAAGGTCACTCTTTCTTCCTTCTTGTCATCGTACCCTGAGGCAGGTAACAGGTTCCTCAACCAAGAGATTACCTCCCTATGCCCAGAAGAAAGGAATATCCTTATCTCTGAGGACACAGAAATTGCAGGGACTGAACAGACAGGCCTTGCTACATTCCCCCTAGTTTATTACCATCAGATTGTCCTCTTTTGTCCTCCAGACACACATCTCCATGACTGTCCACTCTTCATGAAACCTAGGCATAAAAATACATAGTTACTAGCCACACACAGTGGCAATGTGCCTGTTGTCCCAGCTACACGGGAGGCTGAGGCAGGAAGACCACTAAGCCCAGGAGTTCTAGACCAACCTGGGCAACATAGTGAGACCCCATCTCAAAGTCTAAGCAAAAAGCAAAAATATCCCCACATTTCCCTGTTTGTGTTCCATTCTCTTACAGAGGGAGTGTGTCCCATAAACATATAGCACGTCTGTATGCTTTTCTCTTGTTAATCTCTTTCATACCAGATGCCTCGCCATGAACCTGGGGATGAGAAGGAAAGACATATCAATTTCCTTATGATTCCATTGACAGTCCCTTCCAGAAGTCAGAGCCCCTCTCCTGTGTTTGCTCAGTGTCCTGAATTTCTCCCTCCTCTGGCTCTTCATGCTTTGTGGTCATTGTGATTTTTGGAATCATTCCTTCCACTGGACTGCAAATGCCATGAGAGCAGGGGTTGTGTCTCTTTTCACTTTTATACCCCCATCTCCAAATGCCATGCCATTAGAAAGCCTCCAATGGAAACACTGAATGAGGAAATGGCAGAAAAGAAAGCATTCTGCGGGGAAAAATTCACATACACTAAGAATCTTGCCTTTCTTCTTGAGTAGCTGAGATGAGAGTAGAGCTTTGGCAAACCAGGTTAGCTCAACCTTTCTGGGGCCAAACCAAGGAGAGGGAGGGTGATTATTTTTTCTCCCCTACTTGTTGCTCGGGGTGCTAAAGGCAGCAGCACTTTCCTGCTGGGCCCAGGAAGGACGCCTCTCAATATGTCTCTGCTGTGGCCTGGGCCCCCATAGTTCTGTACTACTGTCTGGGGTTTTATTCACCCTCTCATATCTGGGTCCCCCCATCCCTGACTTGACACTTGAGAATCCCTTTCTGTCTACCTTGGTTTTGAACAAAGTGCATCATCTCTCCCAGAAGGGCCCAGAGACTTGTCTCCACTCAGCTGCTGGAGATCTTGGGCTGAATTGGTAGCAGGCCCCCACTAGGCCCCCAAACCTCCTGTCCTAGACCCCAGTATGGCTTTGACTTCTTTCCAGAAACTGCACTGGCTGGGCCTGGTGGGATCCTATGATAGTTCCCACCAAACTCCCAAGCTGACTGCAGACATTTGTGCTGTCAACAGAATTGCAGAAAATGCAATTCATGTTGTTAATGAGCAGCTTGTTTGGGTAAACAAACCAGGTGAGGTGAAAAAAGTGATGCTCTCCAGCAGGAAACACAAGCCAACATTAGCCAGATGGAGAGCCGCACACTTCCACGTGTTTCCTATTCGGGAGGCTCTGGGTGGCTGGAAGGGGCATTCCCGTGCTGCTGGGGAGCTGGGACTGTGCATACCTGCCTAGCCTGGACAAGAGCCACCTTGTGCCCAGCATCACCCTGAGTCTGGCACTGTGCCTCATGTCCTACCCAATTTTTGTCTGCTTTATGCTGGGTTCTCATAGCCCCATGTAGTGCATGTCAGAACTGGGGAAACTGAGGCTCTAAAATAGGGAGAGGCTTGCCCAAAGTCAGGATGGTGAACTTGAACCCAGGTCACCCTGACTCTTCAACTTCATGGTCTCACCACTAACCTGCAGAGTCCTCTCTGCCCGCCTCCCCCCTCCTCAGCACCTCACTATCTAATGGAGTGTCTGTGGCTGCCACTCACCACTTACTCCCTCAGACTACGTGGTTGAGGAGAATTTGGACTTCTTTCCTCTTTGGTCAGGGTGATAGGGTGATGCAGTTTTCTAACAGTTGTACAGGTAGATCTTTGACCAGCTTCTCTATAACAACAAAACTGTGTGTGTGTGCATGTGCATGTGTGTGTGTGTGTGTGCATGCGTGCATGTGCATGCATCTACTATTCAACCAAGAGGAACTGACTTATCCTTGGAAATCAAAAACTTAGGGGCAATCTGTACAAGTGGAAAAATGAGAATTCATAACCATTTGAATAAATTTTTGATATGTCAAGATCATTGTATTGTCTTGAGCAACTAATAAAAAAACTAAATAAAAACCAAAAAAAAAAAAAAACCCTTAGGGGCATTTATAATCCTCTCATCATAAACTGACTACACACTACACATTCTGTTTTGTTAGCCTCAGACCACGCAGGACAACATAAACCCCACCCCCAATACAAATGGATAGGGCTGCATCTGACAAACACAAATGGTTTGGGTAATTGCAATGGCTAAATCTGTCCCCCATGAAGACAGGGCCACAATATTAGAATGCCATGAGTTATGTTCACCTTAACATTCAAGAGTAAAGAGTCCATTAAACTGTCATTGGCCACATAACCAGCAGGAGAAGTTGGGACAGACAGCTTGGTTTTAGCTGCCCAGAGCACACATGCTCTGCCCCCAGATGAGCACTGTATGGTGTCTGTGTGCATTTTGCCCTAGAAGCAGAAATCAATGACTCTAACTGCTATTAGAGAGACGATCTAGTTGGAGAGGCTTGCTGTGAATGCAGCCCCCATTCATTATTGAACTCTTTACATGTATTATTTCTTTTTTACTACAAGAAAACTGAGGCCTGGAGAGGAAAAAAAAAAAAAAAACTATCACAGAAGTGAGCATGGTTCATGCTGGGATTTGAACCATGATCTGTCTGGCTCCAAATCCTATGCACCTAACCACCAGCTACCCTGCCCTCCTGCGCAGGGCCTACATCATGGAAACTACCTGTTTTTGAGGGGCCTCTGTGTCAGGCCCTGTGGATGATTTCACTTTGTCCTCATCACATCCCTCTAGGGCAAGAAAACTTCTACTATCTTGGTTTAACAGCTAAGGAGATTGTTGCTTGGAGGGGAACAGGAAGGGACTTGCCCAAAGTCCCCCTGGCTCCAATGTGCCCAGTGTGTGTGAATGAAGGGGGTTTTTCTGTTCTGTTACGCTGCTATCCAGCTAGCGACACAAGCTCAGAAGCAGAGGAGCACCCATGAGCAGCGCCTTCGCTGAGTTCAGAAGCGTCTCCACTGAGCAGCTCAGCTTCTTTCATGTAGGTGGAAGTCCTTCCTTTGAATGAACCAATTATGTTCAAAAACCACAAAAAATTATGCATATTAGCTAATGAGGATGCTGTTCATGGTATTTTTAGCTCAGGGGTGGGATGAGGGAATATGGAGAGCTTGGTATAAATTGTTTTGGAAGAGGCAGCTTGGGAATCAGATAGTCCTTAGCATAATAAGCCCCAGCTTTTACCTCTTTAGGCTGGGTGATGGTGCGCATGTGTACGTGCGCACAAATCACCTCCCTCTTTGAAAGTGTGTATATAGTTCTGGACCTTTCAGGGGTGTTGTCAAGATTGAAAATAGCTCTTCCTGTAAGCTGCCTGCAGGGATTTGTGAAAATGGTTCACTATTCACTTGACCCAGAAAACCCTACATGATCATGAAAATCAAGAGGTTCAAATCTTTGTGGTCATTTTAAGAATGCCTGTGAAACTGCTAGGCCATCAAGGCTATGCATATCTGAAAAGTCACAAAGTATCTGAAAGATGTTACTTTAAAGAAGCAATGTGTGCCATTCTGGCCTTAAAATGGTCCATCTGGGGATATGTGCAGGCCAAACAATAAAGCTGGACACAAAGTTGGTGGCCCCCAAAAGGTGCTGATTTTTGGCTGCACGTGCTGAACAATGCAGACAATAATGCTGAGCTTAAGGGTTTAGATTATATTCTCAGGCTATAGAAATTATCCAGGTGAGCAAAGCAACCAAGATTGCACACACCTGTGCTCTTAGAGCTCACCGTAGGATTACCCCACACATGAGATCCCCCAGCCACATGGAGGTGATCCTCTCTGAAAAGGAATGAATTGTTCCTAACTCAGAAGAGGAGGTCATAGAGGACAGACTGAAGAAACAAATAACATGAAAAATTAAGCATAAAATAAATAAAAGAAAAAAAATTGATGATAACATGAGTAAAATACAACCAGTCATCACCAATTGTGATAATTATGCATTTATCACATATTTATTATCTCTGGGTCCTTAGTATCTACAGCTATAATTATTTTATCCTCATTACTATCCTATGAAGTAAGTATTAGCAGTATCGCCCTGTCCACATGAAGACATTAAATTAAGGGCAGATACTTTGTTCTAATGGGACCAGGATTCAATGTCTGGCAGGCAGTATCCCTAGCTACCAGGTGAGGTTGCCTCTACTGTACCTGGAGAAATTTTGACTTTCTCCAGCAGAAGGCAGAGCTCATAGGGAGTTGAATCATTATTTTTAGGAGCCAGGATCTCCCTTGAGAACCTCAGTAAGCCAGTTACAAATTAAAAACAACTCTGTCATCAAACTGGGTCAAAATCTTTTCCCTCAATGTCATGGCCACTCTGGCTGATCAGTAAAAACTCTGCCCAGAGCAAGAAGTCAGATTGCTGGGATCTCAATCTCTACTCAGATGTTGAGTCCACTGCCATCATTCATGATGTGTGTCTGGATTGGCCAAGTGAGAGAAATACTTGATTAAAACTTTAGCATTCAAACAATTAAGTTTTCTAACAACTAAAACAAAAAATGGCTACCTGCTTAAGAGAAGGGGTAGTCCAAATAAATGAGAAAAAATAATTTTATATGGTACATGTGTGCATGTACACACACACACACATATTTTTTTTTTTCCCAAAATGTCCTGACAAGTAGAGTTATTATCCAAAGTGGGTGAAGAAGGGTCAAATTCAATTCAGCTGGGAATACAACGCATGAATCTGAGGTGGTCGTTGAAATGGTTGACTATTCACTTGATTGTTTTCTGTTTTTGCAGTGCTGGGGATGGAACCCAGGGCTTTGTACAATGCTAGGCAAGTGCCCCACCACTGACTTGCATCCTCAGCCCTGCTATTCATTTGAAAGGAGAAAACATGTGCAGGAAGGAATGGCAAGGTGATGAGCAGCAGAGGCCAGAGATTTGAAGATGGGGAAAAGCAGGGGGCCAGGGAGCAAGTTCAAGAACACAGAGGTCCTTTTACAAAGTGTCCAACATAAGCCATCAGAGGGAAATTGAAGAGGATGTGCCAGGCCAGATTCTGTGCTGTTTAATTTACACACACTTCTTATTACATCCAGCACCAAACACACAGTAAGCCCATGGGAAATGCTTGTTGAATGCTACACTGCAGGGCCAGGAGAGGAAATGGGCCTCCTCAGGGAACAAGAAGGAGTCCTAAGCACAGGACCTGACACAGAGGAAGGAATAACTATTTACTGAATACTAAATATATAGCAAATGTTTACATTCTTTATTTCCTTTTATCTTTAGGAGGTATTAGCATCTCCTTATTAAAGAAGAAACTAAGGCTCAGAGAGTTTTAATGTTCTCTAAGTTCACTCAACCTGGGTCTGCCTATCTGTATTCTCCTCGCAGGAGACCCACAATGCACTTTGTTAAATATGAAAGGCAGTAAGTTAGCCAGGCTTGGTGACACAGGACTGTGATCCCAGATACCCAGGAAGCTGAAGCAGGAGGTCACAGACCCAAGCACAGCTGTTTGGGACTAGTCTGGACAACTTAGTGAGAACCTGTCTCAAAAAAAAAAAAAAAAAAAAAAGG
>NW_026000051.1:7234040-7238685 GCF_001458135.2 Marmota marmota marmota
AAAAAAAAAAAAAAAAAAAAAAAAAAAAAAAAAAAGGCAGTAAGTTTTACTGTTAAGAAATCTATTTAATTTGTTAGGATTCTGCATATCCTAAACTTATTTAATTGCACAACCCCTCCTTTCTTGGGGAAGGGGAGCAGTGCCCTTATTAATGAGCTGTGGCTTCTTTCTGCAGAATATAACCACAACACCCAAGAGAATTGAAAACATATGTCCACACAAAAATTTGTACACAAATGTTCACAGCAGCATTAATTACTCATAATAGCTCCAAAGAGAAAACAACCCAAATGTCCATCAACAATATGTTGATCCACAAAACATGGTCTAGCCATCCAAAAGAATATTATTTGGCAACAAAAAAAGAATAAAGAACTCATACTTGCTACAACTTAGATAGACCTTGAAAACATGCTAAGTGAAAGAAGTCAGAGGTAAAGGTTTATGATTTCACTTATACGAGGTCTCTAGGAAAGGCTAATCCATAGAGAAAGGAAGTAGTTCATGGTTGCCAGGGATTGGGGAGATAGGAGGAAAGGTGAGCAACTGCTAATAGGTGCAGGGTTTCTCTTTGCCATGATGAAACTATTTTGGAATTAGGTAGCAGTGATGAGACTATAGTAAAAACCACTGAAATGCACACATTAAAGTAGTGAATTTTATGGCATAGGAACTACACCTCAATTAAAAAAAAAAAAAAAAGAATATGATGACAATTTAGTGGATTAGGAACAACAGATCACTGATCCTGGCCCAGATCATGTGTTCTCCCACTTTATACTGAATAATTAGGGGGCATCAGAACTGTCTGGGGGTGCTGTCCTCTCTTTTTAACACAGCCCCCTCAATCCTAAGTAGGAAACCCAGATGGGAAGATAAGCTTGGAAACTAAGGAGCATCAAACTGTCAGATGAGGTGGTGTCATACGCTCTGTGGGACTTTTTTTTTCCTGTTTAATCTTCTTGGACTAATTTTTTAAAAAATTGTAGATAGACACAATATCTTTGCTTTTATTTGTTTATTTTTATGTGGTGCTGGGGATCAAACCCAGGGCCTCACGCGTGCAAGGCAAGAGCTCTACCACTGAGCTACAACCCCAGCCCAGCTTGGTCTATTTTAACATTAATCAAGAAAGGCCAAATTCCTAAACCCCCTTTTCACCAGAAGTCTTCAGTTCCAACAATTGATTATACCATGTACTTGGCACAGAGGTCTCCTTTTATTTGTTTGACATCAGATTTACATAGGTTTAAAGGACTAACAAAAAAGATGAGTCATTGAATTATGGGATTTTAGAACTTGAAGGACTTTGGAGAGAAACAATCTGGTCTGATTCTCTTACTTTGATTATGGGGAAACTGAGGCCAAGAGACATGTAGTGTCCTGCCCTAGGTCACAGAGCCAAGCATGACTGAGACAGCTGGCTGTCTTGCAATATCTGTCCTCTCCTTTTTTTTTTCCTGGAAATGCCACCTCTCCCTTCAGCTGTGCACATGATTATCTGGAATAAAGACCATATTTTCTAGTGAAATGTGGCTGCATGACTAAGTTCTGACTAGTAGGATGAACAGGGAAGTGGTGTGAGCAACTTCTGGGAAGTATACTTCGAGGTCAGAGGTTGGGGTGGGACATGTTCTTTTTTCTTCCTGCTGCTCAGATTGCAGATTAGAGCAATAGAGTTCAAGCAGCCATCCTGGATCATGAAGGGGAAGCTGCATTTGTAGGATAGGAAAGCAATAATGCCGAATTCTGGGTCTCTGATAATTATGGAATTGTCATTACAGCTCTAGAATGCTTATGTGAAAGAGAAATGAACTTCTATTTTGTTTGGCCACTTTTATTTCAGTCTTCTATCTTTTATAATTCAATTGAATTTTAAATGACACAGAATGTAAACAATAGAGTTGGGTTAGGAACTCAAATCTCCTAGATCCCAAGCACAGAATTATATTTTATTATGCTTATTACCATTAATAATAAATGTCAGTGTTACTGGTATAGTTCATTATAGAGCACTTGCAAGTGAGAGGTCCTGGATTTGATTTCTAGCAATGCAAACAACAACAACAACACATAATAATAATAATAATAATAATAATAATAATAATAATAATAGTCAAACTGTGCTAAAAGCTTTGTATATAATAGTTGCCATCAATTTTTAAAATTTTTTTTAGTTGTCAATGGACACAATACCTTTATTTTGTTTATTTGGTTTTTTTAATGTGGTGCTGGGGATCGAACCCAATACCTCACACGTGCTAGGCAAGCCCTTTACCACTGAGCCACAACTCCAGCCCGGTTGCCATCAATTTTTGAGTGTTTGCTGTATGCTGCCACTACTTTATTTTTTTAAATTTTTTTAAGAGAGAGAGATTTTTAATATTTATTTATTTATTTTTTTAGTTTTCGGCGGACACAAAAATCTTTGTTTGTATGTGGTGCTGAGGATCGAACCTGGGCCACACGCATGCCAGGCAAGCACGCTACTGCTTGAGCCACATCCCCAGCCCTCCTGCCACTACTTTAAAAATGTCATTAACTTACTTAATTCCCATGTCAACTCAGTAAAATAGGCCTATTATCATCATCATTTCCATTTTACCGACAAACCACCTCAGGCCAAGAGAGAGTGAATAACTTGCCCAAAGTCATATATGTAGTAAGAGGGGGAGGTGAAATTTGAACACAGGCAATTTGATTCCACAGCCTGCACTCTGAGCACCTATATTATATTCTCTGTGTCTTATGATGTGAGCTTCTCACCATCCTTTGAACCCATTTTACAGAGGAGGAAACGGAAGCAGACAATTGTCTAATCATTTGCTTAAAATCACTCTGCTAGTCAGTACTGCAGCCAGCATTAGAAGACAGACTAGATCCCAGTCTGTGCTCTCTCCCGAGACCACCCTGCTGTCTCAGAGGCCACCTGGGCAGACACATAACCCCCACCTTCTGCCTCCTCCTCCCAAACACACACACACACACACACACACACACACACACACCACCCAGCGGGCACCCAGACATTTTTGTGGCCAGGATGGCTACAACCTCCTTTGAAAAGCAGCCAGCTCTTTGCCCTCCACCAAGTAACTTTGTTTTATTTATAGTCTCCGGCTCAGAGCTTTTGAACTGGCTGCTCATTCCAGGGAAGATCTTGATAACAACTGTTCCTTGGAGTGGGTTCATAGGAAACAAGGTGAATAAACACCACAGAGCCCCTGCCTGTCTAGCAGAGCTTTGCTCCTGGGGGTGTTTATACGTTGGTGTTGGTGTCTGGGTGCAAAAAACTTTGAATTCAAAATGGCAGTTTGAACATTTTCACTTTTTTTTTTTAATTCAAAAAAAAATTCACCCTTTGCCTTCAACACCCCAAGGCATAGGTGAAAGACAAAAATTATCTTTATCCAGAAGTTAACTCCAAAAGGAGAAGTCTCTTCTACTTTTTACATTCTTGCTTTCTTTTCTCCCTGCCTGGCTGGGGGCCTAGGACAAATTTCTGTAGCGACTATGGGATGGGAGTAGGGCGAGGAGACATGCCATGAACTTATGAGGTAACACAGCAGTAGGGATAAATGGCATTTCAGAAATTTGGGGGGGGGTGGAATAAGAAAAAAGAAAAGAAAGGTGAAGAAAAGAGAAGCCTAATAAGATAGTGACCCCAGGAGACTATAGTATCTTCTGACTTGTGGCCAAAGGTGTCATCCTTAAATATGACTGTCTGTCACATGTGCCTAAAATTGTTTGGCCTGAATGTTAATCTTGGCTTCACCAACTGCTAGTTATTTCACCTTTGTTTGTAGAGAGGACAAACTCTCAGGAACATTGTGAGGACTGGCACCTACCAGGCCTAGTTCCAAGAGAGCATTCACTGACCCCTCATAAACGGTAGCTGAAGAGTTGTCTAATGATAGTTATCCTCATTGCTTCCTTTGTGATCCTTCTAGGCCTCGTCAGGATGAAGTGGATCAAAGGAGAAGCAGAGGTAGTAGCAGGTTGCTGATGTGGCTCTCAATCATCTTTATTTGCCTTGAGTGAATCTGTCAGGGGCTGTTAGGGTCGCATGAAGTTTCAGTATTGGAGCCCTCACAATGACTGATAAAAGATGCAGAGGTCCTCAAGGGTAGGGCAGAGCTCGGCCACCTTATGGGTCCTGTGATGTCCACAGTTGGTTTTCCTGTGGGTGTGTGGAGTCAGTCTCCTTAAAGGTCCAAGAAAAGAGGAAGAGGCCTTCCTCGAGGATCATTTGGGAGAAGTGGATGGTGTGAGGGAGAAGAGTGTCTGGAAGGAATTTACTGGAAGGTATGGGCGTTTCAAAGGGAAAACTTGTGTTTTCATGAGGCCTGCGTGGGGGACATTATCTCTACGTCAAAGCTACTGGGTGAAAGGACTCCACAGGGGAGGCCTGGATGAAGGTCTTTTGGGTGGCCTCGGGGGTCCCCACGATAGGATCAGAGTCTCATGGTTCTGTAGGAGGAGGTTTCTGGAGAAGGGCAGAGCTGCAGAGCCACGGAGCCTGCACCGGAAAACCAGAGTGTGCGCGGGGACGAGCCCCGGGAGACGCGCGGACGGATGCGAGGTTCCCGGCCCGCGGCCCCGCCCCCCCCAGAGCGGACTACACTTCCCAGCAGCCACGGGCGGC
>NW_026000051.1:7238710-7265019 GCF_001458135.2 Marmota marmota marmota
CGCGGGGAGGGGGACGGTTGCCATGGCGATGCTCTGAGGCGCGGGGTCGGGGGGCGCGGGTGGTCAGGTGTCCCCTCCTCACCTGAGGGCGGGAACGACTGAGATTACGGTTGAGGTGGCCCCCTCCGCGGGTTTACAGAGGGCCCCTGAAAATGGTCAGGCTAGTGTTGGGAGGGCGAGCGGAAAATCTCCGGAAGTAAGTCCCCAAATGGGTGTGTTTGGGGCGCCCCCGAGAGTTGGCAGGTCGGGGAGAGGTTGCCGCTTGGCTGCTTGAGGCCTGCGGCCCCCCCAGAAGTCGTGTGAGCTTCTTAAAGGGAGGGGCCCCTAGTGGATTGAAGGTCTGGATGGCGTGGGGTGGGGGAGGCCCTTCTCTCTCCTCCTGTTTCACCCTCTTTATCTCGAAAGTCTCCACACAGCAGGGGCCAAAGGCTATGAAGAAAGATACCTACCTCTGTGTTGTAACTGAGCACCTGATCTTGATAATGTTGGAAAGGCCCTGTAATCCAATCTGACATTCCTTCACTCATTCATCCACCTGGAGTCCCCAATGGGGGCTTAGTTTTCTGGGGAAATTGTTGATCCATCTAACTTCAGAACCCATTGAAACATTGTTGCCCTTCTTCTAGACAAAGTTGACTTTGGAAAGTGCAACTTTTATATGGTCCAATTTGGGTGTGTTGCTTTGGACTCTATCTCCCCTCCCAGCCAAGTTCTCTTCTGGCCTCTCCCTTCCTCAGCCCCAGAATGTGAGATGCTTTATCTCTAATCACTAACAAATGTTCACTTCTACTCTGTGACTAATAGAATTGTTTAAGGGCATTTAATAACAAAGTTGACAGCATCTGCTTTTCTGTAAAATAGCTTTCACAGGACACTTTAAACTCTTATAGGAAAGTCTGTGGAATGTGTTTATTTAGTATTTTGAGAACTTTAATAGGGATGTTTGGAAGTGAAGGGCCTCAAGGGCAAAAATCTAATAATTATTCAAATGTTGCATAAATGTTGCATATCATATCCAGGTGATGTCCATGCAGTGTGACCCTTGCCCAGCTTTGCAGTCCCTTGAGTGGTCAGGCTTTTTGTTTACAAAATGTTTAATACATGCCACAGCAGCCCTGATACATTTGCTAAATGAAACAAAAGTTTTTTTTTGTTGTTTTTTTAAATGATAACATGGAATCATTAGATGAGCATACTGTTAATTTTTGTGGAAATGAGGAAAAAAGTTAGAAGCATGCTCTGAACAAGAGCTTGAGAGGATGGGGAGGTTAAAAAAACGTTGTTTGTGAAGTACTAGGATTAAGACACTCCAAGTTTAGTTCCTGTTTCTAAGTAAGAGTTGTAAACTTCATTCAATAGCACTTAAAACACTTTTCAAGAGCACCTTGGAGTCTCAGAGTATGCATGAGGATGCTTACCTTTCTTGTTACAGAAAAGTTGAGAAACTTGCCTGACCTGAGGCAGCAAGTGTCAGAACTAGCATTAAAATCCAACAAGCAGAAGTTCTGATGACTGGTTCTTAGGTCTCTCTTGCTCTCAACAGTGGCATGTTGACAAATATATTTTTCAAGTATGTTTTGTGGAACCTGTCACTGCACCATCTGAGCATTTGGGCAAGAGAATTTACTAAGGCATGAAATTGTATTAAGCGTGAAATTAGTATGAAGACTAATAGCCTTATTGATCTTAAAGCTAGACTCCTCTGTGGTAAAAACTTAGGCTTGGGAAGTACATTAATTTGTGGTGAGACTGAAAGAATATGAAAAGAGAAGTTATTAAAAGTAGTTGTGATTTATAGTGACTGTTGATTACGCAACTTCCGCCTACAGCAAGGAATAAGGATGGACAAATGGTGAGGAAAGCATCTACTTAGGTGCTGCCCTAGTTGGAAAAAATAGAGCTTTGACTACTACATGTCATTGCATCCTGGCAGGGTAGAACAAACTTTAGGTATTTACTTTTGTGTGTGTGTGTGGGAAGCTAAATGTGCAGGCTCCCTTGTACAGGACAATGGGAAGGGGACAGACAGAACACTCTGAGGCCCCCCAAGCAGTAGAACACAATGGCTGCCTGTGTTTTCTCTTGTTTATCTCTAATGCCCTGTGGCATTACAAGGACAATATGGACCCAGATCTGGGTTCAAATTGCAGCTTTTTCATGCTAATATGAAACTTTGCACAGAGTACCCCTAGCAACTTGTGTTTCCCTGGGAACAAGGGAATCAACTTTGTCTAGGTTGCAGGATCATTGTGAACAATAAATGTAGTATTAACTCGAATGCCAGGCCCATGTTAACAACTTGGTAATTGTTAATTTTCTTATACACCTTATCAAAGGACTAAACATGTGGTCTATTTTATGCCAGAAATGTTAGAGAAAGGTATGTTTCAGGTAATGGAGAAGAAAATTTCAATGATCAAGGAATTAGGCTGTCAATGTGCAGAGTAGGACTTAACATTGTTGCCCTTATTAAATAAAAGTTGATTAAACACAATGCTTTGTATAATTGTGAAGCTGGTGTCTGTTATATAGTCAGTGCTTAAAGCATGTGAGATGCTAGGCACACACGTTAAGTTTTAGTGCTTGATCAGACTTGATCAGCACAAGCTCTGTGTCAGACACCATGGTAAGCTTAACATGAACCATTTCATCAAATCCCCACCACTGTCTAATGGTATTTTTTATTAACCACATTTTTCAAATGAGAGAATGGGAGTCTATAATGCTTAAAATTAGGTATCATCCCTAGGAAACTTGCCTTGATGCCAATTCCCCATTACCCGAGTACCCATCTGTATCTCTACTCCAGGCCTGGGCTGCATGCCCCTCACCTGCCTTTCTGTGGCTTCTTGCATTTAACACTGTCATAGTGCCAAATCTAGTTCCTTGTGTGTGTCTCATCTAAGCCAGACACAAACTGCTTGAGAGTTCCCTGTGTCAAACTCAGTGACTGGAACCTGGTTGTTTAGGAAGAGTTTATGAAATACATTTAAGTGTTTAAGAAATGCATAACCAAATGAATTTTGTGGAAAAAAAAAAAAAAAAAACAGTTGACAGGCTTCTCAGAAGAGATTGGGACTTAAACTGGAGACTTGGAAAAGGGGGGAGGAAGTCCCCAAAATAGAAGTTATACAGTTTGAAAGTGGTGATAAACACATTTCATCGTTTTCAAGTACAGAGAAGCAGCCTTGGATCTTTTTTTTTTTTTTTTTTTTTAAATACCTTTATTTTATTTACTTTTATGTGGTGCTGAGGATCAAACCCAGTATCTCACACATTTGAGGCGAGTGCTCCACTGCTGAGCCACAGCCCTAGCCCCAGCTTTGGCTCTTAATGCAGATCCTTACCAAGACTCTGAGTTCTCTGATTTGAATGTACATGGAGTTAAAAGAACAATTTGCTATTTGAACCTTTGAGGAAGAAGAATTTTTTTATATTTCATAATTTTAAACCCTATTGCCCTGGTCAGGGCGGAACATTCCTTACTTTTACTAGAGTGTATGTATAGCTTGTTTATTTTAATGAGGAATATTAAACCAGATATCTAATTGACAAAGGAAAGACAGGGTCATCAGTACAGAGGTAGCACCCTAAACTAAGATTTTGATGAAACTTAAGCCAGAGCAGACATTTATCTAGGGGGGATCAAAGGAACAGTGACAACTGACAGTCTTTGACAGGTATGTTTAAATCTTATTTAGTGTTTGAGTGATCTTGGTGGACTGGAATGTGGTTAATATGAAGTAATTTAACTGATAATGTAGACACACAGCAGGAAACTGTGGCAGTTTAATATTGCTTGTGGTGACATCCTAGAAATTGCTTTTAGGCAGCAAGTACAGGAAGTGGGTTGCAAGTAATCGAAGGAAATTTCTAAGTGAGTTTGAAGAGACCTGACATTTATGGTCTCAGAGAAATGCATACTTTTAAGATTTGAAGGCTTAGGGACAATACAGGGCAACTGATTTGGCCTTGTGGTGTTTATTCTGCGTTATCCTATATACCTACTTGTCTTCTGTCCCTGTCAGACTGATCTCTTTGAGGTTAGTGTCCAAGAAATGTATCATTTAATATTCATTCATACCCTTTCTATGGAATAAGAGTGTCAAGCACATATTAAATACTTGATAAATGTTAGCCATTAATACCAAAATTAGTAGAATTGGTGTGCCTAGCATTGTGTTAAGTTCTAGGGTCACAAAAATGCTTTAAAGTTTTCTAAAGTACTAGACACAAATGCAACACAGAAACATTCCCTCCAGACTTCCTCCCTACTAAAAAATCCAAGAATAAGAAGATAATTGCTATGGCGGTACTGTAGCCAGGATGAACAGGTGAGGAAGGGAAGGAGAGACTGTGTACCTTGCAGGAGGTGTTCAAGAATGGAAGGATTTCTAAGCTGAGAGATGAGTAAGGGTATGAAAGGGTGAGGGTAGGGTCAGAGAGAGTAGAGGTGGCAAAGGTGGTATCAACAGAGGGAGCAGTACATATGAGGACATGGCATATTAGGAAAACAAGAATGTTACCTTTTATTAAGTGCTAGGAATTATGTTAGGCAGGGATTTTAATGGTGAGCAATACTGATGATGGGTTCCTTATAATGATGCTTACAGTGTGGTAGACCTGACAGATAAACCAAGTACCTTTACATAAAGCTATGTAAATGTGTTATAAATGAAAAAAGATGCTAAGAGAAAATAATGGGAGTGGCTGTCCTATTTTAGAGTGGTGAGGGATTCACTGTGGATTTGGCATTTGAACTGAAACTTAAAGGATGTAGAGTGATTAGTCATGTCAAGAGATTGGGTAAGACTTTGAGGCAGAGGGTTGTACATACATAAGGGCCTGGAGACAAGAGAACCCTGGACATGTTTCAGGAACTGACAGTAAGCCAGTGGGTTTGAGTAGTAAATGATGGCAAAGAGACTTGAGGTGAGGTCAGGGAGAGAGCAGGGCCTTATAGGTCATGATAATCTGAAAACTGTCTTATTAAGATGTGATTCACATACTAAAATTTTTACTCTTTTAAAGTAAATGGCTTTTAGTATATTCACAAAAGTGTGATTGACTATCACTATTAATTCCAGAGCATATTCCTCATCCCAGAAAGAAACCTCCCATACCTGTTAGCAGTCACTCCCCACATCTCCAAGCCTTCTCAATCCTAGTAATTACTAATAGTTTCAGTTGCTGTGGATTTGCCTGTTCTGGGTATTTCATATTAATGGAATCATATATAACCCTTTATGTGTCCAGCTGCTTTCACTTAGCATAATTGTTTCAAGGCTTATCCATATTATAGCATATATGAGTGTTTTGTTACTTTTCATTGCTGATTAATATTTCATCATATGGATATACCCATTTTACTCCTCCATGAGTTGTAGATATTTGGATTTTTTTCCTCTCTTTCACTGGTATGAATAATGTTGCTCTGAAAATTTTGTGTGGACACGTGCTTTCACTTCTCTTGCTTATATACCTAAGAGTGGAATTGCAGGATCATGTGGTAACACTGTTTAAGATTTTGAGGAACTGTTAAAATTGTTTTCTGAAGCAGCTGCACTACTCTCTGTAAAGTGATATTTTACTGTGAATAAATTGTGTAGAAATGGCTTGAATAAATTGTGTAGAAAACATAAAATCAGAGTAGACAGAGTTAGTCAGGCTTCTCAGAAGATGTTGGAACTCAAACTGAAGGAAAGGGGAGACTTGGAGAAGGGAGGATGGAGTCCCAAAGGAAGAATAATAGAAGTTATATATGGCTTGAAAATGGAGACAAACCCATCTAATTGTTTTCAAGTACAGAGAAACAACATTGACTACTTCTTTTTTTGTGTGTGTGTGGTAATGAGGATTGGACCTAGGGGTGCTTTACCACCGAGTCACATCCCTAGCCCTTTCTTATTTTGAGATGGGGTCTTGCTAAGTTGCTAAGACTGGCTTTGAACTTGTGGTCCTCCTGCTTCAGCCTTCCAAGCTGTTAGGATTACAGGCATGCACCACCACGCCCAGCCCAGTCTTTGACTTCTTAACACTGCTCCAGTGTTTTTTGGATGGCTCCCATTACCAAAGTGCAGGGCAGTCATGATATTTCTTGCAGCCTGTCCTGTAGGACAGAAGACCAATATCTGCTTGTGATGAGACTAGGAGTGGAAATGTGATTTCCTCTTCAGTCCTTCTCCCTCTACTGCCATTTCTCCTCTTTCCAGCATCCCAATCCCCACAGGAGTCTGCAGAAAGACCCAGGATGGAGGAATAAAAGTGTCCTTCGAGAATAGACACTCCAATATTAGTGCCCAGAGTCAGCCACTTTATTTGTTTGTTTGTTTTTATGTGGTGCTGAGGATCAAACCCAGTGCCTCATATGCACTAGGCAAGCACTCTACCACTGAGCCACAACCCCAGCCCTGGTTATGGTATTTAGAATGTACTTTGCTTTTAAAGATTCTGTTAAATACAAATCAGTATTTGTATTTAACAGAATCTTTAAAATCAGAGCAAGGATATTCCAGGAAGAGGGAACCCTGCAAAAGTCATAAGATAAAAGGTATAGCTGAAATATAGTATACATGGATTCAGATTATGGGTTTGTGCCATTGGGACATGACACTGTTGAATAGTTGAGTATGAGAAGTACTACAGTCATATTTGGGTTTTTAGGTAGATTACCTGGGTATCAGTAGTTTGGATCAGTGATATCCCTGCCTTGTGTAAGATGATCCATTACAGCATGAGAAATATATATTAGAGCTTACATTTATTTTTATAGTCAACCTTTAAAATTTTGCTTTTAGGTACTGGGGATGTAAGTCAGTGGTAGGGTGCTTGCCTAGTGCATATGAGGCACTGGGTTTGATCCTCAGCACCACATAAAAACAAACAAACAAATAAAGTGGCTGACTCTGGGCACTAATATTGGAGTGTCTATTCTCGAAGGACACTTTTATTCCTCCATCCTGGGTCTTTCTGCAGACTCCTGTGGGGATTGGGATGCTGGAAAGAGGAGAAATGGCAGTAGAGGGAGAAGGACTGAAGAGGAAATCACATTTCCACTCCTAGTCTCATCACAAGCAGATATTGGTCTTCTGTCCTACAGGACAGGCTGCAAGAAATATCATGACTGCCCTGCACTTTGGTAATGGGAGCCATCCAAAAAACACTGGAGCAGTGTTAAGAAGTCAAAGACTGGGCTGGGCGTGGTGGTGCATGCCTGTAATCCTAACAGCTTGGAAGGCTGAAGCAGGAGGACCACAAGTTCAAAGCCAGTCTTAGCAACTTAGCAAGACCCCATCTCAAAATAAGAAAGGGCTAGGGATGTGACTCGGTGGTAAAGCACCCCTAGGTCCAATCCTCATTACCACACACACACAAAAAAAGAAGTAGTCAATGTTGTTTCTCTGTACTTGAAAACAATTAGATGGGTTTGTCTCCATTTTCAAGCCATATATAACTTCTATTATTCTTCCTTTGGGACTCCATCCTCCCTTCTCCAAGTCTCCCCTTTCCTTCAGTTTGAGTTCCAACATCTTCTGAGAAGCCTGACTAACTCTGTCTACTCTGATTTTATGTTTTCTACACAATTTATTCAAGCCATTTCTACACAATTTATTCACAGTAAAATATCACTTTACAGAGAGTAGTGCAGCTGCTTCAGAAAACAATTTTAACAGTTCCTCAAAATCTTAAACAGTGTTACCACATGATCCTGCAATTCCACTCTTAGGTATATAAGCAAGAGAAGTGAAAGCACGTGTCCACACAAAATTTTCAGAGCAACATTATTCATACCAGTGAAAGAGAGGAAAAAAATCCAAATATCTACAACTCATGGAGGAGTAAAATGGGTATATCCATATGATGAAATATTAATCAGCAATGAAAAGTAACAAAACACTCATATATGCTATAATATGGATAAGCCTTGAAACAATTATGCTAAGTGAAAGCAGCTGGACACATAAAGGGTTATATATGATTCCATTAATATGAAATACCCAGAACAGGCAAATCCACAGCAACTGAAACTATTAGTAATTACTAGGATTGAGAAGGCTTGGAGATGTGGGGAGTGACTGCTAACAGGTATGGGAGGTTTCTTTCTGGGATGAGGAATATGCTCTGGAATTAATAGTGATAGTCAATCACACTTTTGTGAATATACTAAAAGCCATTTACTTTAAAAGAGTAAAAATTTTAGTATGTGAATCACATCTTAATAAGACAGTTTTCAGATTATCATGACCTATAAGGCCCTGCTCTCTCCCTGACCTCACCTCAAGTCTCTTTGCCATCATTTACTACTCAAACCCACTGGCTTACTGTCAGTTCCTGAAACATGTCCAGGGTTCTCTTGTCTCCAGGCCCTTATGTATGTACAACCCTCTGCCTCAAAGTCTTACCCAATCTCTTGACATGACTAATCACTCTACATCCTTTAAGTTTCAGTTCAAATGCCAAATCCACAGTGAATCCCTCACCACTCTAAAATAGGACAGCCACTCCCATTATTTTCTCTTAGCATCTTTTTTCATTTATAACACATTTACATAGCTTTATGTAAAGGTACTTGGTTTATCTGTCAGGTCTACCACACTGTAAGCATCATTATAAGGAACCCATCATCAGTATTGCTCACCATTAAAATCCCTGCCTAACATAATTCCTAGCACTTAATAAAAGGTAACATTCTTGTTTTCCTAATATGCCATGTCCTCATATGTACTGCTCCCTCTGTTGATACCACCTTTGCCACCTCTACTCTCTCTGACCCTACCCTCACCCTTTCATACCCTTACTCATCTCTCAGCTTAGAAATCCTTCCATTCTTGAACACCTCCTGCAAGGTACACAGTCTCTCCTTCCCTTCCTCACCTGTTCATCCTGGCTACAGTACCGCCATAGCAATTATCTTCTTATTCTTGGATTTTTTAGTAGGGAGGAAGTCTGGAGGGAATGTTTCTGTGTTGCATTTGTGTCTAGTACTTTAGAAAACTTTAAAGCATTTTTGTGACCCTAGAACTTAACACAATGCTAGGCACACCAATTCTACTAATTTTGGTATTAATGGCTAACATTTATCAAGTATTTAATATGTGCTTGACACTCTTATTCCATAGAAAGGGTATGAATGAATATTAAATGATACATTTCTTGGACACTAACCTCAAAGAGATCAGTCTGACAGGGACAGAAGACAAGTAGGTATATAGGATAACGNAAAAAAAAAAAAAAAAAAAAAAAAAGTTTGTTTTTGTGTTTTCTAATGTCTGTATTAGTATAGTAAGGCATTGTCTTTATATGATACATATCAGATGTATACTGTGGGAGATCAAGGCTCAAAGTAAGGTATTAGCGGTAAAAAGAAAAGAGATGGATGGAGCGAGATTTTAGGTAGAATTGACAAAACTTGGTTACAAATTACATGTAAGAGGCAAGAGAAACAGTCAAAGATGACCTCCCAAACTTAGCAAAGTTATATTGTAAAGGGGGTATGTGTAAAGTGAGGACTGGTGGTGCAATCTGTTTGCTTTTCTGAAGACAAGTGAAAATTGGAAGAAGGCATTTTGGTATTCAATGAGAAAGGAAAAAATCTTTAAGGGCTCCATGGTGAATGTGTGTGTTGTTAGATAAGTATGACTAAGGTGGGCTGGATCAAATTGCTGAGGGGAAATCTGTTCATGGTAGATTTAGAAAGGGAGTGAGTGAGACAAAACAAGACAAAACAACTTGTGAACTCACTTTAGCCACAGGAAAGGTTTCAGGGTTGTTGCATTGATCTTGCCCCAGCTGTATGAATAAATGGAAGGAAGGAAATGAATCTAGAGAAGATGCTGTTTGATTTCAAGCAGGCAGTTCATGTACTCCAGGGCTTGAGAGGAGCTAGGATGGGGATGTGGGTTTTAAAAGTTTTGAGTCTTTAGAATTACATGTAACTCCCCTTTGAGTTTTCATTTTTTTTTTTTAATTTATAAAAGGAAGCAAATAAGGTTACTTAAAAGGTGGTTGTGATGATTAAAACAGATCTTGTGTCTAATCCTCAGCAGAGTTGTGACTGCTAAATGGCAGCTATCATGACTACTGCTTGCAAAGGCTGAAGCATGCTAGTTTTCTTTCTTTTTCTTTTTCTTTTTCTTTTTTAAAGACATTTAGCCTTTCTTAAAAAATATCTTTTTAGTTGTTGATAGACCTTTATTTTATTTGTGTATTTATATGTGATACTGAGAATCGAACCCAGTGCCTCACACATGCCAGGCAAGTGTGCTACCACTGAGCCCCAGCCCCAGCATGCAGTTTTCTTAAAACCTGAAGGTTTTTTTTTTTTTTTTTTTTTTAAATCAAGAAAGCATTTTTTTTTTTTTGTACTAGTGATTGAATCTAGGTGTGCTCTACCACTGAAATACATCTCACCCCTTTTTATTTTTTGAGACCGGGTCTCACTACATTGTTGAGGCTGTCCTTGAACTGATGATCCTCCTGCCTGAACCTCCCAAGATGTGGGATTTCAGCCTTGCACTGCCATACCTGGCACAAATGCATTTGTGGTTTGCTTTAATAGTGTTGTAGTTTTCTTTAATATAAACTGCTTCTTTTTAGTGAGAATGTTAGGATGATGTGTAGTATATTTTACTGAATTTATTTGAAGATTTGAGATCCTTTATTTTTTATTTTATTTTTTTTTAGTTGTAGCCGGACATAATCCTTTTATTTATTTTTATGTGGTGCTGAGGATCGAACCCAGGGCCACGCATGTGCTAGGCAAGCACTCTACTGCTGAGCCACAATCCCAGCTCCAGATTGAGATCCTTATATGTGAAAAATACTATTCCTCTTGTTGGTTGGGGAGAAAGAAAAATAGAGAGGATAAGCGTGCAAATAATTAGAATTATAATATTTAAAAACATTTTATACTCCCTTTCATATATATTGGAAAATTTTATCATATATATTAGAAAATTTTATTTAGTTTTATAAAAGATTTACAACAATGTATTTATTTGTTTAGTTGGTACCACTGTTTACTTTTGGCCTTTTTAACATAATTTTTTATTTCTTTTTCTGTAATATTTAGAATTATTATTTTTAAACTATTTTGTATTAGAAAAATTTAAGCATCTATAAAAATAGAATAGAACAGTGAGCCCAGTAACTGTCACCCAGTTACAACACTTATTAATTTATGGCTTACTAATTTCATTTGTAGGTAACTGATTGTAACTTCCTCTCCTACTCTCCAATCCTGGATTATTTTGAAGCAAATCCCAAATGGCATATCTCATTCTTAAGTATTTCTATGTGTATCTCTAAAAAATATTCCTTAAAGAAAATACAATAATAACTTTATCATACCGAAGAAATTAACAAAAAGTCCTTAATAATATCAAACATATAATTACTGTTTTAAGTTTTTTAATTTTACAATGTTTTTAAAAATAAGATTTGTTTGAATCAATCAGGTCATACATTGTAGTTGGTTGATATGTACATTGTAAATCTCTTTTCTCTCCTTGTAATTTTTTTTTCTAAATATTTTTAGTTGTAGACACTTCTACGTGGTGCCGAGAATAGAACCCAGTGCCTCACATGTGCTAGGCAAGCACTCTTAACACTGAGCCACAATCCCAGCCCTGTAATTTTTTTTTTTTTAAAGATTTTGTTTTTTTTAAGTTGTAAATGGACACAATAGCTTTATTTTGTTTATTTTTTATGTGGTGTTGAGGATCAAACCCAATGTCTCACAACATGCTAGGCAAATGCTCTACCACTGAGCCCCAGCCCCAGCCCTGTAATTTGTTTTTTATATAACTTCATTGCATCCTCATGTTTATTTAATATGTTTTATCTCTTAATTTCTATAAATTGGTAATTAGATTAAGTAACTTGATCCCAGATTTAATTTTATTTTCTTGGCAAGAGTACTGAAAAATGGTAATAGGTACTTCAGTCAGGAGGCACATTATGTGTGGTTATCTCTTTTTTGGATCTATTAATTATTAGAGATAATAAAATAGTAATATTTTGCTTCTGTCCTCTATATTAGCTGGAATACTTGTATACAGGAAAACTTTTGTGTATCAAACATTTGATTACCCTGAGGTACAGTTTATCCAGTAAAGGCAGAGTAACTGCTTGATTTCCTTTATTAGTTTTCAAACAATTTTCTAGTAATTTTCAAAGGTGACTAACTGATCTTTTTTGGATAGAAGGTCACTTTAAAAGCATATATTTAATTCTATATGCTGTTTTTGATCTTCATCAATTAATTTGTTCTCCTTGTTTAGTGAAAACTGTTCAAAGTGAACTTCTGAAGTCCTTTTGACAGGATACTTAGTTTCTTATTTGTTAGTTTGTTTTTCTGGTGCTGGGGATTGAACCTCAGGGTCTTGACACATTGTAGGCAAGTGCTCTACCTCTGAGCTGCAGCCTGAGCCTGAATTCCAGTAGTTCCTAATAGCTCCTTTGCCTTTTGGTATACAAGATGTTCCAGGGTCATCTTATATGTTTCCTATTCCAGACTTAATGTTTCACTGTTTCTTAGGAGTCTTGTTTCTTTTTGGTGGGAAATGATATTAGTGATTTTTTTTTGTGTGTATTTAAAGGTAAGTTATATCACATCTTTCTATTGGTAGTTATAATTTCAGGCTATAGCAGTTTTATTTAACCTCATCACCCTTATATCTGAATCTCTCACATCCATACTAACAGTCTTGATTTTTTCAACAACACCAACATTTTTGCTTTATTTCATAAAGTCTAGACAATTCAACAGCAGTATTAACAAAGCCATCAACAACATGGTTAATGAAAATAGTTGCTTATTTATTATTTTAATTTGGTAGTTCTTTTTGTATCACTATGAATGTATAATCAAATTACTGTTTTAAAACAACTAGAAAAGCCAGGTGTGGTGGTGCATGCCTATAATCCCAGCAGTTTGGGAGGCTGAGGTAGGAGGATCTCAAGTTTAACCAACCTTAGCAGCTTAGTGAGACTGTGTCTCAAAATAAAAATAAAAAAGGGCTAGGTGTGTAACTCAGTGTTAGAGTGCTCTTAAGTTAAATCCCCAGTACCACAAATTAAAAAATTAATAAAACTACTAGAAATAGTTTTTCTGTGGCTGTTACCAACTCAGTAATAAGTTTGTGTGTGTGCATGTGCGCATACATATGTGTTTGTGTGTGTGTATCTTTTGGGATTGCTCTTTCAAAGTTCATTTTATAATTACATAAAATATTTATATGGTTTCAATACCAAATCTACAAAACAAGTATATTCATAAGTCTAACTTCTGTCCCAGCCTATAACCTTATCCTTTCCCTCCTCTATAGGTAACTAGCTTATTTTAGATTTTCATGTGTCATTCCACCGAAAACAAAACAAAAGGCAAATATATAGGTATATTCACACTCCTACTTTTCAGGCCTTCAGGTAAGTGGTAGTGTTCTAGGTGTATTTTTTCCCACCTTGACTTTTCTCATTTTTGAAATTAATCCTATAATATGAAGAGATCATCATAATTTCTTTATAGGACAACATAGTACTCTTTTGGATGGGTGGATCATGATTTAATTTCAACCAAATCTCCTATTGATGGACATTTAGTCTCTTATTACAAATGGTGTGATAATGAATAGTGTTGTGTATGTGTTCTTTGTATTTTACTATTATATCATTGAGATAGATTCCTAGAAGTGGGATTGTTGGGATAAAAGGGTAAGTTTTTTATGTAATTTTGCTGGATGTCATTAAATTCCATCCAGTTCATATTCCCATATATGAGAGTGCTTGTTGCCTTATAGTTTCATCAAAAGAGTTTGGAAAACTGTAAAAACTATTTTAATCAAAGTCATAAACACGTTAACAAATCAAATAGATCTTAAGAGTCCATGATGAAGAGCAACAGTACTCTACCCAGCTCTTTCTGAATCCTACCATTTCGAGATTCACTCTGTTAACTGATGCTAGTTTTAGTTCTTTTGGTGGTTCACTCATAACCCTAGGTAAATTTGTGTTAACTAATTTTAGATGGTATCCATTGAGTCCCTGGACTGAAATATGAGTACCTTTATAGTATTTCTCTCTTATCTTTGTCCAGTGGAATTTTTTTTTTTTTTTTTTTTTTTTCGGCAGATTTCAAGGCTTTGCATAAACTAGGTAATGTGCTTCTATCACTGAACTACATCCTTAGCCCCTGTTTAGGACTTATTTATATTACTTTAATTCTTATAATGATTATTCTCCAATTTATATTTAAACTTTTTTATTGTTCCATTAACTTTTAACAGTGTCTCTTTTTCTTCTATTTTCTTTATAGTAAAGCTATACCTCTTGCTCTCCGTTCTCTGCTCTCCACTCTGGCTTCCCTCAACCCCCAGGATGCTTTACCACTGAACTACATTCATTAGTCTTTAATTTTTTTTTTTGAACTTGTCAATAGACCTTATTTTATTTATATTGTGGTGCTGAGAATTTGAACCCAGTGCCTCACACATGCTAGGCAAGTGCTCTACTACTGAGCTACAATCCCAGCTCATTCCCAGTCTTTCTTATTATAATTTTAATTTTTTATTTATTTTTAACTTTTAAAATTTATATATGACAGCAGAATGCATTATAATTCTTATTACATATATAGAGCACAATTTTTCTTATCTCTGGTTGTATACAAAGTATATTCACACCAATTCATGTCTTCATACCTTCATACCTTCATTATTTGGCTAATAATGATCATCACATTCCACCATCATTAATAACCCCATGCCCCCTCCCTTCCCCTTCAACCCCTCTGCCCTATCTAGAGTTCATCTATTCCTCCCATGCTCCCTCTCCCTATCCCACTATGAATCAGCCTCCTTATATCAAAGAAAACATTCAGCATTTGTTTTTTTGGGGGGATTGGCTAACTTCACTTAGCATTATCTTCTTTAACTCCATCCATTTACCTGCAAATGCCAGGATTTTATTCTCTTTTTTTGCTGAGTAATATTCCATTGTGTATACATGCCACATTTTGTTTTATCCATTCATCTATTGAAGGGCATCTAGGTTCATTCCACAGTTTAGCTGTTGTGAATTGTGCTGCTATAAACATTGATGTGGCTGTGTCCCTGTAGAGTGCTGTTTTTAAGTCCTTTGGGTATAGACTGAGGAGAGGGACAGCTGGGTCAAATGGTGGTTTCATTCCCAATTTTCCAAGAAATCTCCATACTGCTTTCCATATTGGCTGCACCAATTTGCAGCCCCACCAGCAGTGTATGAGTGTAACCCACCCCCATCCTCGCCAACACTTATTATTGTTTGTATGCGTAATAGCTGCCATTCTGACTGAAATGAGATGAAATCTTAGAGTGGTTTTGATTTGCATTTCTCTAATTGCTAGTGGTGATGAACATTTTTTCATGTATTTGTTGATTGATTGTACATCATCTTCTGAGAAGTGTCTCTTCAGATCCTTGGCCCATTTATTGAGATGCTCTCACTGAGTGCCTGAGGCTGGGCTTGAACTTGCTATCCTCCTGCCCCAGCCTCCTGAGTTGCTGGGGTATTATAGATGTGTGGTGCTGTGCCCATCTATACTTTTTTTTTTTTTTTTAATGAGGTTATTTTAATTTTGATCAATGACTAGAACCAAGTCATTTATCCTTAGGTTGACTCCACAAATGGAATGTTATTATGAATAATTTAAATATAAGTATTCAATTCCTCTAGACCAGATAGTGTGCTAAAATAACAATTTATTCCCATTTGAAGGAGAATGAACTTTTTTCTTACAATCTACCCAGATTTTAAAATTTTGTTTTCTTTCATATTTAGATTATAAAAATACTTTTCTAAAAAAAAGCATTTTTTACTTCTCATTTATTTGTATAGCAAAGGAGGATACCCTCTCTGTATAGAGACCAGTCTCTTTAAGGTATTTCTTTTCTTATGTTGGCAGATAAAAACCTGTTTTGCCACCATTATGGGAACCTGGGCATCTTTATCAGCCTATATCTTGGCCTGGTCCTTAGAAACTTACATTCTGCTTCCTTAAAAAATGTCTTTAAAATCAGGGCTTATTGGCGCCATCTCGGAATTGGTTATATTTCATGTGGTTCTTAGACTTGGTCATATCTGCTGTGCTGCCTACAATGCAGAAAGCACTTGAAACTGGAAAAGAAAGAGTCTGTGGATTTTTATTTTTTTAAATCGTATTCTTAGCTGGGCTTGATAATGTACACCTATAACCCCAGATACTTGGGAGGCTTGGGCAGAAGGAGTGCAAATTCAAGACTAGCCTGGGAAATTTAGTGAGAACCTGTCTCCAAATAAAAAAATAAAAAGGGCCAGGGGAGGAGGCACACACCTGTAATCCCAGCAGCTCAGGAGGCTGAGACAGAAGGATTGTGAATTCAAAGCCAGCCTCAACAATGGTGAGATGCTAAGCAACTTAGTGAGACCATGTCTCTAAGTAAAATACAAAATAGGGCTCAGTGGTTGAGTGCCCCTAAGTTCAACAACCAGTACCAAAATAAAATCAAATAGCTTACCCAAAGACAAATATCTAGAGTGGCTGTATATGAACTCAACCCAAGATTGTTCTTACTTCAAAGGGGATGATCTTGATCACAATTTCCCTGCCTAAAATGTGTTCTATCTCTTAATAGTGCCTGATTCATTCAAGATGCATCTAAACCAGCACTTGGCAAGTAGCAGGCACTTAAGAGAGATTTGTCAAATGAGTGGATAAGTGAATGAACAAATGTGTTCTCCTCTCAGGAGGCTTCTTTTATAAAATTCAGTTCTCCACATTAGCACAAGACTTGTTTCAAAGTTCTATCATAAGGCTTCCCAAGTGGTATGCTATGCCTCCTACTTACATTTTCATGTTGCCCACTCGACTGGCAACCTTGTTTCACTTTACCTCTGTATTCCCATGCCCCTAACAAAAGACCTGGCTTTTAACTAGTGGCTAGGTAAGTTTATTAACTAAATGAAATTCCCTAAGGAGAAAGATGAGTAAGCAACTTAGGAATCTTATTAAACTTTTTTTTTCCTGGAGAAATAAACAACATTCTGAGCTGTGATACACTCAAATGAGTGCTCTATAAATACTTCTAGGTTTCAACTATTATATGAGGCATCTAAATTTAACTCATTCAACACATATTTATGAATAATCTTAATACATACAGATAATGGCTCTTGAGCTTACAACCTAGTCAAGGAGACAAAACATAATAAAATGTAAAGTAAATATGCAAATATGAGCAGTCATAAGAAAATAAATGACAAGGTCCAGGTAACTGGTAAAACAAAATGCTGTATGTTTGCGAACTGAAGACATCATTCCAAGCTAAAGCCCTGGTCCAGACCATCTGTGTACAGTCTGCAATGAGGCATTGTCCAGTCAGTAGCAAAATGAAAAAGAAAAAAAAATAGGGAAAATATGGTGTGTTTTCCACATAAAGGCATTTAATTCAATTATAAATATCTGTCCAAATCTGACATGTTTCTCCTGCCCCCCATCCCGTACTGGGGATTGAACTCAAGACTTCACATATGCAAGGCAAAAGTGATCTACCACTGAGCGGACATCCCAGCTCTCCCCCTGCCTTTTTGATATAAAAACAATTTTTTTTAAAAATTATGGTGACAAAAGATAATCATTTTAATGTAAGGACACAAAATGTGTTTTGTTTTGTTTCAGTTTCTATTGACACAAATGTTCCAAACATTTGGGAACCAGTTAGCTACAGCACTCAAGACAAGCATCATGAAGAGGTAGAACATGAAATGAATACTGTGGATGAAAAGGATGTAGTTGGGTGGAGAGGAGGGAAGGGACTACAAGCAGGGATTAGAGCCTGAACCAAGCACAGTGCTAGGAATGATCATGCAGAGTGTGAAGAACAGCACCAAAATCAGTCTGACAAACTTGGAAAAAGTGCAGCTGCAAATTCCATTCTGGCAATATGCCAGGCTAAGTATGTTTCTGATCCTCCATTGAAAACAACTATAAATAATGGATTTTTTCCATCTTCTCAAATACATTGATGAGCTTGCAAAAAAAAATAAATAAATAAGGAAGATTCAGAAGAACAACTAAGTGAAGACAGGAAGCTAACTAGCCTTCTCCTGGAAGGCATTTAGAGTCCCATGTAAATGTCATTCTTTCAATCTGCTGGAGCTCAAGGAATTCAGATAAAATTAAGAGTCAGCCTATGGTGGAAAATCTAATAGAAGATCTTGCTCCACTACTTAAACTGGGACCACTAAGGTGATCAAGAAAGAAATCTATCCACACACATCTTAGGAACTGTAATAAAAACCACTAGTCTCCAAATTTAGCAAAGAGAGGGAAAGGGAAATATTCCCCCAAGTTCAACCACAAGCTGACCCTCACAAGGATTGCTACTGAGTGGTCCAAAAAAAACTCAACCCAAGAATTTAGGTTGAAGTGGTCCCAAACTAAAAGTGGCCACAGGAGCACTAACAAAGGAAAGTATAAATCTTCTCTGGAAAAATTCACTTCAATCTTAGCCTCAAAAATTCACTCATGGAAAGTTCCAAGAAACATGAGCTCATGGGCAAAAACTAGAAGACTGTTAGCCAGGCATGGTGGTGCATGTAATCCTAGCAACTTGGGGGCTGAGGCAGTACGATTGCAAGTTTCAGGCCAGCCTCTGCAAAATAAAAAAGGATGAGGATGTAGCTCAGTACTAGAGCTTCCATAGGTTTACCCAGTACCAAAAAAAGAAAGGAAGGAAGGAAACCTTTGAAGAAACAAGACAATAAATAAGAACTTTAGTAAGATGTTCTTTGAATCAGACCTTCAAAGGTCTTCAAAGACTTTAAATACTAGAATTATCAGAGACAGGATATGAGATAAATACTTAATAAAGAAATAAAAGTCACTAAAAATCAGTAAAGAATAAGAAACTATGACATGACTAAGCAAAATTTTAAAAGAACAAAATACTTTTCAAAANACAAAATAAGGGCTAAGCTGGTTGAGTAGCCCCTTAGTTCATCCCTGGCCTTGCCCCCCCCCCCCCGCCGCTAAAAAAAAAAAAAAAAAAGTGATAGTAGTGTAGTGTAGCTTAGTGGTAGAGTGCCCTAGGTTTAATCCACTGTAATGGGTGGAAAAGTATTCTTTCTCTTCCTCTTCCTGAGTTTCAATTTAACTTTATTTATTTATTTATTTTTTAAATTTTGACGTTAGAAATTGAACCCAGGCCATGGCATCAGGCAAGTGTTCTACCACTGAGTTAGATCCTCAGTCTTTTTTAAATTGTATTTTGAGACAGAGTCTGGTTAAGCTGTTTAGGTTGGCTTTGAACTTAGGATCCTCCTGCTTCAGCCTCCTGAGTAGCTGAAATTATAGTTGTGTGAATACCCTGCCAACTCTAAATCTTTTTTCTCCTTCTGTTGTTTGCTTTATTATATCCCTTAGTTTTTTCCAAACTTGAAATCGTACTTCTGGTTTTATTGAAACTCCTTTTTCCTCTCCTGATGGTTCCCTCCAACTTTCCTATACTAGACTGTACAATTTGTTGGAATGCTTATTTCAGGTTCTCACAGAAACAATCACAACAGTGGACTTGGCAGAAGGATTGCCTAAAAAGTAAACTGAGTTCTTGATCATGTCTGAAAAATGTCTACTTTTCCATCTTTGATCAGTAGGTTGTATGGACACAGAGTTTTAGGTTGACAACATTTCTCACTGAACTTTGAGGCTGTTTTCTTTACTCTCTTTTAGCTGGCTTCCTCTGAACTTTGGAAGGAAAGAGATGTGCTGTGTCATGTTATTGCCAAGTTGGGCCTTCATGTCCAACCAGGTTCCCTTCTCAGCCTCCACTGATATCCAAGGTGGGGGATTTCCAGTTACTACAGGTCGGGGTGGGAGCTCTGGCTGGCTGTGGGCCTTCACTTCCTTGGCTGGGTAGGATAGAACATTCTTACTGTTCTCACCATGGCCTCAATTGTAGTGGTGGGCGGGGCATGGGATGGAGGGGAGTGTTTGTGGAAGTGATGAAAGTTCTGTCTTCACCAGGCCTCCTTGACATCATCCCAGTGGATATGGAGAGGGAGGCCCCATTACGCCAGGTGAGGGTAGAAGTCTGGGTGCTCCAGAGTCTACACTGAAATCACATGTTGATGTCATCTTACTGCCTGGTAGGGATGACTGAAAGTCTAGACTCTCAGTTTTCTATAGTACCATCTTTGTAGGAGGTGGTAGATAAAATACCTTATGGTAGCCTGGAAATCTAGGCTCCGAGTTTGTCCTTTGGATGTGGGTGAGAGTTGGGACAGCAGGGTTTTCTGTGGTATTTCCACCAAAGTTTTCTGCTTATGGGCTGCCTTTTTTCTGGTCTTTGGCTAGTGTCAGCAGGCTTTTGTTGTAGCTTTTGTGGAGACTATATCAATTGGTGTTTCTAGGTTGCCACCTTCTTTAGCTTCCATTCTGCCATTATATACTTTTAAAATTTGCATTTTTGTTTTATTTACTTACATTAGTAAAGTACACAGATTTTAAGGATACCAGTTGATGAATTTTTTATAGTTGTATACCCATGTAATCACCCAGATCAAGGTCTAGGTTATCTCCAGTACATTGTAAAGCTCGTCTCACCTACTTCACTCAGTACCTATTCAAAAAAATCACTGCTCTGAATTCTGTCACTATAAAAATTTTGCCCATTCTTAAACTTCATATAAGTCTAACAGTTTATACTCAAATATCTGACTTCTTTTGGTCAACATTATGTCTAGAATTCGTCTGCATTCTTGCTCATTACTATGATTCATTCTTTTTTAATTGCTATGTAGTACTGCATTATATTAATAACCACAATTTATTTATCCCTTGTATTTCCACAGGCATTTAGGTTGGCTCCCGTTTTTGGCTGTTATGAATAAAATTACTATGAACATTCTTATACATATCTGACTGTTAATAAAGAGTTCCTTTGTACATGGTATATATTTAGGATTGAAATTGTTTATTTAGAATTTATGAATATATTTAGCTTTAGTAGATGCTAAGTTTTCCAAAATGGTGTAGCAGTTAACATTCCATCAGCTAAACAATGGCAGTTCTACTTGTTTCATATGCAACACTTCATTTTGTCAGTCCTTTTATTTTTAGCCATGTCTGCCATTAATGGTATGCATTAACAACTTAACTTGGTTTTAATCTCCATTTCCCTGATGACTACTGACGTTGAGCACTTTGTCATAAACTTCTTGGCCATGAAGATATCTTTTTTTTTTTTGGTACCGGGGATTGAACCCAGGGGTGCTTAACCATTGAGCCACATTCCCAGCCCTTTTTATATTTTATTTAGAGACAAAGTCTCACTAGTTGCTTAGGGCCACTCTGAGTTGCTGAGGCTGGCTTTGAACTCCTGATCCTTAGCCTCCACTGCACCTAGAGCAGGTATCTTCTTTTGTGAAGACCTTGTTCAAATCTTTGCCTATTTTTAACTGGATTGGCCTTTTCTCAATAATTGGCAGATATCTGTTATATAACTGGAGATGAGTACTTTGCAAAATGTTTTAGAAAAATCAGCCAGGTGCAGTAGCATACGCCTATAATCCCAGTGGCTCCGGAGGCTGAGACAGGATGATCGGGAATTCGAAGCCAGCCTCAACAATGGTGAGGCACTGAGTAACTCGGTGAGACCCTGTCTCTAATAAAATACAGAAAAGGGCTGGGATGTGGCTCAGTGGTTGAGTGCCTCTGAGCTCAATCCCTGGTACACCCCACTCCACCAAAAAAAGAAAAATATTTGCCAATCTTCATCATGCCATTTTATTTTATTAATGGTGTCTTTTGATTGACAGAAGTTCTTTAATAAACCTTTTCCTTTTTCCCTTTTTAATATATTCTAAGAAATTCAAGAAATCTGCTTAACCTAAGGACATGAGCATACTGTTCCTTGTTCTGTAAATTTTTACATTTAAAATTTTTATGTATGATTAAGTTGTGGGTCATCGTTAATTCCTTTTTTTAAATTTCCTATGTGATTGTCCAATTAACTTAGCACCATTTTTTGAAAAGATCATCCTTTCCCCATTCATTTTCATGGCATCTTTCTTATGAGTCAGGAGTTTGTGTGTGAGAGTATCTTGTCTGTCTCTGGACTTTTTTTTTTTCCCATTGCACCAGTACCACATTATCTTAATTACTATATCGATAAGTTCTTCACTTTTGTTGTTCACCAGATTCTTTGGACTATTCCAAATCTTTTGGAGCACCATGTGAATATTAGAATCAGCTTGTAAATTTGCATTTTGAGTGCAATTGCATTGCATCTGTAGAATAATTTGTAGAGAGCTGATATTAACAATATTGAGTCTTCTAGTCCTTTAAGTTGGCATCTCTCTTCTTACATATCTTCTTTCATGAATGTCTTGTAGTTTTTAATATAGGGTCTTGAACATTTTTTGTTTGATTCATAGATATTTGATTTTTTAAAAGCTATTGTAATGGCATTGCTTTTTAAATTTATCTTTTAATTGTTATTAATATAACTGGGTGCAGTTTCGCACTCCTGTAATCCCAGTACTTGAGAAGCTGAGGAAGGATTGCAAGTTTGAGACTGGCATCAGCAATTTAGCAAGCCCCTAAGCAACTTGACGAGATCCAGAGCTAGGGATGTAGCTCAATGGTAAAGTGACTCTGGGTTTAATCCCCAGTACCAAAAAATAAAACTTAAAAAAAAAATTGACCAGTTTATAGAAATAATTGTTGTTTGTATATTGACCTTTGTATCCTGTGACTTTGATAAATTTGTTAATTTTAATAATGTATTTGTAGACTCTTGTACTTTCTGTATACATAGTCATATTTTCTGTGAATAAATCTTTTTTTTTTTTTTTAATTCTTTAGTACTAGGCATTAAACCCAGAACATCACACATGCTAGGCAAGTGTCCTACCATTGAACTATATCCCCAGCCTTTTTTCTTCTCCCCATTCCCCCACTTTTGTAAATCTTATTTTGAGACAGTGTCTTGCTAAGTTGCCCAGGCTAGCCTAGAACTTGCTATCCTCCTGTTTCAGTCTGGTGAATAACTGGGATTATAGGCATGTGCCACTGTACCCAGTTCCAGGTATTAGATCTTTTATTTCTTGCCTCATTTTTCTGGGTAAGACCTCTGGTGTGATGACTGATAGGCCTAATGAGCACAGATATAATGGTTCTATATCTGAATTCATGGAAAGTGCTAAGCTGTAAGTTTTTCTTAAGATGCCTTTATCAGGTTGAAAATTTGCTGCCATTCCTAGGTTGCTGTGAGTTTTTGACATGAATGAATGTTGAATTTTATCAAATCCTTTTTCTGTAGTTGAAATGATTGTATGAAATTTTTTTCTCCCCACCCCCACCCCCCCCGAAGTAATAGATTACATTTATTTTCAAATATTAAATAAACCTTGCATTCCTGCAATAACTGCATTTGGTCATGTTATCCCTTTTTGGGTATTGCTGTATTTAATTTACTAATATTTTGTTTATTTTTGTTTGCATCTCTATACATAAGTATATATATATATGAGATTCTGACTGTAATTTTCCTTTCTCGTAATGTTCTTGTCATATTTTGGCATAAGGTAATGCTGGGTTTTTTTTTCTTTCTTTCTTTTTTTTTTTTTTTTTTTAAAAAAACCCTCCTGTTGTCTTTTCTTCTTTACTGGCCCTTGTAGCTTTCTGTTCTGGTTTTGTAGTGGCTGTGTTGTTTTCTGTTCTATTAAATGATGTCAGTTTTCTCAATCACCTTTCTTAATCTTTTTCAGAGATATATTCTTCTTCCAAGAGATGAAGTCCCTTTCCCATTTGCACTATTCTTAGGTCTTTTATTTTTCATATGCCCTGGAGCAAGGACAGCTCTGTGTACATATGTTGTTTGCTGTGGTGGTGGTGGCAGTGGTATGGGCACTCTTCTTTGAGCCTGTGGGTGATAGTTGGATCCCCTTTTCAGACTGTAGCTGAAGAACTGGTTCAGTTTCATTGTTCCCAGTTGAGTTCTGAGTGACTAGGAGATATATGTACTACTGAGGTAAAATTTCATTTTCTCATTGCTTGATGATATGATCATATTTTGAACTAATGACATACAAAGGAAATTGGAATTTCTCTGATGGAATATACTCTATCAGTTATTCTCATCTCCAAGTTTCACTACACTCTGTAATTATTATAACCAATGTAACTAATTTTAAAAGTAATTCAAGAGATTAAATAGTTTCTCCTACCTGTTAAAATGTAGGCAGGATTGAAGGGGGGAAATAACTGAAGCTGGAAGAGAATTAGCCTGATATAATAGAACAGAGGTAATGAGGGCTGAGATTTGGGCATTTTCTTTTGCTTTGCATTAATTGTCTTTATTTCAAGAATCCAGTTGTCAGTGAGAATTGCCAAAAAGTACTATTAGAAAATTCAAAGGTCTTGTCTTCACAACCAGGTGGATGATGACTCCAGAATTGTAGACTAAGAAACATGTCAGAGTTAGGATGAAAAATTAGGAAACTCAGGTTTTCTGGGAAATAAACTATTGGTTTGCTTTGGGATATAGCAAGTGTGTGGTTATTATTCATGGGGGACTTCCAGGGGCAGTTGAAATTTGAAACTGAAGCTCATGAGAGAGGTGGTAGCTAACAGTACAGTTTGAGAATTAGAGTGGTGAGTAGTGGTAACTAAAGAAACTTCATGAATCTTTAGTCAGAGGGAGATCACATTCTAATACAAACATCAAGTTTTGTTGGTTGGTACATTTGTCTCTTCCTCCTCCACTGCTGTCCAGTTAGTCCATGTCACCATCCTTTTCTATCTTAATGGTTGACATTCCTCCTGAGTAGGTTCTTTCTGCTATTTTTGTCTCTCTTCAGTTTAGTCTGTGTACAGTAGCCAGTATGAGCCTTCCAAAGGGCAAATCTGACCATGTTAGTTCACTGCTTAAAAATCCTTCAGTCGCACTCCACTTTTGCAGGTAACTCCACGTACCTAATGTGACACATAGGGCCCTTTTAAAATTTTTATTCTTTGGTGCTGGTGATTGAACCTTGGGCTTGTACATTTGAACACTTGCTCTACTACTGAGCCACACCCCTATCCCCTAGATCCTTTGAGACTTCAATTTTGCCTATTCATATAAAAATAATAACTAACATTTATTGTATTTTTTGAACATTAATACTTATTCTAAGTACTTTACTTTTGTTATTCTCATTAAATCTTTGCATTCTTTTCAGTTTACCCTCATTAATAACCCTGTGGGGGAAGGTACTGTTATAATCTCCATTTTGCAGATGAGAAAGACACTGAGAGGTTTCTAGTTACCCAAAGTTGCAGAGCTAACAAGTGGGAAGCGCATAATTTTACATGCATAATATTATTTAACTTTCACCAAAGTCATATGAGATGAGTTGTTATTTCTGCCTTTTACAAATGAAGTAGTTAAAGTCAGAGATGTTAGGTTATTTGCCCAGGAGCACACAGGATATGTATGGGGAGTGGGGATTAGAGCCCAGATCTATGTCCCTCTGAGTGTGCTCTCTCCTCTGGGCTGGTATGAGCCCATCCTCAGCCATAGCATCCCTCACCTCCCACCCCTGAGTACATATGCACATGGTGACTTCTCATTTGTTTGGTTTAAGCTTAAATAGACCTCTGGCTGGAAACCTTCCCTGAACATCCCCTTTACTCCTCCTGCTGCACTTGGAGGCACTTTGCCAATGAGCCCTGGCTGTTATTATTCTTTGATTGTCTTTTCCATAGCCTGAGCTTCATGACATGAGAGGTGCTGTGAGAGTCTTGCCCCCTATAAAACCTTGAGTGACTTATATATGTGGCACATAGTAGGTGCACAATACATGACATGTTAAATAACTAAATGAATGTTCAACTCAGTTTGATGTTGACTGGGTTTCATTCATATATTTCACTTTCTCTATTTATATTTGTGGTTGTTCCATATAATCGATAATCCGCAAATTGTGTGGTTTTAGCAACCCCTTTTGGGATTATAAATATTTGTATTTCTGTTTTTTTTTTTTTTAGGCCAATGTTGTTATGCTTTATCTGTCCAGTAAATACTGATAATTAACAGAGATAATTGTCATCAAGATGTGCTGTTGGTTTAACTGGAGTCTGCAACATAGGGTATCTCACTTACTGTGACTAGAATCCAAAGTCATTCTTACACTCATCATTGAAAGTCGTTTTTGCTCTGTGTGTAAGCTGGTTATTTTCTTTGGTGCCACAGGATAGGTAGTTATAGCCTGGAATTCAGGAGGAAGAAATTTATAGTGTCTGATGGCTC
>NW_026000051.1:7266409-7271683 GCF_001458135.2 Marmota marmota marmota
TTTTTGTTTTTTTTTTTTTTTTTTTTTTGAAAATTTCTCATCTATTTTCAGACCAATAACTGTAAGAAGGTAGGAATTCCAAAAGGTAAACAGAGAATTAAAAGCAACTTTCTAAAACCAGCTGTTGGTTATGCCCCATTTTCTTCTCCGTTCTGGAATATTGATTAGATTTATGCTATACTTTCTGCATCTGTGACTTTTGTTTTATTTTTCATTTTTTTTGGTTTTGGTTTTATTTTTATACCTTTTCTGAACCCTATTTTGTAGAATTTCTTTAAGCCTACTTATTATTTTTATGGTTGTATCTTTTTTACTTTTAAGCCATTCATTGAGTTATCCATTCTTATTTTGAAAAGTATTTTGTTCTTTTAAAATTTTGCTTAGTCATGTCATAGTTTCTTATTCTTTACTGATTTTTAGTGACTTTTATTTCTTTATTAAGTATTTATCTCATATCCTGTCTCTGATAATTCTAGTATTTAAAGTCTTTGAAGACCTTTGAAGGTCTGATTCAAAGAACATCTTACTAAAGTTCTTATTTATTGTCTTGTTTCTTCAAAGGTTTCCTTCCTTCCTTTCTTTTTTTGGTACTGGGTAAACCTATGGAAGCTCTAGTACTGAGCTACATCCTCATCCTTTTTTATTTTGCAGAGGCTGGCCTGAAACTTGCAATCGTACTGCCTCAGCCCCCAAGTTGCTAGGATTACATGCACCACCATGCCTGGCTAACAGTCTTCTAGTTTTTGCCCATGAGCTCATGTTTCTTGGAACTTTCCATGAGTGAATTTTTGAGGCTAAGATTGAAGTGAATTTTTCCAGAGAAGATTTATACTTTCCTTTGTTAGTGCTCCTGTGGCCACTTTTAGTTTGGGACCACTTCAACCTAAATTCTTGGGTTGAGTTTTTTTTGGACCACTCAGTAGCAATCCTTGTGAGGGTCAGCTTGTGGTTGAACTTGGGGGAATATTTCCCTTTCCCTCTCTTTGCTAAATTTGGAGACTAGTGGTTTTTATTACAGTTCCTAAGATGTGTGTGGATAGATTTCTTTCTTGATCACCTTAGTGGTCCCAGTTTAAGTAGTGGAGCAAGATCTTCTATTAGATTTTCCACCATAGGCTGACTCTTAATTTTATCTGAATTCCTTGAGCTCCAGCAGATTGAAAGAATGACATTTACATGGGACTCTAAATGCCTTCCAGGAGAAGGCTAGTTAGCTTCCTGTCTTCACTTAGTTGTTCTTCTGAATCTTCCTTATTTATTTATTTTTTTTTGCAAGCTCATCAATGTATTTGAGAAGATGGAAAAAATCCATTATTTATAGTTGTTTTCAATGGAGGATCAGAAACATACTTAGCCTGGCATATTGCCAGAATGGAATTTGCAGCTGCACTTTTTCCAAGTTTGTCAGACTGATTTTGGTGCTGTTCTTCACACTCTGCATGATCATTCCTAGCACTGTGCTTGGTTCAGGCTCTAATCCCTGCTTGTAGTCCCTTCCCTCCTCTCCACCCAACTACATCCTTTTCATCCACAGTATTCATTTCATGTTCTACCTCTTCATGATGCTTGTCTTGAGTGCTGTAGCTAACTGGTTCCCAAATGTTTGGAACATTTGTGTCAATAGAAACTGAAACAAAACAAAACACATTTTGTGTCCTTACATTAAAATGATTATCTTTTGTCACCATAATTTTTAAAAAAAATTGTTTTTATATCAAAAAGGCAGGGGGAGAGCTGGGATGTCCGCTCAGTGGTAGATCACTTTTGCCTTGCATATGTGAAGTCTTGAGTTCAATCCCCAGTACGGGATGGGGGGCAGGAGAAACATGTCAGATTTGGACAGATATTTATAATTGAATTAAATGCCTTTATGTGGAAAACACACCATATTTTCCCTATTTTTTTTTCTTTTTCATTTTGCTACTGACTGGACAATGCCTCATTGCAGACTGTACACAGATGGTCTGGACCAGGGCTTTAGCTTGGAATGATGTCTTCAGTTCGCAAACATACAGCATTTTGTTTTACCAGTTACCTGGACCTTGTCATTTATTTTCTTATGACTGCTCATATTTGCATATTTACTTTACATTTTATTATGTTTTGTCTCCTTGACTAGGTTGTAAGCTCAAGAGCCATTATCTGTATGTATTAAGATTATTCATAAATATGTGTTGAATGAGTTAAATTTAGATGCCTCATATAATAGTTGAAACCTAGAAGTATTTATAGAGCACTCATTTGAGTGTATCACAGCTCAGAATGTTGTTTATTTCTCCAGGAAAAAAAAAGTTTAATAAGATTCCTAAGTTGCTTACTCATCTTTCTCCTTAGGGAATTTCATTTAGTTAATAAACTTACCTAGCCACTAGTTAAAAGCCAGGTCTTTTGTTAGGGGCATGGGAATACAGAGGTAAAGTGAAACAAGGTTGCCAGTCGAGTGGGCAACATGAAAATGTAAGTAGGAGGCATAGCATACCACTTGGGAAGCCTTATGATAGAACTTTGAAACAAGTCTTGTGCTAATGTGGAGAACTGAATTTTATAAAAGAAGCCTCCTGAGAGGAGAACACATTTGTTCATTCACTTATCCACTCATTTGACAAATCTCTCTTAAGTGCCTGCTACTTGCCAAGTGCTGGTTTAGATGCATCTTGAATGAATCAGGCACTATTAAGAGATAGAACACATTTTAGGCAGGGAAATTGTGATCAAGATCATCCCCTTTGAAGTAAGAACAATCTTGGGTTGAGTTCATATACAGCCACTCTAGATATTTGTCTTTGGGTAAGCTATTTGATTTTATTTTGGTACTGGGTGTTGAACTTAGGGGCACTCAACCACCGAGTCACATCCCCAGCCCCATTTTGTATTCTATTTAAAGACAGGGTCTCTCTGAGTTACTTAATGCCTTGCTTTTTGCTGAGGCTGGCTTTGAACTCATGATCTTCCTGCCCTCAGCCTCCAAAATGGCTGGGATTACAGGCATGCAACATTGCACCGGACTAAGCTATTTTAATTCTACAGGACAATTTTGTTAAATGCTGCAGAAACTCCCTACCTCATTGCAATGTGGATAAATTGAGGGTGCAGTATATAAAGTTAAACTTGGCCCTTCTGAAATAGCTCAATAAATGGTAAATGTATATAAATAGGCATATAAGTGGGTGAGGTCTGATGGCTCAGCTGACTATAATGATGGGGAGAGTGGATGTTGGTAGGGTTGGTGCACAGAGGAGGCTGAAGGGTTTTCTGGAACTGCAAATAGCCTTGCCTGTCATGCTAATGATTTTTTAAAAATAGCTTTATTTTATTTATTTATTTTTATGTGGTGCTGAGGATCGAACCCAGGGCCTCACATGTGGTAGGTGAGCGCTCTACCACAGATCCACAACTCCAGCCCCTAATGTTTTTTTTTTTAAACTTCTGAATGCATTGGTGGAGACTTGGAGATTTCTTCTGTTTTTGTTACTGTATAGTGGCATACTGAGCTCTAGCATGTGGTTAGGAGCCTGGACTCTGGAGCTCAACTGTGTGAGTTCTAGTCCCAGCTGCCTCACTTTCTACTTATGCCTGACTTCAGGCAACTACTTTAACTACATATGTACCTTAGTTTCTTCATTGGTAAACCAGATAATAAAAATTCCTATATGTTTGCTTTGTTTTGTCTGCATGTATGTTCTTTGAACCTCTTGTTTTTAAAGCTGTGGAACCTTTTGTCAAGGAAATCTTATTGGAAATTATTTGACATACAAAAGAGTAAAAAGCAGGTCTATCTGTGGGCCACTTTGATTTCCTTTCCCATCTTGCTAAGGCCTCTGAAACATGTGCTTCATACAAAATGCCATTTTCCTAAACCAGCTGACTCTCATTTATGTCTCATTTATGTTATTTGTTGAATTGATATTTGGACAAAGGACTTTTCCCAGTTGGGAACTTGGAAACTTAACATTTGTATTGATGTAACTGAACGTTTTGATGCAGAAATCATGAATCTTCATATTAACACCTAAACTATGACTTAGTATTTCACAAGTAGGGAAATGATTTAGATTGATAGAGCCATAGAATGTCAGAACTGGAGGGCTGGGGATGTGGCTCAAGCGGTAGCGCGCTTGCCTGGCATGTGCGCGGCCCAGGTTCGATCCTCAGCACCACATACAAAGATGTTGTGTCCGTCAAAAACTAAAAAATTCTCTCTCTCTCTCAAAAACAAACAAACAAACAAAAAGTTAAAAAAAAAAAAGAATGTCAGAACTGGAAAGATCTAAGTGCCTTGTTTAGAGAGACAAGGAAATTGGGTACTAGAGAAGAAAGTTTTTAAGGTAATGCTCTGAACAGTCAGCACCTGCTCACCTTTTCAGACCTTACAGCCTGCTTGAAGCTGCACAGCCAATTCTGTGCCAGAATGAAGGGCAAGCAGACTTTCACTATTCCAGGCCTATGTTTCTTCAACTGCACCTCTTGCTGTTTCACAGTATGTGTTCTTGGCTCAACTCTGAAAGATTATTTGGTGAGTTTGTAGATTGTTTTTTGTTCTCCATTTGGACTTGATGCTCTCTGAGAACACTTGAGGGTCTGAACTTGAACTGATATTCCAAGATGTTTTTTCTCATATGGATAGTTTGAATAGCGGTAAACCCGGAGCAGGTAATTATATGAAAAGTAAAGACATTCTGAGTTAAAAATGCATTTTATAACTTCCAGGGCTGAAAATTTTATGGGAAATTAAGATTGTGTTTTCCTGTTTGCTAATAATCTTTATATTGAGATAGTAGATACTTGAGTATCTGTGGCAGGTCATCTAGAGCCTGGGCCTGCATGCTTGGCAGTGGAGTTTTCAAGGTCTAGGCTCTTCTGGTCTGGCTTTCACATCTTCCTCTAGACTCAGTGGACACTTCCTACCTCTCGTGGCCTAACATCATCTCCTTTCAGTTTTATGCATTGTTGTTTAGCAAGTGCGATGCAAACCTGGTTTGGTTATGCACCTGAATCACCTGGGGAACTCAAATTTTTCTCTGGGCCTCATTCCAGACCCCTGAATCAGATTCTCTGGTAACTAGGAATTTGAAAAAAAAAAAAAAAAAAAGTATCTCAGGTGATTTTGATGAAACAAATCATTGCCCTGAACTTTGAACTGATCCTATAACTTGCTTTGAAATTCTGGGGAGAGAAAATATGACTGACTCCGTTTGTCAGATGTCTGTGTGTGTGTGGGTGTGTATATATATATATATGTGTGTGTGTGTGTGTGTGTGTGTGTGTGTGTATATA
>NW_026000051.1:7273531-7282734 GCF_001458135.2 Marmota marmota marmota
GGGGGTCCAGGGCTTAGCTCATTTGTTTCCTATCTCTCAGGAATCACTGTGCTTTGTTGTCTGACCTACAGTGTCTTTTTCTTTTCTTTCTTTCTTTTTTTTTTTCATACTGGGAATTGAACTCCAGGGCCTCACATGCTAGGCAGACTCTCTGCCATTGAGCTATATCCCCAACCCTTTTGAAAAAGTTTATTTTGAGACAGGGTCTTGCTTGCCTGTGCTGGTCTCAAACTTCTGATTTTCCTGCCTCAACCTCCCAAGTAGTTGGGATAACAGGTTTGCCTCACTGTTCCTGACCAGTGTCTTGAAAACCACAGGTTGGTAGATAGAGGGTTGGTATTGTTTTGATTGTTTCAAATGGAAGGGTAAATGTTACTCCATCTTGAGTGGAAATAAAATTCCACTAAATTTCCATACATTTGGGGTCTGGGATTGTGGCTCAGCGGTAGAGCGCTTGCCTAGCACGGGTGGGACCCGGGTTCAATTCTCAGCACCACATTAAAAAAATAAATAAATAATAAAAGGCATTGTGTTGTGTCCATCTACAAAAAAGATTAAAAAAAAATTCCATACATTTATTTAAACTTTTGATGACTGCTATTGCCTATAAAAGATGGTATTTGATTTGGTACCATTTTGTCTTTTTTTTAATATTTATTTTTTAGTTGTAGTTGGACACAATATCTTTATTTATTTTTATGTGGTGCTGAGGATTGAACCCGGGGCCTCGCACGTGCTAGGCAAGCCCTCTACCGCTGAGCCACAACCCCAGCCCCTGTCTTTTATTTAAAGTGTATGTTTCAGGGTCTTCCAAAGGGTGTCATGATTTCTAATTTGCGATCTTGGCACATTTGAGAACTACTGTGTATCACAATGGTTCCCAAATCCAACTGATCAGAATCACTTGGGAAAATAGATTCATAGATTAATGGATCATTAGAATCACTAAAATAGATTCCTTGGGCTTTACCCCTCACCTAGTGAATCAGTCTGCATGTGTTGAACTTGGGACTTTGATTTTTAAAAAGCTTCCCAGGTGATTTGACATTCTTGTGGGTTGATATATTAGAAGTGAAGTGTTAAGAATATGAATTCTACAGAGGCTCTGTAATCTGTGCTAAAAAAAAATCACTAAGGGGGCTGGAGTTGTGGCTCAGTGGTAGAACGCTTGCCTAGCATGTGTGAGGCACTGGGTTTGATTCTCAGCACTACATGAAAAAATAAAGGGCCACCACCAACTAATGAAATATTAAAAAAATAAATCACTAAGGTTTGAATGCAGCTGTGCCAGAGCAGGGGCAAGTTCACTTCAGAAAGGGAGCTTAGTACCATGAAGCAGAGAGGTACTCAGATGTTTTTGGGGAGCATTAGGAAGGCAGGTCCACCTTATAATTTCTGGGTCTTTCTGAACTTAGCTGATTGGCTATCTGGGAGGCCCAGAGGACTGCTCATGGAGTGCTTGGGACCTTTAGCCCACTGTTCTGAGGCCTTTACAGTTGCCCTTAGGTGCTAACACAACAGCTAGACATCTGGTTTTTAAAGGGAATGTATAGGAAGAAAATAATTAGCCTATAGTAAGTTTTATTAAAAAAGAATCAATGGAGTAGAAATTACTGGTATGTGCAGTTGCCGAAACTTGTAGAACTATACACTTATAATGAGTGCATTCTAGTGTATGTATACTAGAATATATACAGTTGTGTGGATACAATTGTATATTGTAGGCATTAAGTTAATTTAAAAAATAAAAGAGGATGGACTCTGGGGCCATACTACCTGGGTTGCATACAAGCTACATGATCTTGGACAAGCTTCTTAACTTTCTTGTATTTCAGTTTTCTCATTTGTAAAATGAGAATGATTTCTTAGGGTTAATGAGAAGAATAAATGAAATAACATATAAGTGCTTAGAATAGTAACCAATAGATAGTTAAATGTTTAGTAATCCTTAGCAAGGTTTAGAAACTACTCAGTCTTATGCAGAGTATCCACTCTTAATAAATGGGACAATGGTAATAACTTTCCTCTCATGGGCTTGGTTTGAGGATTAAATAAGAGTGTAAAAGTAAGGCATCAATGAAACAAGGAGTTCTTGTTGCATGTTTCCATAAATAGCTTTGTGAACTCCCTGAAGTTATATGTAAAAAAACCTTCAATTTAAGTGCTTTTCTTCTGGGGAGGGTAGTGAAGCTTTTCTTGAGCTCCTTGGAGACATCTTGTGCCCACCATCCCCCAGCCTCTCCATTGTGAATACCTGCTACTCAAAACAATCCCAATAGTGTTTAAATAGGCAGCATGGAAGGCATAGGTTTTGGAATTTGAAAATCAGAATTCAGTTGGAATTCTACTTACTTCCTAGCCTTGGTCTCCTTTACTGTACAGCAGGGAAAATAATGCTACCCTGCTACCTGACAAGGATTGACAGTCTGCTTCAGAGACCTGTGAGATTTCCAAATTTACATACAGAATTATGCAGATTCTCACAGTGTTACTGAGGGGATAGAAGTTGTATCCAGAGACTATTGATTTTTATACATGGTCTTTGTACATTTTCCTTTATAGAAGAGAGAGACTTTTTCTTCTTCAGTTTTGGTAAAAATAGTTTCATTCTAACTACACAATCTACCCCTTATTCTTAAAATACCTTTATTTGTTTTCCAGACTAACATTTTTCTTTGGATAGTTCCTGGTTTTCTGGATTGCTTTTAGTAATAACATTTGAAAGCTTAATAGTTTTGAGTCTTTGAAATTTACAGTAATGTATAGTTTACTTATAAGATCAATTGTAAAGGGAAGATATTTGTTTTAATAAATAATAATTCCTTTTACACCTTTTAAAACCTTGGTTTAGCACCTTTTAATTTACAAAGCACTTTTACGTTTTTATCTTATTTGATTGTCTCATGAACTGGACGGGTTTTCCTCTCTCTTTTTAAAAATTTTTTTAAAAAATTATTTGTTTGTTTTTATGCGGTGCTAAAGATTGAACTTGGTGCTAGGCAAGTGCTCTGCCACTGAGCTACAGCTACAGCTACAGCCCCAGCCGGGTTGTTCTCTCTCGATAGGGAGGAAGCTGATGCTTTGATTAAACAGCTTGTTCTACTCTCAGGTGAATAAGGGATCTATCTGGAATTTGAACTCAAGCCTTCTAATGTTTAGTCTTGGGTTCTTCCCATAGAAGTATGTCAGTCCTGTGAGAAAGTCCTGGTAAAAGGCAGGTCAGGGATATCAGTATTAATGAATGAATGGTATTGTTTTAATTTCTTAAAAAAAAACAAACAGGCTCTTACAGAAAAGTTGTCAATATAGTATAAAGAACCTTTAAAAAGCAAAAAGTGCCAGTTTAAAGTGAGGTGCTGATCTGATGCCCTATAATTCATATATAACCACAGTACAATTATCAATATCAGGGAATTAGCATTGTTTCCTTACTACATCTAATGCTTAGATCCCATTCAAATTTCAGTACTTGTCCCAATAATATTCTTGATAGCCAAAGGATCCATTTCCGAGTCCACATTGCATTTAGTTGTCAGGTCTCTTCAGCTTGGAACAATTCTTCATTCTTTCCTTGTTTTCAGGATCAGGACACTTTGAAGATTATAGGCCAGATACTGTTTAGAAGGTTCCACTGAGTTTGTTTTTTCAGGTTAAGTACCTCTTACGGAGATATCACAGAAATGATGGTGTGCTCTTCTCAGTGCATTGCAGCAATTCGTCCCATCCTGCTTTGATAACTTGATTCAGATAGTTTTTGCTAAACTTCTACACTGAGAAGTTACTGTTTTTATTCTTGGATTTAATAAGTATTTTACTGGGTGGTACTTTGAAACTGACAACACCCAATCACTCAACTTCTAATTTTAGACATTTATACCAGGTAGATTCATGGCTTCCTATTTTATTCAGTGGGTTAGAATCTGTTAATATTATTAGTGATTTTGATGCTCAAATAGATTTGGCCAGTGGAAATCCTTTCAAGCTAGTTCTTTTTTTTTCCCCAAACAATACTTTTATTTTATTTGTTTGTTTATTTATTTATTTGGTGCCCGGGAATCGAACCCAGTGCCTCGTGCATGCTAGGCAAGCGCTCTACCATTGAGCCACAACCCCCGCCCCTCAAGCTAGTTCTTTTTTTTGACACGTTTACCATTCTTTGAACTCCTCTTTGCCTTCTAGCAAGCTGAGGTTTTCCACTTGCATCTTTTTTTTTTTTTTTTTTCCAATACTGGGGATTGAACCAAGGGACATTTTACTACTGAGCTACATCCCCAGTTTTTTTTTTTTTTATATTTTTCTTTAGTTGTAGATAGCCATGTGGTGCTGAGGATCGAACTCAGTGCCTCATACATGCTTGGCAAGTGCTCTACTACTGGGCTACAACCCCAGTCCACATCCTTAGTTCTTTTTATCATTTATTTTGAGACGCATCTTGTTAAGTTGCTGAGGGTTTTGCTAAGTTGCTGAGGCTGGCCTTGAACTTGTGAACCTGCTGCCTCATCCCCTTGAGTCACTGGATTATAGGCATGCACCAACACACCTAGCTCCAGGCTCATCTTGTACATTGTCTGTCCAGCTTGGAATCAGTTTTTTCTTCAAGGAGCCCAGGTTTGCTTTAGAGAATTGTATTTAGAAGCCAAAGGGTTGGATACTAGGTGTGCTTTTTTCTTCTCTGAAGCCCTCTTAGTAGAGCTAGGAAATATGTGTATTAAAAGTAACTTGTAGGGCTGAGGCAGTAACTCAGTGGTAAAGTGCTTGCCTTCCATGTGTGAGGCACTGGGTTCAATCCTCATCACCACATAAAAATAAAATAAAGATACTGTGTGTTCATCTACAACTAAATAAAATTTTTTTAAAAAAGTAACTTGCATTTTATTTCTCTATGAATCAATATGTAATATAAACCTTGAACCTCACACTCATGTCCAATTTAGATCTAACTCCATGGAAATCATGCTTGTTTGTTGTTAACTTCAGCTATGAGAAATCAGACTTACATAAGTTTTCCATTTATTATTATTATTATTACTACTACTACTACTACTATTATTTATTTATTTATTTATTTTGGTACTGGGGATTGAACCCAGAGGTGCTTAACCACTGAACCATATCCTCATCCCTTTATTTTTACTTTTGAGACAGGGTCTCACTAAATTGCTTAGAGCCTTGCAAAGTTGCTGAGGCTGGCCTCGAACTTGTAATCTTCCTTCCTCAGCTTCCCGAGTAACTGGGATTATAGATGTGCACTGCCACACTTGGCTTCAAGCCTTCCTTCCTGTCTTGGGCACAGATTAGGCATACTGCCCCTTCACCTCCAGCCCATGTGGATCCTCTCCTCTCACTGTGCTATCTTGGGGGGATCACACTGCTTATTTGGTTTTTCTGTATCCTCCTCCCTTCCCATTGCCCTATTTGGACTCTGACTACACAGCACACTGGGCACCCCTCCATATCTCATGCCTGTTTGAACTTCTACACCCACTCAAAGATGCCCTTATGCTTGGTCATGCTCCTCAATCTCTTTGGCTCTGACACTCTGTGTTGGGCTGCCCTTATGTGGGGACACCTCGCATTCTGCCTATGCTTCAACACCCCAGGCCTGGCTGCCCCATATGTGAATACCCATCTCATCTCATCAAGTCTTTAGCTTCCCATACAGGCTGTTCTCTGTGTGGCTGTCTGCCTTATCCACTTGGACTGGGCATCTCATGCCAGGCCACCCCTCACATGGATATCCTTCTATTGTGCTCCTATGCTGGCATCCCTTCCTCAGCTGCTTAGGCCCTCTGCATGTTGGGCAATCACCAGAATGGACATCCATCTTGCTCTGCCCGTCTAACAGCTTTAGGACTGAATAAATCATTCATAAAGGGAAAAGGACAAATTAGGGAAGGGTGAGTTTTTTTTTTTTTTTTTTAAGTATTTTTTGTAGATGGACACAATACCTTTATTTTATTTATTTATTTTTATGTGATGCTGAGGATCAAACCCAGTGCCTCACATGTGCTAGGCAAATGTTCTATCAATGAGCTATAACTCTAGGCTGGAAGGGGGAGTTTTTAACTCCTTTTAAGAACAAATATGTTTATTGATAATGAAATGGATACCATCTTTGCAAATACATCATTATTGTTGAGAGTTTGGATTTTACACTGCAGCTTGGTCTACCAGAGAATTTATTAAAACTACATGGATAGCTGGGTGCCGTGGTACTTGCCTGTAATCCTAGATCCTTGGGAGGCTGAGGCAGGATAAAAGTTTAAAGCCAGCATCGGCAACTTAGTGGGGCCCTAAGTAACTAATAAGACCCTGTCTCAAAATATAAAAAGGGCTGGGGATGTAGTTTAGTGGTTAAGAGCCCTTGGGTTCAATCCCCAGTCCCCCAAACCAAACCAAACTAAACAACAACAACAACAACAACAAAAAACAACTACATGGAGTGCTGTGCTTCAGAGGGGTGCTCAGCCTGTATCTCTGCGTGGACTGCAGCTAAACCTTTTCCAGTCATTTGCTTATACATTCAGTTTAAGAATCTTTCCATTGGGATATGTGGAAGGCAAAACTTTGTAATTCCATTCATAGCAGTATCTATATATCTTTATTAGTCTTATTCTGAGAACATTATTAGAAATGAAAAGTTAAGCGTAAAATCTTGAAACGACTTGTTTGTATAATTACACGACTAAGTTAATCACTTTTAACAAGTCTCAACAATGACTGCATTCTCCTGTGAAGGTGTTAACTTGTTATGGGTTAGAAAGCACCCTTTGATACAGCCTTTTCAGTTTAGAAAACCGGCTTTAATTTCAGGGTTCACTGAAACAAATGGAGACTTGTTGGGAATATTAACACTACCTTTTTGTTTGTTTGTCTAGCTTAAAGGAATCAATGTTTATTAGGTGATGTTTGCTAGCATGTTCTGAAGTGTATACAGTTTCTGTTGACCATGTTATCAACTTTAAAACAGTGCTGTTGGTATGAATTTTAAAACATTACACTGGACCCTCCTTAGCATCTAAATTTGTGTTGGAGCTGACTTGAAGTTGTGAAGGTGTGAAATGAGGAGTCTTAATGCTGTGTTTCAGATCCGTAGCTCTAAGTTACAAGGGCCTAGCATTGTGGCCTGGTTACCATATGCAGCCCAGATTCATTTTGCAAGGAGTTAGTGTCACATTTTTCTTCTAATCTTGTAATATGTTGTAATTGAAGAAAAGTAGGTCCTAATTGAAAGCTGATGATCCAGCAGAGTGATCAATAGCATGATGCTTTGCGAAAAAAACAACCATTAAGCTATCCTGCTGCCTTAATATTGTCAAAGCCTTTGTCTGTTTGGTGACTTCAAGCTGAGTGTACTTAATCATTTTGAGACCATGTCCCTGAGCACTGAGCGGGGCCCTTCCAGTGAATCAGGGAGAATTGTGTTCAACAGAGAGTATTTGAATAGAAATGCTTTTGTGGCTTACTCTCAGCCTTCGCTCTCCCAGAAGCAAGAACTGAGCAGACTTCCCTTTTTTTCGAACACATTTTAGCTGTTTGTACCTATCATTTTTCTGTATTTAAGAGCTGAGGCTGTTGTCAGCAGGTGTGACTTACTGATACTTTTGACTCCAAAAGAAAACATCTTTAAAGAGTAGTGGTCAGGTGAAAGAGGTATGTGTCTGTAAACTACCTCTTGCCAGAAGAGGAGAAGCTGGAAACTACATGTTAGATGTTGGAGGAAAACTTACCCCCGACACATTTATTTGCCAGGTATTGCCCTAGGGTTATGAGAAAACACAGCTCTACCCTCAAGGAGCTACCATTTTGGTGGGGAAGAGAGAGATTTAATCAGAGACACATGAATGGTTCTCAATTTTGGCTGTACTTCAGAACAGGTTAAGGAGTTTAAAAAACATACTGATGCCTGGGGATTCCACTTATGTTGGTCTGAGGTGCAATCTGAACATCAGGATTTTTAAAAGCTCCCCAGGTAAGCTTGTAGTTGTCCCCAGGTTGATTGTGGTAAGAGCATTTGAGACTAGTTCCCTGGGAGGACAGGGTGCCCTGGGACCATAGCAGAGGAGCACTTAACCCCAGCTGGGCTATTTATGTTGTGAGGAGGTAGAGAAAACTTCCAAGAGAAGAGCGTGTGCCTGATTTGAGGCTTAATGAATGAGGGGGTCAAGCAAAAAAGACTGGACAGATGTTCCTTGTGGAAGAGCAGCTGAGTAACAAAGAACAGGAGAGTGGTTGGTGCTTTTGAAGTAAGTTTCATTCCGCTGCTTCCTTTCTTCATCATTGGTCAGTTTGTCCTCTGTGAGTTTCAGTGTCCTCATCTCTAACCTCAGGCTAATATTACTTGCAGTGGGATTAAGATTAACAGAGATAATACATGGTAGGTTCACTCCTGGCACAGAGGAAACGGTGACTGGTGAGGGTAGTATGGTAATGGTTTCATTATCATAGAATTGGAGCATCGTATGTTGAGGCTAAAGTGGTTGTGTATGGCTGGATCTTAGGGTGCAAGACTGCAGGAGGTGGGGTAGGAAGAAAAAAAAATGGCATGTGGGCAGGGTTCCAGATCATGGAATGCATAGGAATATAAGGCAATTAATAAAAGCTATCATAGCAGAGCCAAGGACATTTCCATGATAATATGTTAAGATATATCATAAGAGTTCTGGGAAAACTTGGGTCCATATTGGAAAATTGGCTGTGAATATGGTATGCTCAACATCATTATGTGTTCTAAATTAGCAGAGTGTTAATAGGATAGAAATAGGATTTTCAGTTCTTTTAGCCAAGTAGTTAAAAATATTGAGGATCTTGAAGAGTAATGGAGGAATAAGCAATCTCAAGGTAGTTCCAGAAATCCTCTCAAAATTATTATAACCTTCATTGTTTATAGGCTTAATGAAAACATTAAGTAAGGGTTATGTAGCCATTTGCATTTAGAGGAAATGCTTTTTAATTTATATTTTGATTTGCAGAGAAAGGCTTCCATCTGCATTAACTTCACTGGTCCTTAAAATAACTTGTGTATATTTGTTGGTATGTTATGTAACTTGTCACAACATTAGTCACCACTTCTTCCATAAGGCAACATGTAAACGATCATGGATAAGCATGACTATAACTTATAATTATAGACCAATTTGTTCATAGCATTTTAGTCAGCTTTTTTCTTTTCTTTCTTTCTTTTTTTTTTTTTTTTTTTTTTT
>NW_026000051.1:7284429-7297183 GCF_001458135.2 Marmota marmota marmota
TTTTTTTTTTTTTTTTTTTTTTTTTTTTTTTTTTTGAGAGACTGTTATAATCTTTGTCTCCTTGTAATAGAATTCTGCCAGCTATTTGAACTGAGTAAGTACCTTTGGCTTATTATTTATTACTCAATACTGTGAGACAGTAACAATGGAGATCAGTAGAAGAAAGAAGTGGGCTTTATTATTTCTAAAAATGCCTTTTTTCTTTGAAATATATCTTTTATTGCAAAGCACCGTTGCAATGATAGATTGTTGAGGTATACCTATATTTTATGTTATATGTACTAACTTATTTGGAAGAATTCCATTTATCAAGATCTGTGGTTCTTGAAGTATGCTTGCCAGTCCAACAGCTTCAGGATGAGCTGGGTAGTTGCAGAAATGCTCATTTTTGGTTCCTACTTCAGAAACTCTGGAGGCAGGGACAGAAATCTATCTTCCTTCTACTCGGTATTTATTTGTTTATTATAGTATTAGGGATTGAACCCAGGGGTACTTTGCCCACAGAGCTACATCCCTAGCCCTTTTTATTTTTTATTTTGAGACAGTGCCTCTCTAAATTGTTGAGACTGACCTTGAACTTGCAATCTTCTTGCCTCAGACTCCTGAGTAACTGGGATTATGGGTGCATGCCACTGCACCTGCCTCCAATATTTGTTTGGGCAGTTACCAGGAAAACACTACTTGGCCTGAAAGATAAGATCCAGGCTCTTCAACTGCTTACATTTAGAAGAGGAAGACTGACCATAACCAAGGTTGGGATAGATATAATAGGGAGAATTAAAATTAGGTGAAAGTATGATAGAGAAGCCTTTCTGAGAAGGGCAAGTGTAAGCTGAGTTTTGAATGATGGGAAAGGACTGCTTAAGTTGAGATCAGTGTAAAGTTTTGGCTATAAGGTAGGAATGAATGTGGTTTGTTTGAGGAACAGAAAGAAGTCTAGTGTGGTTGGAGTTCTTTGGGTAAGGGGAGAGAGGTCTGGAATAACATTGGACAGGTTTGCAGAGGCTAAATCTTGCAGGTCCTATAAGGACTTTTTTTTCCCTCCCACATTTTTTTAATATTTATTTTTCAATTGTAGTTGGACACAATACCTTTATTTTGCTTATTTATTTTTATGTGGTGCTGAGGATTGAACCCAGGGCCTCCCACATGCTAGGCGAGCGCCCTACCACTGAGCCACAACCCCAGCCCCTTCCCACATTTATTTTTATTGTGGTAATATACAAATAATGAGAATTTCTGTCTCACCATTTTAAGTGCATAGTTCAATGGTATTAAGTACATTCATATTGTTGTATGACCATCACCACTATCCATCTCTAGAACTAGAAGTTTGACTTCACGCTGAGCGTATGGGAAGCTTTGGGGAAGTTTTGAGCAGATGGTTGACATAACCTGAAATTTAAAATAAAAGGATTACTGGCTGCTAAGTTGAGGTATAAATCTAAGGGAAAGGGTGCAAGGAGGGAGACCAGGCAGAATACTGTAGTTTTCAGGTGAGATGGTAGTAATCTGTTATTCTGAAGGTAGAATTAACAGAATTTGCCACTTGGTTTGTTGATTCTGGAATATATAGCAAAGAGAGGAGTCTAAGACAATATTGTTTTGTTGATTTCAGTAACTGGTAGACTTCAGGAGATGCAGATTTGAGGAAGAAAAGTTTTATCTATTAAATTAGAAATGCTTCTTAGATGTCAGGAAGGGGATGTTGAATAGGCTAAGGAAATATGGAGTCGGAGAGGAAGTCAGGTTGGAGAAGTGACTTTGGGGCTTTTCAGCATATGATAGTAATTGTAGTCATGAGACTGAATGGGATAATCAGAGTAATAGTGTAGACAGAGTCCTTGATCAAGTTCCAGAGCAGCAAGCTCACATGTTTGAGAATTAGCAAAGTAGCAGCTGGTGAGGAAGGAAGAGTACTAGCAGAGTGAAGTCTTGGAAGGAAGGGGAAGAAAGTGTTTTAAGGAGCAGGACCAGTTGATCAAGTGTGTCAGAACAGCTGAGAAGCTAAGACAAGCACTGAGATTTGTGCTTTTTAGCATGTTTTAGCCATGTGACAAGTTGTTTCATTGGTGTTCTGGATTCGGAAGCCTGATTGAAATGCGTTACAGAGAGAAAGGGAGAAGCATTTTCCACATAAGTCTCTCTACAAAACAAAACACCTTGTGACACAGGTTAATGTGTTGCTGCCCCAGTTTGGTAAAATTTGGCACGTAACACCTTCATGTGCTTTTATTCATTATTTTCATTTAAAAAATGGAAGTCTAGATAAAAACCGTGGGGACAGTCTGAAGACCCTCCATGGAATACTAGGATCCCATGGAATACATCTAAAAAACTGCTTGCTTTCTTCTTTTTTAAACTGGAGATTGAACCCAGGAGCGCTTAACCACTGAGTCACATTCCCTACCTTTTAAAAAAATTTTTATTTTGAGACAGAGAGACAGGGTCTCATTAAGCTGCTTAGGCCTCACTAAATTGCTGAGACTGGCCTTGAATTTGCAGTCCTCCTGCCTTAGCCTTCTGATAACTGGGATTACCGGCATGTACTACTATGTAAAACTATTTTCTAAATGCAGAGGAATGAAATTCTGAGATGAAATTCAATCAGTTGCAAGATAGTCTTAAAGATATTTTTAGGTTTTGGAGGGAATTCTGATTTCAGATTAAACTACCTATTATTTATGAAAGATGACATTAGAATACTCCTTTCTTTCATCAAATGCTCTACCTTGAGAGCTTCTTAATGAATGGGATGTTTCCATATGGTATTTTCCACAAATGTGTCAAAGGGTGCAAACTTCGTAGGTCATTTTGTACCTTCTTTTAGGGAAAAAAGTGTGCAAGACTTTTTTTTTTTTTTTTTTTTTTTTAAGGCCTTCTTCAAACTTTATTTTTTTAAAAGTAAGATTCTGATTTAGTGTCTCATTTAAAAAATATTATATTTGAGAAGTTGTATTTAAGTGCCTTGCATTTCAGAGCAGTCATTTCTTTTTATCCTCTAGGCACATGTTTAAAGCAAAAGTCCATGTTTCTTTCCAATGAAAGTATGATGATCCTCCACAGGATAAATAAGTAGCTTCTTGATTCACAAAACACATTTTGCTTTCTATTTCTAAGGAATTAGAGGAAATATTATCATATTTTATTGACTTTAAGACACGATTACCTATAAGATGAACTATTATTTTGTATATTACTAAGAAAGAAAAAGTTGCTGCCATTTAGAATTGTAAAATGCTATGGGCTGCAAGAGTTGTGAAAGGGTGGAGGATGAGAGTTCACCTTTGAGTCAATGAAACATGAAATTTGAGGGCTGGGAGCTGAGTTCTGGTGTTGGCTGTGTTTCTAATTAGCTGTGGGACTACAGACCAGTTACTTAGACTCTCTTTGTCTCAGGTTCCTCACCTGCATGTTGAAAGTCATGGCTGACACACCTTCCTCATAGGGTTATGATGAAGATGAAATGAGATAAATGATGTAATTATTTTGAAAAGTTTTAGACTTTACTGGGAAAAATTCAAAGTATTTCTGTGATTTAAATTAACCCTTAGACACTATTAGGCAACTCAGTTTTTCTTATCTGACTTTTGTTGTCAGGTTTAAAATAGAATTTAGTTATAGACATTTGAAAGAATATTTTCTTCTGGTAAGTGATTTTCATTCAACTTAGAAGTAATCTTTTATTGTAGTTTTGATATTAAAGGGAAAATACGAAGATAATATAACAATAATATTCTTTATCATCCAGAATTATTAACTCTTAAATCTATTAGTGCTGTGATCTTTTTTAAAATATTTTTTTAGTTGTAGTTGGACACAATACCTTTATTTTTACTTTTATTTGGTGCTGAGGGTTTAACCCATGCCTTGCACGTGCTAGGCAAGTGTTCTACTGCTGAGCTACCACTTCAGCCCCAGTGCTGTGATCTTTTAAATAAATACATAATATGAATATATTACATAAAAGGTAAAAAAATAATAATGAACTTTTATACACTTGCCATTGCCAGTACAAGTGAAAGTCACTATGTGGAAACAGTATCTTTAATTTAGATTAGCATCCTGTTTTCACAATGTCTAATAAGGTAGGGCACTGTTTATCTTGTTTCAGTCTTTAAAAGCTATAAACAGCATGTTTATTTTATCATATGAGTGTTACATTTTGGAATAAAGCAGAATGGGCTATTTTTTTATTGGGTTTCTTCAAAATTCTACTTATGGATTTGGAGATCCAGCTATGGAAGTTGGAAATATGACATTTGTCAAATAATGGTAATGGCTAACTTTTTATTTGCCAGACATTATGCCTAGACAATTTTTGCTATTTTCCAAAAGTTTTATGGTAATTCTAGTTAGCTGATTTTTATTTTGTAGATTAGGAAGGTTGTGGTGCAGAAGTTGAGTAGTTTGTAGAAAGTTCATTGGCTATTTAGTTGCATGCTAATGATTTTAAGCCCATAGGTTTTGCCTCATGCCACCTCAGTTCTTGTCAGTAATCACAATCTGTTTCTTTTATAGGCAAAACCCAGAGACCACATTTGAAGTGTATGTGGAAGTAGCCTATCCTCGGACAGGTGGCACTCTTTCAGGTACTTTGCATGTTCAATTATGATATGATGTGTTTCATTATTGTATGAGATAGCCATGCACATGGAACAATATGTGAATAAACTGTTATTTGTCTTTAAGTCTATGTAAGTGCCTTTCCCTTTTTTCTCATGCCCACATTATCCTAGGAAGAATGGAGAATAAAAGCACAGTGAATATGCTGAATTGGAGTCACTGAGATAGCAGGCTTAAAGTATGGCATTATTCATTGTAATGATTGAATCTTCATTTGCATCTGTCACAGTTGCCTGGAAGTCAACTATTTAATGTGAAATGTTGTCACCTTGCTAATGAGCAAGGCTTAGAATTAGATTATGGGGTACAATATAATAGAGAATTCTCTGCCATTAAACTGAAAGGAGATGCGCAAAGTGAACTTAGTTTAGCAAATGCTGATGGTAAAAAAGAAGTTTGGAGACTATTTGAAGGAAACACCTTCTCTGTTTTAGCTTTTGGTCTAATTTGGATATGTATCCTGGACAATAGGGTCTTATATAAGTTTAGGGAATCTTGAACAGGCTGTGTATATCTCTTCTTGATCTAAAATTTTTTTGGTTAGTGAGAAAAGTAACCTTACGATCTAGTGTTCTTTTTCTTGATTCCTGAGAGAGAGATGCATTTTGACAAATGTTAGGGGCTTTGGGTTCATACACACAAACACTCTCATTTATTATTTGGTGCTTAGGGAGAATGAATTTACCATAGATTGGAAATTTGCAGTAATCAGGATTCTAATGGTAGTTATATCCTTAATTGGCTTTACAACTTTGGGCATGTTTTCTATTTTGTTATTTTAATTAGATTGTAATAATAAACTTAGCTGTCTTTAATTGAGTCCCTGTTGTTTTGCTTTACTTGCTTGATATCTGTATTGTTAACCTTACACTACAACCTTTAATGTTAGTTGAGTGACATTCTCATCATTACTGTGAGAAAATAGAATCTCAGGTAAAATAACTTACTGAGTTTGTGTAACTACTATGTGGAATAGCCAAGATTTTTGTTTCAAGTTCTCTTTGCTCTGCTAAGTTACCTCTTGGGGTCAGCGAATATAGCATATGTGTCTATTCCTGTTACTTGCAGTGATATTAATATTAAAATGAAAGAATTTTCTTTCATAGAAAATTTGAAAAACTATATTCTGTCTCCTGGGTTATTTTAGGAAGGCTGTGAAGCATATTACAAATTTCTGATTCTCAGAAGGTAAAACATCCCTATTGTGTCTTATTGTTCATTGGGTTTAGAAGGGATGTACTGTGTTATCAGGTAAGTGTTCACATGCAACAACTCCTGCATGAGCTAACTTCACAGAGTAGTTATTCCATGATGGCTATGATTTGACAGATAAATTCAAAGATAAAAGGTTTTATTTCTACAGTTGCTAATGTTTTCTTCTTTCAATATTCTAGGATTTCCCTGTGAAAATTCAAATTAGTTTTTTAATTATTATTTTTAATTTTTTAAATTGATTTTATCTTTTTAAATACACAACAGTGGAATGCATTACAATTCTTATTACACATATAGAGCACAAGTTTTCATATCTTTGTATATAAAGTATGTTCATGCCAATTCATGCCTTTATACATGTACTTTTTTTTGCATTACAATTCTTATTACACACATAAACCACAATTTTTCATATCTCTGTTTGCATATGAAGTAAAAATTAATTTTTTAAAAATATTCTTTTAGTTATAGACGGACACAATACCTTTATTTTATTTATTTATTTTTATGTGATTCTGAGGATTCAACCCAGTGCCCCACATGTGCCAGGCAAGAAAGTGTGCTATCACTGAGCCATGACTTTTTTTGGATATAAACAAATTTTGAAAGGTACAAATGAGATGAAAGAATGAATAAAACAAAGTCTTTATCCTACCCCCTTATCCTAGCCATCTAATTTCTCCTTTTTTTTTTTTTATATGCAACTCTTTTCTGGGTTAAACTTTAGGATTTTAACAATGTATTTTGAAAGAAAAACTTAAAAGAATAGTTCATGGGTCGGGGGTTAGCTCAGTGGTAGAGCACCTGCCTCACATGTGCAAGGCCTTGAATTTGATCCCCAGCATCACAAACAACAAATCAAAATAGAAAAAGTATGAAGTAAGTGGCCATGTTACCACTATCTGGGTTAGAAGTTACAATGTTGCATGGTTCTGTGGAGATACCTATCCTGACAGGAGGGACCCTTGACCTGGCCCTGTTGTTTAGGAGGCCATTGCTTTAGGGGGCCCTAGTTGGGCACTTATCTTCTGATACAAGGAGTGCCTGATCCTCTGTATGGGACTTGCTCAATTGGAGCCTGAACCCTTTCATCCTGGACCCTGCTTTGAGTATCTAGGATTTCAGAATTTCTTGCCCGAATGGTTCGGAGCTGACTTTCAGAACCTGTACAAGTCTCTCCTCTGGGGTCTATCCCCCTGAGGATGGACTGAGCTGCTGGTATATTTACTCCAAGGCCTAATGGTTGCTGTTGGTGGGGAGTAGAATATGGGGCAAACCTTTAGATTTGTCAGTGGGGGGATTGCACTTGTGTGCAAAGTCCCTTCTGCGGTGGATACAGAAGGGGGCAATGGCAGTGAGCTGTGGCATGCTCCTGGCACCACCACATTTCTTTGTGGAACCCTAGGGAATACACAAATGCTGACTGTGGCCTTAAGTTATTAATGTATATTTATCATGATAGGGTAGAACTTATTTAATAGTTTGTAAGCTTGTGTAACTTTTAAATTATTAGACATGTGGTCTGTGGGTCTCCCTTTGTACCCTTTCTAGGACTTATAAATGTTAGAGGTGGGCTTGGCCAGCACCCTAGATGTTCCTCACTCCCCTTCTCAGAGGTTACCACTATCTGGACTTTTCTGGTAACCATTCCTTTGTTTTTCTTTCTTTTTTTTTTTAATATTTATTATTTTTTAGTTGTAGTTGGACACAATACCTTTATTTCACTTATTTATTTTTATGTGGTGCTGAGGATCGAACCCAGGGTCTCGCACATGTGAGGCGAGCACTCTACCGCTGAGCTACAACCCCAATCCTCCTTTGTTTTTCTTAATAGTTTCATTATATCAGTTTACCTCCTTAAAAAGTATAATCAAACCTATTTCTGAATTTTATAGAAAAAAAATTCCTCAGTATATAGTTTTGCTGCTGTTTTTACTTGATTATGTTTGTAAGGGTCCTCTCTGTTGTATGTAACAGCATTCATTTATTTTTTCATCAGTATGTAAATACAGTATAAAATTATATCATAAATTATTCATTATATTGTTGGGAACATGGCTATTCCAAGCAATGGCTGCTGTGATCTTTCTTACACATAAATTCTGGCGCATGTAAGCAGGCATTTCTGTAGAATATATAATACTTGATTACTGGATCATGCTAAACTGATATTCAAAACTGATTGTGCTAGTCTATACTCCTGTCTTCAGTGCTTAATAATTCTTATTGCTCTACCACTTTGTCAGCCCTTGGTATGGTTCAATTTGATTTTTGCTAACTTGATGGTTGTATAATAGTATCTCCCTGTTGTTTTTATTCATATTTTCCTGATGACTAAAGAGATTGAGTACCTTTTCATATGCTTATTATAAGATATCTTGGATATCTGATACCTTCTTTTTTTTTTTTTTTTTTTTTTTTTGTGGTGCTGGGATTTGAACCTAGGGCTTTGTGCATGAAAGGCAAGCACTCTACCAACTGAGCTATATCCCCAGCCCTCTATCTTCTTTTATAAAGTGACCTGTTCAAGTTTCTTCTTAAAACTTTATTTTTTTTTTTACTTTTTTTCCTCTTTGATTTATAAGAAATTGCATAATATGGATATTAATTATATAATTATGTGTTACAGATATCCTCTTCCAGTCTACGGTTTGTTTTTACTGTTTTTAGAATATTTGATCAAAATATTTTGGTTTTCATATAGTACAATTAATATTTTCCCTGTGCTCCCAATATAAAGATATTTTCTTCTAAGAGATTTAAAGTTTTGTCTTTCACATTTAGGTCTTACCAAGGATTTTAGTTTTCTGTTATGTGATTAATATCTGGAAAAGTTAAACTCTAAATTTCTTTCCTCATCCATGATTTGTAAAAATTGGGAAATTAAATAAACCCTAATTACTAAGGTATGCTATGCTTCTACTTAAAATATAGTTTACAGAGTAATCAAGTACATCAAATCACACCTACAAAATTATCTAAAATTAAAAAGATGACATGTGAGAAAGGCTGGTGAAAAATATTACTAAACTTTTTTTTTTTTTTTTTTTTTTTAAAGAGTGAGAATTTTTTAATATTTATTTTTTAGTTTTTGGCGGACACAACATCTTTGTTTGTATGTGGTGCTGAGGATTGAACCCGGGCCGCACGCATGCCAGGCGAGTGCGCTACCGCTTGAGCCACATCCCCAGCCCATAATATTACTAAACTTTAAAGATAGCTATTTTTTTCATTGATTATTTTTAATGTGTACACTAGTGAAAACATGAAACTGTTCCGCACAGGTTCTGTTTTATGATAAACGTCTCATGACTCCCATGGAAGAGACATGTGATCTGTCTTCGAAATTATAGGAAGATCCCCTAACAGTGAAGGGAACACTTTCCAAAGATTGTATGAATAAAATTTGGCTATATAGACAAACTTATGATACTGCTTGTTTTCTTTGGAAATTGTAAAATTTCCTAGTTGCTATTACCACTGACTAAGCTGTCACTGAATATTTGATTTTTAGACACCTTTGTCTACTTTTATAACCTTCTTGTGTTTACTTTTTTTTTTAATTACCGGGAATTGAACCCAGGGGTGCTATACTGCTGAGCTACATCCCTAGTCCTTTTTGATTTTGAGATAGGCTCTTGCTTAGTTGATAAGGCTGGCCTTGAACTTGGAATCCTCCTGCCTCAGCCTCCTGAGTCACTGGGATTACAAGCATGCACCACCAAGACTGTTATGTTTGCCTTTTTCCTATATTATTTAATGTATTATTTTTGCCATTTTAGATGATTGTGAAGAATCTGCCTTAATATTGGTCTTTGTTTCTAGAATCTGAATCTCTGATGTGTACCAAAGTATCTGAGCAAACTTAGATATAAACCTTACCTTGTACAGTACTACTGTCTGGGCATAATCTTCTCTTTGAAATTTGTTTCCATCTCCCTAAAGGCATTAAATCCCTCTGTGAGAAGGTAAGTTAGAAAGCAGAAAACTTCTGTGGGAGTTTTATTCTTACACTTTTTTTTCATATTGTGGTATGTTATATTCCCATTGCAATTAAGAATATATATACTAAATTTTTTCTTAGGGTATTTAATACATATTGTCAGCTTATGCTAGTGTATTGTTTTCTATTCCTCAAATTTTTAGTAACTTGTTTAGTGATTAGTTCTTGAGTATGCATCAAATTTTAAAAATTTTGAAAAAATTATAAAGAGAGAAATTATCACTCAGTAATACCTGCTGTTAATGTTTTGGTGTATTTATTTCCTTGTCTTCTTCTTTGCCTCAGCTCCTGAGCTGCTAGGATTACAGGCGTGTGCCAACGTGCCCAGTTTGCAGTCTTCTTTTGTGTATGTGTGAATATTATGTTTAGAAAAAATATATATCATTTTTTTCTGGATTGTTGCTATGTGTTTTTTCCTTCCCTCAGTTAGTCTTTAGCTTACCCTAAAATTATTAATATAGCTTTGTAAAAATCATTTAGTTACTATGAATTGTTGTATCAAATGTATATGCTATATTTACGTGTGATTAGGTCTTTAGATTGCGTCCAGGATTCTGTCATAAATGGTACCAGTGAACTTCTTCGTGTATAACACTTGCCATTTATGTGGTGCTGAGGATTGAACCCAGTGCCTCACGCATGCTAGGTGAGCGCTCTACCACTGAGCCACAACCCCAGCTCCCCACCTTTTTTTTTTTTTTTGGTGGTGCTGGAGATTGAGGCAAGCACTCTACCGACTGAGCAATGTCCCCAGCCCCATTTTGAGATTTTTGATTTACTTTGTTCTTTATTTTTTATGCTGTCTTTTTGCCACATTTTATTTTTGTACTGAAGCTGGTGTATTTGCTTAAGAACTCACCTTTACTTAAGGATTCCAGAAAACCAAGGGGATCACCTCACCCTGGAAAGCTGCCAAGGCTGAATTCAGCCTGTGTGTCCAAACGTCTCAGAAGAGGGTGCTCTTGCAAGAGAGATCAGCTTGTAATCTTCCATGATTAGATGTTGCTGGCCATGCAGAAACTCAGGAATGCATTTCCAACACCCGTTGCTCATTGTAGCTGGCATCTCTGAGCCTGCTATGGGCACTCTTCCTGGCAGACGCTAAGTTAGCATTGGGAGAGTGGCAGCATCAGGTTCTTCAGGGCTGCTCAGTAGACCAGCTTCCACCTGTGTCCACTCCCTTTACAGCATTTTTAATGCATTAGTCCAGTGACCACTTTTTAAAAAGAAGGGGCTAATCAAATTGAGAAACTTGTGAGGATTTTGTGAAAGCAATGCATAAGCCTCGGTGTTTTGGTAGCTGAGTTGTTCATTTACCTGAGTGTTAGCCTTAAGAAAAAACCTTTGCTTAAAGTCCCTCTTAATGGTTGAGAATATGCCTCAGTTAGTTTGAATTTTAGCTTTCATTTTAGAAAACTGTAATTGTGGTTGAGGAATTTTGCTTGAATTTATGGTTACAGAGGATATTCACTATTACTAGACATTTACAAAAATGAATTTAAACGATGCTGTCTGTTTTGAAGTTGTATGGGGGGTGTGTGTGTGTGCGCGCACCCATGTGTGCGCTCACACATGCAAAACTCTTTTGAGAATGAAGGTTTTTTTTTTTTTAGAGAATTAAGTTTTATTACAGATTTAAATATTCTTGAGAGATACCAACTAAATTTATCATCATTTTCTTTTTCAATAATATTAAGGATAGTGAGTCACAACAAGCTTGAACAGTAGTAATGAAAGAGCTTACTTATTGAGTCCTTAGTATGTCTCAGTTACTTTTCTTGATATTATCTTTTTCAACCTTGGATAATTCAATAAAATGGGTCTTAGGTTTGAGGAAACTGAGGCTCAGAAAGGCTAACTTATCTAGGTTGGAAACCTCTAAGTTTTAGAACCAGCATTTTAATTTTAGTCTTATGGCATCTTCCATAAAATTATTGGCTGATATTACCTATATGTGTAGTGGTTAGAAAAATCAAATAATGTTAATTTGGGGGAAGAGAAAACAGGCTTGTATAGAAAATCAGTGGAGAGATGGCTTTATAAATGAGCTAAACAAGTGTTCTTACAGTTTTCTGATGAAACTACTTTAGCTTTTCTTTTTACTTATCTTGAATTTTCCAGTGAAATGGATCTTGATTCGTAGTAGCATAGTTGGAACAAATTGTCATTCACTCAAAAGACATATTAAGCCATTTTTGTAATTCTTCCCAAGTACTTGACAGGCTAGTTAGAAAAAGTCTTGTTTGGCATATAGGCATGGAACTTCATCCCACTGAACTTTTAAAACTGATTTTAAAATGTGAAGTGTAGCTTTGAGAATTAACATGTGCCTGTCTCATTTTCTCAAGATTCTCATAATAATGATTATTTCTTTAAACTAGAGGTGAGCCTAGTGAGAACTCATTATAATAAAACTTTTGCCCATTACTTAAGGAAGTAAAAAATATTATTCTAATTACATACATATAAAAATAGGGCTCCATGAGGGTAGAAATTGTTTTGTTTACACCTGAATATTTCAGTACGCAGAAGAGTACCTGGCAAATAATAGGCCCACAAGTATTGAATAATTTATTTATTTACTTTTTTTGGTGCTGGAGATCATACCCAGGGCCTCTGGCATGCTATGTATAGCACTCTGCCACTGAGCTTCAACCCAGCTCAGGTACTGAAAATAAAGCTTAGAGATAAGGGGATGTTTAATTGATGGAGTTGGGATTTAAATTCTATTCTGTGTATATTCTTTTAAAAAACTTGAAAACTATCGCACAAATTACATAGTATGTATGTTTGTATGGAGTTTAAAGAACAAATGAAAATGCATGTACCTGCTACTGAACTGAAGAAACAGAACATTTTGTGCCTTTCTCAATTTGCCTGTTTAGTTTTTTTTTTTTTTTTTTTTTTTTT
>NW_026000051.1:7297586-7308943 GCF_001458135.2 Marmota marmota marmota
TTTTTTTTTTTTTTTTTTTTTTTGTACTGGGAATTGAAACCAGATGCGCATTACCACTGAGCCACTTCCCCAGCTCTTTTTATTTTTTTTATTTTGAGGCAGAGGACAGAGTCTCATTTAGTTGCTTAGGGCTTTGCTAAGTTGCTGAGACTGACATGGAACTTGCAATACTCCTGCCTCAGCCTCCCAAGTTGTTGGGATTACAGGTGTGCACAACAGCACCTGTCTCCATTTGCCTTTCTTTATGGAGAATTTTACATTAATAGGGTATCATTGTTTGAAGCTTGTGCTTTTTATTATACTATGCTGCTGCTCCAAATTGGTTATATTGAATGATTTTGAATTGCTGTTCTTAGCAAGTAACAGAAATTGAGCTGTGTATTAATTAATGCTTAACTTTTTTTGAAGCAGTTTTTTTTTTTTTTGCTCCTAAAGTGTACAATTTTGGTACAAATTATAGGGGAGTCTTAGAATTCTTGGTTTATTCATGACAGTGGCTCTTCTTACTATATTTGTGATTCACATTATTAGGCCTTTGGCCTTCTAGGTGGACCAGAAATTCATTGATCTACTAAGCTTTAAAATCTATGCAAGCAGTGAGTGTGTTGAATTTTTTAAATGGATTGCTGTATGTGTGCTTTTAAAGTTTGTTAAAATAAATTCCCTCCAAATGCCAATCTCAGAGTCAAATTTTCTCAACTGTAAAGAGGGGTCACTACTTCATGATTAAATAGAAATGCACAGTGCATGAGACATGAAGAATTCTTTATAAATGGGGGTTGTTATTTTAAGTTATTTTTTTTTAAGGTAAGAGTTTGTATCTCATAGAACTCTGTTATTCAGCAAGTGTTATCAATTTAACATAGCTAAAAAATAGGAAGTAGAAGTAACTAGCTTAAGTAGGTATCTGAGTCCATGCGTTAAAACTGAAATCCTTTATTCATGAGAAAGTCTTTAGCCTGTGCCTCAAGGATTTTTCAGTATTATACTGCTCTGCATAGTTGCTGATCTTGTTGGTGACATTAAGTCATGATATTGATCAGGATTTTTTCATTACAAATCTGACTTGAGTATAAAAGAGAATTTTTTGGTTCTCAATATTGAAAAGTGCAGTGGTAAAACTGGTTTTCGGTTTTGCCAGATCTAGGTTTTCTAATCATGTTTTCACAGATTTGCCTTTATTTTTATTTTTTTATTGGTTGTTCAAAACATTACAAAGCTCTTGACATATCGTATTTCATACATTTGATTCAAGTGGGTTATGAACTCCCATTTTTACCCCGTATACAGATTGCAGAATCACATCGGTTACACATCCATGTTTTTACATATTGCCATACTAGTGACTGTTGTATTCTGCTATCTTTCCTATCCTCTACTATCCCCCCCTCTCCCATCTTCTCTCTCTACCCCATCTACTGTAATTCATTTCTCTCCCTTGATTTTTTTTTTCCCTTTCCCCTCACATCCTCTTATATGTAATTTTGTATAACAATGAGGGTCTCCTTCCATTTCCATGCAATTTCCCTTCTCTCTCCCTTTCCCTCCCACACAGATTTGCCTTTAGCTCTGGGTTCTCTGTCTTCTGTGTTGAGTTCATTTCTGGGCAAGCGCTTCCATTAGAGTGGTAAAGATAGCTACTAACAAATCAAACTTATATTCTACCATTTTAACTACCCAAATGGCAAAAGAGTGTCTTATAGGTCCAAGTACTGATTCTAATAGGTCCTGTCTGAGTCATGTGCACATCTGTGAACCAAACTCTGAGGTGTCTGGGGAGAGTGAGGGAGTCATTTCCTCCTGGATTCAATGGCCAGAGAATGGGGCAGGCTAGTAGTTTCTCAGAGGAAAATCTGGTGCTGTTCCCAGACAAAGGGAGAATGAATGGATGCTGGGCAGCTAAGAGATGCCTTTTGAAGCTATCAAAAAAATGTTGTATTCAAAATATTCTTTCCAAAAAGGCAGTGAGATATGTAATCTAGTTTGGAAAGATTTTCAGCTCAAATGATTAAGTTTCAATGCTTAAAAATGTAGATCTTCAACTTCCTTGAAAACTGTCATATAAAACTGATTTCCCAGGAGTCTTCATGACTTATTATCATGCATTTAATTCTTTAATTACCTATTCTTTGAACATTCATTTTTAGGTTTATCACAGCACTGGACTGTAGAGAATGGAGTGTTAGCTTTATAATATAGGAACTAGGCCTCATGTTTTAAATGCTTAGGAGACTTAAAAAAAATAAAAACCTTTAGGAAGTTGTATTTTAGCTTTTGAACTTCTTTTGGTATTATTTTGTAACACATTTTGTATTTCCTTCTTTGTGTTACATTGAAAACATGCAGTCTGCTTGAAGGCTTTCATTAGAAAAAGAAAGATATCACCATGAGCTTGCTTTGCCCAGCAGGAGACTTTAATAAGTTGCTCGATTTAAAGAGAATTTTTTTTTTAACCTTTAATGTGTTCTTAGGCATTAGACATTTCTGCTATCATGAAACTGTATTTGAAGAGAAAATAAATGTAGATTAATTGCATCTAGATTATAACAATGTCATTAAGTGACTTCAGGGATAATTTGTAATAAAAACAATGCAATAACAGACAAATCTGTAGGCTTGGAAATCAGACAGACTTAAGTTCAGATTTCTTCAGCCACTCACTAATTGTTTGACTTTAGGAAAGTTATTTAAACTGAATTTTAGTTTGCCCATTGTGTAAATGGGACTTATATCTACTTGGTAGGTTGTTTTGTAAATTAGAGATTATATGTATTAAAATGTCTAACACAGGAACTGGCACAAACAAAGCATTCTTGTGGTGACTTAATTTAAGATCATCCTCAAGTTAAAAGCATTATTTATGCTCCAAACAAAAACAAAACAGTAAAACTTCATAATTGTGATGTCATTAAGAGAGTAAATCAGATAGAATTTATTGAAATTCCTTTTTGAAAAGGTTCAAATATTAGAATAATAGTAATGATTACATGAAAGATATGAAAACTTGATGAAAAGAAAGCTGTCTGAATTGACCAGTTTTTTTGTTTTTGTTTTTTTTTTTCAGGAAATGTAGGATTAATTCTGAATTGTTCTCAGAAAAACATACTTCTGGCACATGAATAATTTAAATGATCAACCTGTATATTTTTTCTTGCACTTATGTGTCACAGTTACATTTTAATAAGAACTCTGTGATCAATCCTTAGTAACTAGAGTTTTTATTTAAATTGTCTATTTGTGAGAAGATCCAGATGCCAAGAGAATAAGCTAGTATCAGATTTATTAAAATAGCCCATTTCTGGAATATGGTCTATAGTTAGTATATATTTAGCCCAGTTTTCGTTCCTCAACAGTAATGATCACTGATACTCAGAATGATGGAATTGGCTTCTTGAACATCAAAGGAAATTTCCATTAGTTATTGGCTTATACTTATCATGAAAATAAAACACAACGAAGGTATTTGGGAAAGATTTTCTACAGACTGAAGTGAAAAGTAATGTATTTTCATCACAACCCTAAATGAAGTAGAAAATCAGCTAAGTAGAAAATTTATTTTCTTTTCCTACTAAATATTTTTTTTTAACATTTTTTAGGTGTAGATGGACACAACACAATGCCCTTATTTTTATGTGGTGTTGAGGATCGAACCCGGTCTCACCCATGTTAGGCAAGCGCTCTACTGATGAGCCACAATCCCAGCCCCCTACTAAATATTTTTGTTAATAGAAATCTATCCCCTTAAAAATAGCCCCCGCCCCAATGTAATTAGTAAAATCTAATTGACAGTGTGGTGTCTGGAGTGAGATTGTCTAGGTTCAAATTCCAGCTCTCTTAGGACATAGTCTGTGTGATTTTTGGAAAATTACTTAATTTCTTTTAGTTCCCTAAACAGTAAAATGGGGAAGATGATAATGATAATAATATCTCATAGTATTATGAGAATTAAATCAGAAAAAAATACTTAAAAATAATCAGAGGACATGTCACAATAGCTCTTGTCTTTTAAAGAAAAAAAAGAGTTTCATTTAGTAGTTTTTTTTTTAACATTTTCTTTTTCAAATATCTTTGTATTTATTTATTTTTATGTGGTGCTCAAGATTGAACCCAGTGCCTCACGCATGCAAGACAAGTGCGCTACCACTGAGCTACAATCCCAGCCCCTGTTTTTTTTTTTTTTTTTTAAAGATACTGAGGATTGAATCCAGGGCCTTGCGCATGCTAGGCAAGCACTTACCAATGAACCACAGCCCCAGCCCCTTTTTATTTTATTTTGAGACAGGATCTCAATAAATTGCCAGATTGGCCTTGAATGTACAATTCTGCCTTGGCTTCCTGAATAGCTGGGATTACAAGTGGATTAAGTTGAAATTGTTTTGATCCTTTAAACTAGAACAGAATCATCAGCACCCTTTTTGAATTGAGGAAGTGCCACCTGCTCCTGTGGTGGACTGTCTGATTCTGCACACTTGGTAGAAGTAGAGCATTGGGACTAGTCCTAAGGCACTTAAGGACTAGGATCTTTGGGAAGCTTTACTAAGTTTTGTTTTTGCCTTCAGCAGCCCCAGCAAGTCCAGTTTAGGCTTTTAAAAAGTTCATAATCCCTGGAGGACCCTGGAACACACTGTCTAGTTTCTCTTGTGTTTGCTGAATGGAGATTGAGTAGATCCAGGTTTTATTTGGGCATTTCCGGATATGCTGTGGGATCAAAGCTTGGGTCTAGATCCATTTTAAGTAGAAAATTGGTAGAGCTGACCATGGTTATGTGTTTCCTTTTCGTTTTGAAAGATTTTTAAAAATGTTACACTTCTCCATTTAACAGTATTTATAACAAACTTACTGTTGATAGGTAATGGAGATAGGGGAGGACATACTCATGGAAGGAAAAGCCATTTGCAAAGCCATGGAGAATATTGATTTCTGCTTTTATTAATAAATATTATTTTGAGTCAGTTTCTTATGAGCTTGAGGGTGTGATCTTGCTCCTTAAGAATGTCAGTTCCACTAGGGCAGAGAGCTTGATTTGATTCATTGATGTGTTCCTAGCACTTAGAACAGTGATTGGTACACTTAGTACATGTTGGATTAATGAATGAATTGACATCATTCTAGCTTAATGCAGAGAACCTTGATGTTTTGATTATTCTTTGCAGTTTTGCTGATGATAAATATCTCATTTCCAGTGGGTTAAATGGCTGTTTGATTTGTGCTATTCTCTTTTTTAATGGAAATCTGTGGGTACCTCTAGGGGGAGGGCATTTATGTTAGAGGCATGAATTCTGTTGCCATTTTCTCTCCAGTGATTTTTCTGGAAGATGCTATTCTGCCTTTTCTATGAGCAGATGTGCTCAGGATGAAAGGTTTAAAGGAAGGCGGGTTCACATTTGTCTCACCAGGCGAGGGATGCCTTTTCCTCTCCATTTAGTAAGTGTCCATCAGACTTCTCAGAGTACAATGAGGCATTTACCCCAGGCCTCAGCAGCAGCCCATACTTTTTGCATTTTAGGCTTTTTCTGCCACCCCTGGGAAACTGCCTGGTGGTCTGGCATCATGGGAATTTGTATCACTAAAAGCAGTTTCCCTGCCTGCTCCTCTAGCAGAAGCAGACTAGGGTATAATGGGAAGAGACTTGGATCTGAGTTATGATTCTGCAGCTAGTAGCCTTCTGACCTTAAGGAATTATTCATATATGTATTTTTTGTTGAGTTTCTTATTTGCAGAGTTTGACAGTGCTTATCTTTTAGGGTTGCTGTAAGATTTAAATAAAATAGTAACTATAAAATAATTAACAGTGCTTAGTTAGTTTTCTTCCTTTTCCTGTCACATCAAATCATTGGTTCCCACTCTTTCAACCTCTTGACACAGAAAGACAGCTATATTATTTTTCATAATATAGAAGACTATAGAGGCTTTGAAACACTTGGTAAGGCTTTTTAAAAAAATTTTCCTGAGGCAACATGGAATTTTATTAATATATTTTCAACGACATGGAACAGCTACTTTTTTGTTTATGTAATAAAACCCAAATACAAATTTAAAAACTTTTCCAGACTGTGAACTTAAAATCAGGGTCTTCTAAGACAGTTTCTATGCCAATATTTAGAAAAAGAGGGAGAGAAAGAAAGAAAAATGTATGTGTGGTAAAAGAGATATTTTAGCCTGCTTTTGTAACTTTAGCTTTGCATGCAATGTGCCAAAAGTTATTTCTCCCTAGGGACCGCCTCTTTCAACAGTTTGTGAAGGCAGCATAAATTCTCACTTGGTGTTCAAGGAAGATGGTAATACAATTTAGTACAACCAAAGTATTTTTTTTTTTTTAACTTGTTAGAAACCAAAATGTGATTGCAGTGGCAAAGTTGTCAGCACACTTGAGTTTAACAAGTGTTCCAAGGATTAGTAAAGGAAATGTAGTTTACTCTGCAGCTTTTATGACAAAGAATTTAAAAGGTTTTGCTCTAAGCCCCACCATGTGTTTCTTCCTTTTCTCCAAAACATACCTCTAAGTTGAAAAGAGAGATGAATCTCTTAGGGAGAAACTATTAACTCTGAGGGAGTTTATCTTTGTTTGAGAGGAAGCAGAGCATTTACATTTGAATTGACTCTGAGTGTAGCTTGTGCCCTAATCTCATTCCTCCTAGAAGTTGGTGTGGAGTTTAAGTACTTCCTACTTTGTGTTCTGGTCCTTGTAATGCCATCTTAATTTTCTTGGGGGATCATAAGTTTTGTAATTCAAAATAAGCCAACTTCTGGGACATAGAACCTTGGTTGTACACAGGCATATTTTCTGTAATTGTTGTATTAGTATTGTCTTGTAAAGGACCATTGGCCAGAATTGTCTCATTTTCACACAATTTACTACTACACTGAAAATGCTATAAAAACACGAAATATTGCAAAAAGTTTGAAAAGAGAGAATACAGTAACTTCTATCACAGTTCTGAGTTTCGAATATTCAGATTTTTGAATATTCTCATTTGACATAGTTGTAGTTGGTGTACAGTTTAAACGAGAAAAAGTAAGACCTTAATATGTACCATAAAACATTTTCATCCGTTTTTGAGGCTGCATCAAAGTTTTATAATTAATTCAGCCAGCTCCCTATTATTATACATGCAAATTCAGCCTTTTTTTTGAAATAAGATTAATGTTACTATTTTGTGGACTTTTGTGACCAAATCTTTTTTGGTGGTGGTGGTGGTGGTGTGTGTATGTAGAGAAAGGTATAGGGACATAAGGCTGAGAAGGGTTATGTCAAAAATAAGGTATATTACAGATGAAAAGTCTTTTTTTAATTCAAAATTTGTAAGAAATCTTGATGTGAGCCATTATTTTGGAGCAAAAAAAAATGTATTAACAGCTTGTATTAATTAGTATTTTGCTCTATGATGATTAAAGTACTATTTTAAAAAGTTAAAACTTTAGATATTCTTATATTGATTTTTAATGCCAGCTTCTATTGCTCATTTACTTTTTTATATGATTTGAGGAACATTTCTGCTGATGGAGGATTTAAGTCATATTAGATTAAAGAGAATAGAAATCATCTACGTAAAGATTTGTTGATGGGAGGAATTCTTTGTATTTGTTCTTATGTTTTACTGGACAGTCATGGCCTAGACCCAAGGCTGGACTTTGCTTTTGCAGCAATTGTGAAATCCTCACCTTATAAACATAAAATGTTCTTGGTAAAGTTTGTTTCTATAGCTAGGGATTGACATTCAGACCCACCCCAAAATAGACAGGGTGTGAATGATACTTCATGGGTGTCAGATGAAGGAAAACTTGTTGGGGCTATGGTTTAATTAAGCCCAATGGCCTTTTAAATTAAAGAAAAAAAATTTATTATGTATTAATAAGTTAGGGCTTGGGGAGGTAACCTATGTTTGCTCCTTAGAGGATGTGACAAGAATTTTGATTTGGCTAAAAGAGCTTGTGTAGTGTGATACTAGCTTGAAAATGCTTTGCCTGGCATTTGCACTGGGTGTATTTGGAGAGGAGAGTCTTCTGGCCCCGTGTATTTAAAAGTGTTTGTGAGTGTGCTTAGAAAATGGCAGCATTTGCTGGTCTTGGTTGTCAATGTCTGCTGCTCCTGACTGTGTTTAACCAGAAAGGGAAACTCAGAGTAGAAAAGGTCTCACTCCCAAGACTTTACAAGAAAACCCCTCTTTGTTGATTTATATATATATATTTTAAAGGAGCTTGACATCTTCATCAAGTTCACAGTGGGCTTGCTTTGTTTGCTTTCTCTTGAATGCTTGATAAGATTTTTCTTCTATTGTTTTGTGCAGCAAGAACAGATCTTTCCATGGCTGGGGTGGGTTTTTTGTAAATCCACAATATGGTCATTGTCTGATGGTGAATAATTGTGGCTGCTTTTTGTACAACCAGAACTAAGGCTTTGGCTGTGAACAGATTCCTTCTTAGCGTGAAAAGGGACTAATCCATGTAAATACAGCCCCAAAATAAAGCTTTACAGAAAAAGGGGAAGGCCGCTAAGCAGGAGGGCACAGGTCAGCAATTTAACCTTTAACCTAACAAATAAGAAGCATGAAAGTTCCAGAATTGGTTTACAAAAGAAAGCTCCTGTGATCTGTCAGTTTTTCTTTTCAGGAGGGAACTGGGTGAGAGATCTGACTGACAGCTAGTGCCTTTTAACTGCAGATTGAAATTAACTGCCAAATTGAAACTTGAATATTTGAAGGAGAATATTTTTTAAATAAGGAGGTGACAAAATAGACAGTATAGGCATTGGTCAGGATCTCACATGGGATTTTTACCTTGAAAGCATGGAGTAGGCTTAGGACTAGACTACCTTTAGGATCCCTTCCAAGTTTAGTAGAGAGTCTGTGGTCTGACTCTTAACAGTCAAATTAGACGTGAACTTTGCAGTTTAAGGCCAGATGAAACTCTTTCCCTTTTCCTAGCATCATAACTGATACCCTTTGTAGACTTTTCATGGCTCCATAAATTAATTGTAGCCTTTAACTAAAGATTTAAGAGCTTTTTGTAAATGTAATTAATATGTTTTCCACAAAAGAGCCATCTTGAGATTTCATAATATGTACAACTATTATGACCCCATGCATTATTAGAAACTCTTAAGTGTGGGGTAGAGCACTGTAAAGCAGAGGATGCAGGCTTGCTTTCATGCACTCCTGTTTGGTTCCACATGCTTAGGCATTATTAGCAGATACAATCAAGTAAACTAAAGTGGCAGAACATGAAGTATAAATGTTTATTAGGCAATGCACTGGGGAAATGGGAGATGTGCAAAACAAGGGCTTGCTCTTCTCCTCCATGGACCAGAAGAGTTAAGAAAATAAGGTTTGTGCTAAGTGGTAAGTTTTACTTTTATGCTGTTGTGCTCATTTACAAACTTTGCAAACAGTTTGTATTTATTTAATCACAACAGGTAATCTTGTTAATGAGTGTTAGTTTTTGCTTAAAGCATAATGCATGTGAAGTCAGCTGTTCTGTCTCACTATGGAGAATTCTGTAACTGATAAAAACTTTAATTACAAGGAGTCATTCAGATTAAAAAGAAACAATGAACTAATGACTTTAAAGTAGGCTCCCTGTAGATTAATAAGAATAGTAATTATACTTTGTAACTCCATTGTGGAAACAAAGTCCCAGGGAGGATACTGATTTGGTTTTTTCACTTGTCCTTACAGTATTGTATGGGTTGTTTAAAATTCATTCTGAGGGCTTATTGGACTACCTCAGTTTCTCCAAGGTCTACAGAGATCAGAGGCAAGATAAAGCTTCAGATTAAAATGAGCATAAAGTTAAGGGGCCACTCTTACATAGCTCAGGTGCGTTTCTCTTTCCTTGCTGGCTATCATAGCCTCCTATCTGGCCTTTTTGCTTTCCTTCACAACCATATTTCATGTTGTTATTTGAGCTATTTTTAAAAAATACAGTAGAGACCACATCATTCCCCTCCCTACTGCTTTCCATTGTCCTGTATTTCCCCAAGCTAAAGTTAAGTTCATCTGCAGGGTGAATAAGGTCTTCCATGATCCATCTTCTACCTACTCAACTTCACCCTAGCCACCTGACCTCCTCCTAAATGTGCATTTTCCAATGTGTTCCAACCAAATTTCATGCATGTTTTCTATTTCCATATCATATTTGAAAAAATATAAAAGGAGTTAATATTTTTGACATGGGAAATGCAATGATGATGCTTTTTTTAAAATATATTTTTTAGTTGTAGATGAACACACCGTATCTATTTATTTTTATGTGGTGCTGAGGATTGAATCCAGTGCCTTCCACATGCGAGGCAAGCGCTTTACCACTGAGCTACAGCCCCAGCCCCAACGATGATGCTTTGAATATTGCTAACATTTGTGTAGCTTTGTACTTTGTAAGCATTTCTGTGTTCTTTAATCTTCACAGCAACAATACAGAAGGGACAGTGTTTTCTGAGATGTTCTCAATAAAAATTTGAATAAATAGATGAATAAATGAATGAGTGAACGGCGGAGCCAGGAAACTGAATTTTCTCTCTGAATCCTACTTAATATCTGTATAATTTGGATAAGTAATTTAACCTCCCTGAGCCTATTTGCTAATCTGTAAAATTGGTCTATACTTGTCTTGCTTGTCATACTAGATGGTGTGAGGACTGAATGAAATAATGTAAAAAAAATGCTTTTTAAACTGTAAACACTATGCAGATGTTATTATTGCTAAGATTCAAAGTTTACTACAGGTCCTATAAGTGAAGAGAAAACTGTCATAGATATAGATTTGTGGGTTTTTTTTTTTGGTGCCAGGAATTGAACTTAGAGGCACTCAACCACTGAGCCATATTCCTGGCCCTATTTTGTATTTCTTTATTTAGAGGCAGGGTCTCACTGAGTTGCTTAGCACCTCACTGTTGCTGAGGCTGGCTTTGAACTCTTGATCCTCTCACCTCAGCCTCCCGAGCTGCTGGGATTATAGGCATGTGCCACTGTACCCAGCCAGATTTATGTTTTAATGACAAAACAACAGACCGGTTTCATTTAAGTAATTTAAATATATACGTATTTTGATTGAATATAGAAAATAGCATAGCCTTGTTTTGTTTCATATAGAAAACGTCAGGTTTTACTATTAGTAAATGCTAGCCAAGGAGCACATCGTATATGGTAGATGGTTATTCAGGTGCAATGTTTAGATGCTCCACTGTAATCCCAGCAACTCTGGAGGCTGAGGCAGGAGGATCATAAGTTCAAAGCCAGCCTCAGCAACTTAGTGAGAACCTATTTCAAAATAAAAAACAAAAAGAGCTGAGGATGTGGCTCAGTGGTTAAGCATCCCTGGCTTCAATCCCTAGTGCAAAAAAAAAAAAAAAAAAAAAAAAT
>NW_026000051.1:7308968-7332129 GCF_001458135.2 Marmota marmota marmota
AGTGAAAAAAAAAAAAAAAAAAAAAAATTCCACTGCCATATATATTCTCCTTGGGTGGCTCTCTAGAACCTTAGGGCCATATTTGCCTCCTAGTTTTGTAAGCTACAGGTGACTTTTCTAGTATGCTATTATTTTTGTGTGTATTTTTATATGCTATTATCCCTAATGTTGTTTTTCCTTCTTTTATTTTCCTTTTGTCCTTACTTTCTTGGTTTACATGTATATTTTTTTATTCTTATTTGTAGTTTTTAAAGTGATCTCAAGTTGTTTATGGGATGTGTTAGAGTATAAACTCTCTTGGTGTGATCTTAGTTGTCTGTTGGCTTCTATCACTTACACATTGACAGTTGCTCAGCCTATATCTTTGGCTTACACTCCTTAATTGCTAGACCTGGATCCATTGCTCTGTCAGCTGATCCTGGATGCCCCTCAGGCACTTCAAATTGAATTCTAGGTTACTGGCTACTCCCAGAAAAGGGAAACAACAACAACAACAACAACAACAACAAAATGACAACAAAAAACTAAGAAGCTAATCCTAAACTATTCCTTGCTTGTGTCAAAAACCTGAAAGTCATCCTAGACTGTCACCTTATGTCTAATTAAACTCAAATATTTTTTTGTTTTTAGCAAGCTTTAAAGACATTTAAATATCTTCTAGAAAAGTTAATTATGCTACAAAGAACTTTCCCTTTGCTTGAGAATACATTCTTGACCTCACCCTCAAATAATGGGTGAGTTTCAAGATATTCTCCTGTATAACCACAATACAATCATCAAAATGAGGACATAGTACTGCCATCTACTTCTCAGAGATTTACCAGTTGTATTCTTTAAAAAAAATTAAAAAATTTTTTTTAGTTGTCAGTGGACTTTATTTATTTAAATGTGGTGCTGAGAATCGAACCAAGTGCCTCATACATGCTAGGCAAGCGCTGTACCACTGAGCCACAACCCCTACTCTTCAGTAACATTCTTTGAGCCAAAGAATTCAGTTCAATTTCAAATTGCATTTAACTTTATGTCTCTTTTGTTTCCCTTAGTCATTGACAGTTCTTAGTCTTCCCTTAACTTTTATGACCTTGATCTTTGAAGATTACAAGCCCAAATTTTGAGTTTGTTTCCTCGTCATTAGATTTAAGGTACGCATCTTTGGCAGGATTATCGTAGAAGCTGTACTTTCAGTTTTCTGAAACTTCGATTTCTTCTTGAATCAGATAATATACAATTTCAATTTGTCCCATTAATGCTATGATCACTTGGTTAAGGCAGTGTATGCCATGCTTTCTATGGAAAAGTCATTCTTTATTTACTCCTTTGTAATTAATAACTGTTTTTTTTGGGGAAAAGTGCTTTGAAATTATGTAAATGCTCAATTCTTCATTAAACTTTCATTTTATTTGTTTATTTGATTTTGGACTCATCGTTTTCTTTTTAAATCAAGACTTACTGAATTGTTTGAATTATTATTTGAATAAATTATAGTATTTAGTTTGTTCCAGCTTTGATCAGTAGGAGTCAGTTTGAAGGGACTCTTGTGTTCTTTTCATCTGTCCTCATCATTCTTTAGATACTTCTTTGCTTTCTGGCACAAGATGTTCTGTTTCCCTTTTTCCTTAGCTCTGATATCTGCCATTTCTCTAAGGAACCCTGATTCCTTTTAATGGAGAATCTAGTTTAAAGGCCCAAATCTGGATGCTAGGTGTGCTTATTTCTATCATGATATTTTTGCTCCTAGGGCTTTTCAGTGGACAGAACGAGAGAGCATATGTTGTATATGTGGACATATATATGTTTACATCTCTTTATATTTTTCTTTCTGGACGTGGAAAAGTGTGCCTTCATATCTAATTTCAACCAATATTGTAAAATTCATTCTAGTTTACTCCCTTTGAATATTTGTTACTTTCTTTTCCAGCAGCAATAAGCCTATTTTTATTCTTCTTTTTTAGTGTTTTTTTTTTTTTTTTTTTTTTTTTAAGCTATTGACGGACCTTTATTTTGTTCATTTGTTTGTATGCGGTGCTGAGAATTAAATCCAGTGCCTCACATGCTAGGCAAGTGCTTTGCCTCTGAACCACACCCCCAGCCCCAATCCCATTATTCTTAATGGTTATTTTTCGATTAATTCCTTCCCCATGGATGGCCTCCTTACCTTTAGTGGGCTCTGATACTCTTCACTTCTTTGCCCTTCCTATCAAGATGCCTTATCCAATTTGGGTTTTGAAAAACCATGCTAGGCTGGTCCTTCTGTATTCTTATCTTCTTTATCTTGGGTTTTGATACCCTATGCATGGTTTCTACCCTCTTCTAAGTTGTTCCCCACCTCATCCTGCTTGGGGTCTGACTCTATTAGGGGGCCCCTGCATGAAAAGCCTTCTTATCCTGCTCCAGTGCTCTGATATCTCACACCAGGTTGTCTGTTAACATGCATACTCTTCTTAAACTGCTTTAACTCTGACACCCTATCTAGGCAACTGTCCTTAATAGATGGCTGTTTAGTTCTCCCTGTTTGGGCTATGATTTCCCACACTAACTCACTCTCCTGTGAGGGTACTTATGTCACTTTCAGATTCTGTTGCCTTATGCTAGGTTGCCCCTTACAGCATGGACATCTACCTCACACACTGACTCCCAAGTCTTGCCAAATCTTCCTATGTGAATGCTTGCTTACCCAACTCTGGGGCACTGTGGTTGTTTCTCACCACGTGTGGATGTGTGTCCTAATTTCAGGATTAAGTTGTCAGGAAGAAGTAAGGAAGTCTCATTTCTTTCCTATATTTGTTTTCTTTTGACATTCAACTTCATTGTCTTTGCCTTAGTTCTAACCCTCCTAATTCTTCCTTGAATAACTGCCACTTCATTGGTTTCCTTAGCTAAAAGTCATCTTCTATCCTGCTGTCAGACTGATATTTGTGTTAAATATCATGTTATCATGCCAATCTTCTGCTTAACCCTGGTGTTGGCTGCCATTACCTATAGTGTAGTATTCAGCCTTTTAGCATGGAGCTCAAGGTCCTTCATGACCTGACTGACATCTCCTCTACCCTCTTGTCACTCTTTGACTTTGTGCTCTAGCTGAGTCACTTCAGTCTCTTTTGCTTTCATACCTTAGTACCTGGTCTTTCTGCTTTCTGTATCATCCTTTTTTTCCTCTCCTCATTTCTTCCTTTTTCCTGGTTTACTTCTGTTGTCTTCTGAGACTAAGACGAGATGCCACTTCTTTTATAAGACCTTTTTTTAGTCATTCCATGTTTCTGTCTGCCCTTACTTCCCTCATCCACTACCTCTCACACACTTGGTTAAATCCTCTTCCTCTTGGCCCCCTGCATATTTTATTATTACTGTCCTATCTAGTCGTCATCGTCGTCTTTTTTTTTTTTTTTTTTTTAATTTGGGGATTGAACCCAGGGGCGCTTAGCTACTGAGACACATCACCAGCCCTTTTTTGTATTTTATTTAGAGACAGGGTCTTGCTGAGTTGCTAAGTGCCTCACTGAGTTGCTGAGGCTGACCTTGTACTCATGATCCTCCTGCCTCAGCCTCCTGAGTTGCTGGGATCATAGGTATGTGCCACCATGCCTGGCTGTCTTTTCTGTTCTTGAGAGTGGGAACTTTGTTGCTTGAATTCTTCACTGAAGAATATTTCTGTTCAACAGGTAGCTGATTAAAGAAAGAGATATTTGTAAAATATTTCTGTTTTATAGAATTTCTTATTCAGTAGAATTTGATGTGTCCAAATAAGCAAGGCTATGTAATTATAAGTGGTTTGTGAGTCCCATTACAAAGAACTGGAGGTTGTAATTATTGTTTTTAGGCTAGAGTTTTACCTACGGTTACATTTACTTTTGGAGAATCTCCAGTGACTTCTTGTTTTTCCTAGCAAGGTAAAAAAGAGAGTTAGGGTATTTTAAGAATTGGTTTGTTATCTTCTCTTTCTCTTCTACTGCATTTATTCCCACTGTGCATGCAAATAAGCTACAACAGTGTCCAGTGCTGTCTAGTTAGCGGATAACGTATATGCTTGACCAAGAGACAAAAGAAGGCATTTGGACAGTTAACCATTTTCTTAAGTTGATTAAATCAAGTCAATTCACTTGGTGTTTGTTATGTCGCCCCCCCCCCTTTGTGGCATTGTTTTGTATTTTATTATTATTTTTTCAAAGATCTGAGTCAAAGTATTAAGTCACTTGGTCCTATAATATATATGCAGTGGTAGTTCTCTACAAAGGTTGCAGTTGGATTCCAGGAACAGTCTCTGGTTCCTGGGCAGCAAAGTTGGCTGAAGGTTGGAACAATGTTCTCTTTTTGCCATCTGTTAGGAGAGACCAGGAATGTTGATTTGTGGGCAGAAAAGTGTTAAGAATGATCATGTTCAAATGAAGATGATGTAACAAATTAAAAAGTGATTTGTAGGCCCTTTCATCTGCCTCAGTTATTACTGCTTAGAATTTGTTTTACTCAAGCTTTTTTTTTTTCTTGCAAATTATATGTTCAGACAATACAGTGATTATCTAAAGGTGATGGTATATATTTAACAATTATTCTTCCATGACAGCATCTTAGAAGAATCGTTTTGGTGTGTTGTAATAATTATCTAAAAGAAGTGTTGCTTAATCTAATAGAAGTGTTCCAGTCCAATGAAAAAAGAAATCTCTTGGAAACCTTCATAGAAAGAAGTTTTCCTAAAGTTGAAGAGTTAACACAGTGAGCTAACTAGAACTTGTTTTAAATGAAATATCTTTTCCTTCCTTGTTCTTTTGCCCAATAACCAGGGAGTCAATTCTACTTGCCCTTTTGATAACCTAACACTGATAGTTATTTATAATGAAAAAAATTATCTTTTGAAGATTAAAAAAAAATCAGTTTCACTTATATCAGGCAATGCTTTTGTGCTATTAGGCCATTAAAATGCAGGTTTTTAGGGCAGTGCGTTCAGGATATTTATAAGGATTGTCCTGAGTTTCATTCCATATACTGCTGTGTCTTTAAGGTGGACATTCTTGTTTTTGTTTAATATTTTTATTACTTGTTGATCATCTCCAGATCTATTTTTTGTATTTTATTTAGCGACTGAGTTGCTTAGCACCTCGCTTTTGCTGAGGCTGGCTTTGAACTCGCAATCCTCCTGCCTGAGTGGGTTGTTGTAATGGCCAATGTTTTGGCCATTCTTGACGAGAGATGATGCTAAGGTTTGCACCTGTATCCAGTAGTCCATTAAATTCATGTCCTTGAATATTTAGTTTTAGCATGGGGCGAGAATCTAAATTTAANTTTCTCTGAGGATAACCAGCTGCTGCATTTCGCCTAGCCGACTCCTTGCAAAATTCCTCATTGGCAACCTTCCATAACAGGTATTGTCCTCCATTTAGCACAGCTTTACACATATTAGCCCAATCTGCTGGCGTGATGTTCAAGTTGGTAACTAAAGATATTATAGCTCATTGCTTACAAAATTTTGCCACTGTGGGCATTCCAAAACAGTTAAAAACAGATAATGCCCCTGGTTACACTTCTACCTCTTTTAAACAATTTTGCTCATCTTTGGCATTATTCATATAACAGGAATCCCATACAATCCACAGGGACAAGGCATAGTTGAAAGAGCTCATCAAACTATTAAAATGCACTTATTAAAGCAAAAAGAGGGAATTGGGAAGGGGTATATATTCCCCAAAGATAAACTTAAAATAACACTCTTTACTGTAAACTTTTTAAATTTGGATTCATCAGGGCTTAGTGCTGCGGCACCTGCCTAAGCCTCCCAAGTCGCTGGGATTACAGGAATATTTGTCTTTTCATGTCTGGTTTATTTCACTTCTGTGTTAATGTTTTCAAGGTTTAACCATTTAGCATCAGAACTTCATTTCTTTTTATGGCTAAATAATAATCCACTGTATGAATATACTGATTGTTGTTGATCTATACATCTGCTGGTGGAAACTTGGATTGTATCTACCTTTGGCAATGGTGAATAATGCTTGTTATGATTTGGATATGAGGTGTTCCCCAAAATTTCCTATGTTAATGCAGGAATGTTTAGAGTAGAAATGATTGGATTGTGAGAACTGCAACCTTATCAGTCTATCCATCCTAGTTAAGTAGACTGGGTGGTAACTGTAGGCAGGTGGGGTGTGGTTGTAGGAGTTGAGTCTATGGGGTTATGCCCTGGAAGGGATCATGTAGCTTCTTCCCCCTTCCCTCTCTCTGCTTCTTGGCCTCCACGACCTTGCTCTTCTACCACCTTGCTCCTCTACCACGACCTTCTGCCGTGATGTTCTGCAACTTGGCTGACAGCAATGGGGTTGGCCTACCATAGACTAAACCTATGGAACTGTGAGCCAAATAAACATTCTGTCCTCTAAATTGTTTTTGACTGGTATTTTGGTCTCAGTGACAAACAACAACAATAACAACAAACCTAACTAAAACAATGCTGCAGTGAACAAAATGTCATTTATTGTTTGGAATCTATTTGAGTTCCTGCTTTCAGTTCCTTGGGGTATATACCTAGGAGTGGAATTGTTTGATCATTTGATAATTCTGTTTTTAGATTTTGAGAAACTGCCAAACTTTTCCATAGCAGTTGTTCCATTTTGTATTTCCACTACCAATACATGAGGATTGCAGTTTCTCCATATCTTTTCAATGCTTGCTTGCTATTGTCTTTTTTTTTTTTTATTATATACATCCTAGTTGACATGTTGCGGTATCTCATTGAGTTTTGACTTGCATGTATCTCTTAATAGCTAATGGTGTAGAACACCTTTTCATGTACTTATTGAGCATTTGTATATCTTCTTTGGAGAAATTCCTTTTCAGCTCTTCTGCATTTTATTGATTGCATCTCCCCCTGCCTTCCCCCACCTTCTTATCTAGTTGTAAGAGTTCTTTACTGAATTGTAGGCATTCCTTATATATTCTGGATACAAGTCTCTTATCAGAGAAATGGTTTGCTATATGTTCTTCCATTCTGGAGATTGACTTTTCCCTTACTTTTTTTTTTTTTCCAAAATACCGTTATCTTTTATTTATGTATATGTGGTGCTGAGAATTGAACCCAGTGCCTGACACATGCTAGGCAAGTGCTCTACCACTGAGCTACAATCCCAGCCTGCAACTTTTCCTGTTCTTAATTGTGTCATCTGAAGCCCAAAAGTTTAAAATTTTAATCAAGTCCTATTTATCTTTTTGTTTGTATGCTTTGGTGTTGTATGTAAGAAACTATTGCTCATCCTAAAGTTATGAAAACTTACTCCTATATTTTCTCCAAAGATTTTTATAAATTTTACATTTGAGTATCATTTCAAGTTGATTTTTGTGTGTGCTGGGAAGAAGGATTCTAACTTCATTCTTTTGCATGTGGATATCCAGTTGTCCTAGAACCATTTGTTGAAAAGGCTATTCTTTCACCATTGAATTGTTTTGGCTCTTTTGTTAAAAACCAAATTGAAATTTAAAATCGACAATTGTCAATATTTTTTTCTCTGGGCTCTGAACCCTATTCATATCCTTACACTAGTCCTGCACAGTCTTGATTACTGTAGCTTTGTAGTTATTTGGAATTGAGTATATGAATTTTGTTGTTTTCAAGCTTATTTGACTCTTTCCATGTGAATTTTTTAATTTGTCAGTTTCTTCTAAGAAGTTGGCTGGGATTTTGATAGGGATAATTGGTTGTGTAGATCCCTTGGGGAGCATTGCCATCTTAATATTAAGCCTTCCAATCCATTAACATGGGATGTCTTTCCATTTGTTTATGTGATGTTTATTTTTTCCCCTGTAATATTTTTATAGTTTTCAGGGTATAAGTTTTGCAATTTTCTTGTTAAATTTATTTTACATTTATCTTATTCATTTTGATGTTATTTTAATCACAGTTAAAATCTTTCTTTTTAGTATTGTTAATTGGTAGTGTATGGAAATATAGTTTTTTAAATTGATCTTTTATTTTGTAATTGTGCTGAACTAGCTTAGTAGTTTTAATAGTTTTTAAGTGACACTCTTAGAATTTCTGTTATTCAAGATTATGTATAAAGAAATAGAGATACAAATAGAGATAGTTTTACTTCTTCCTTACCATTCTGAGTGACTTTTATCTCTTTTTCTTGCCTAATTATCCTGGCTAGAACCTCCAGTGTAGTGTTGAGTAGATGTGACAGGAATAAATGTTTTTGCCTTCTTTTTTTTTTAATATTCACTTTTTAGTTTTAGGTGGACACAATATCTTTATTTTACATGTATGTGGTGTTGAGGATCAAACCCAGTGCCCCATGCATGCTAGGCGAGCACTCTACCGCTGAGCCACAACCCCATCCCCAGTGTTTTTGCCTTCTTATTCATCTTAAAGAGAATCTTTTATTCTTTCACCATCAAGCATGGTGAAAGAATAAATATGTATAGCTATACATATTTGTAAATGCCTTTTATTGATGAAATTCCTTTCTGTTCCTAAGTCAGTGCTTTTTATCATGAAAGGAGTTTGGACTTTGTCAAATGCCTTTTCTGTGTTTGTGATCATGTGATTTTGTTCATTCTCATGATATGGTTTATTATTTCGATCTTAATTTTGGAGTGTTAAATCAACTTGGCATTCTTAGGACAATTTTTTGGGGGGTACCTGGGATTGAACTCATGGGTGCTCTACCACAGAGCTGTATCCCCAGGCCTTTTTAATTGTTTTTCCTCTGAGTTAGGACCTCACACTATGTTGCTGTGGCTGGCCTCCAACTTTTGATACACCTGTCTCAGCCTCCTGTGTAGCTGGGATTATAGGCATGCACTATAACACCTGGCTTCTTAGGATAAATCTTACAGGGGCATGGTGTACAATCCTTTTTATTATTTGCTAGATTTGTTTTGTGAATGTGGTTGTTGAGGATTTCTTTATTTCTGTATTTTCTTGTGATATGTTAGTTTGCTTTTAGTATCAGTTTAATATTGGCTTCAGAATTAGTTGGGAAAATTTTTTATTCTGCTTTTTGAAAGAATTTATGAAGAATTGGTACTAATTCTTTTAATGTTTGGTGGAATTCACCAATGTAGTCTTTTGTTTTTTGTGGAAAGTTTTAAAATTAGTAATTAAATCTCTTTATTTATTGCAAGTCCGTTCAGATTTCTACTTCTTGAGACAGTTTTGGTGGTTTGTAGTTTTCTAAGAATTCGTTCATTTAATTTATCTAATTTGTTGCATTACTTTTGTTCATGGACTTTTCTTAAAATCCTTTTTATTTATGTAAATTTGATCCTCATGGTTTCTTTTATATCTCACTCATACACTTTGTAGCTATAGCTACTGTGTGAACCAACTGCTATTTTCAGATACTAGTTCTTTGTCTGAAATACCTTTTCTCTTGATGCATTTGAGGAATTGTCATTTATCTTCAAGATAATTTTCTTCAAGTATTCTTCCCTGATTGTCCAAGCAGAGTGTTTCTTTTTTCTTTGAATTCCAGTGCACTTCTACACTTCTGTCATTGTGCCTGTGTTTTAAAAGGGCAGCTCAGGGACAGTTGTGGTACACTTCTGCAATCCCAGCTATTTGAGTGGCTAAGGCAGAAGGAATGCAGGACCAGCCTCAGTGTATTGGGACCCTGTCTCAAAATACAAAATAAAAAGGGCAGGGGATGTAGTTCAGTGATAGAGTGCCACTGGATTCAGTCCTCAGTACCTCAAAACAACAAACAAGCAAAAAACAAAAATAAAAGGGCAGTCAGCATTTTGTTCATCTCCTTTTTTTTAATGAGGAGTATGGGACTGGATACAAATTGTTTTTTAGGAATTATATATTGAATAAATACATGTGATATGAGCCATTAACCTTAATAAAAATTTGAAATATCTATGCCCATTAACCTTAATAAAAATTTGGTCCCCTTCCACTGTACCTTACAGTTTTAAAAAATCCAGTGCCTTCTTCCTGGTCACTTGCCTTCCTGTTAATCCTCCATATTCAGTGTGTCAGAAAAAAATTTGATTGATTTACCCTAATATATTTAAAAACTGTGTATTTCTGCTGGGCCCAAGGTGCATACCTGTAGTCCGTGTGACTGGGGAGGTTGGGGCAGAAGGATCACAAGTTTGAGACCAGCCTGGGCTACTTAACAAGACCTTGTATTAAAATAAAGGGTTTAGGATGTGGTTCAGTGGTAGAGCACCCCTGGGTTAAATCCCCTGTACTGTGAAAACAAACAAACCCCAAATAAAACCCCTAGGTGTTTCTTCCCATCTCAACTATCATCCTCTACATTATTCTCACTTTACTAGTTTTCCTATTCTTTCAGATCTCATCTCAGAAATTACATCTCCAGGGAAATCTTGTCTGATCCCCTAAGTATAACGTTTCTCATATACTGCTTGCCCTTGTTAGCTCTTACAGTAGCCTATATTTAAGTTACTTGTGTGCTTACTAGTTTGCCTGAACTTCTCTACTGGACCTTAAACTCTGGGAAGGTAGGGGTCTCTTACTATTTCTTTTACCTCCATATGACCAGTGCTCAGTACTAAGAAGATATAATAAATATTTATGGAAAGAATGAAGCAGTGAAAATGAGATCATTTATTTGCAAATACCTTTAAAATGAAAATTGCCGGAGAAACTTTTATTATGATGATCTTTTAACATTTAATCTGATTAATTCATTGAATTTACAATTTTTTTGTTTGGTTGAAGAGAAATTCTTAATTCTTATGGCATTTAAGGGTAGATCATCTTACTGCTGATGAGGCTTTGTTTACTAGGATTATGGAATTGGTATAACAATAACAAGTGTAGGGTAAAGTCTCTGTGGAAAGCACCATAATACTTTCTAAATGACACCTTCTGGGTAATTATCACATTTGGTTTAAGATTTCATTTGGCACAAACTGGGTTGCAGAAAGGCAAATCCTTGCATATATTCAAGTAAAGGTGATGACTTTCTTCACAATGGAGCAGAGATGAAATAGCTCCCACATTTGTTATTCTGAATGGAGCCTTGGGAAGAAATTCCAAGCAGCAGAATGCCACTTAACATTCTGCATACTATTTTGCTCTTTAGTAGTATAATTGTAAAATGAGGCAATAAAACTGGAGAGGATATAATATTTATACCTGTGCAGACACTTCACATGATAAAATGTCACTCGGGACTGTTTACTCCATACTGGTTATTTGGATAATGCTCCACCTGCCTAGTGACAGGAGGTGCTGAATCTTGCATAAATCTCGGAAAGAAGGTTAGGGTTAATATAGTGAATTTTTCAATAGGAAAAATGAATGCATCATATGTGATAATAATAATGGCTACTCTTTGAGTACTATTTTTGTATCAGCACTGTACTAGATCCCTGAGGACCAGAGAAGTACAAAAAAAAGAACATCATTGAGTACCTTCTATGTGTCAACTATTCCGCTACACACTTTGCTTCTAATATCTAAGCCTTATAAGAGTTCTGCCAGGTATATGGTGTTATCCCCATGTATATATGACTGATTCTTGTTTTTCTCATAAAAGAAATTCTAACGACCTCATTGGAGTTCTGTTATAATTATCATGTTTAAACTTTGGTGCCTTTTTTTTTTTTTTAGTTAGTTTTTTTTTTTTTTGAGACAAAAAAAATTTAATGAGAAGAGACAAAGAAACATCAAAGAGCTTTTTCTTCTGATTGCTGTGTTAGAACTTTTGCCTGAAAATAGGTTACATTCCTTCTGTTTTCAGCTGAATCCTCATTAACTTTACATTTTAATGATGTCCAGGGCAAATTACACCATTTATGGTCAGTGCCTGAAACAAATGCTTAAAGGAGACTTAGGGAAAAAAATTTTTTTTTTTTTTTTTTTTGAGTAGTGGATGTATTTACTCCAGTAATATAAATTGATCCAGGATTCTTAAAAATAAATAAATAAATAGAAAGGCGGGGGTGGGGGAAACAACCCTTGAAACATGGGGTGGTTTTCCATTACCAACTATTACAGCAACTTAATTCAGAGGAAGTTATTTCAGCTTAAAGTAAATTAACCATTGAAGAGCATAATTTTAGTATTTGGAAGTATGTAACTGGAACCAAAGTCCTGCATTTAGTTTTGAAAATAGTTTCAGTTTCTCATTTACTTGGATTTAAATTCTATTTTACCACCTAGCCTCAGAAATAATTCAGAGGTGGTAGATGCTCAATAGGAATAAATGAAGACTGCTTCTCCTAGTTATGAAAAAAGCAAGAGTGATTGAAATGCTAATATGTTGATAGACAGATTGTATTTGCACAAGAATGAGGGAATATACTGTAAGTGGAATTCTTCACAGGATTCTAAATTATTTGATTTAAAGGAACAATATGAACTGCAGAACTGTGCTTTCATTGTAAGCTTTGAATGCTTTAATTATTATTAGATGATAAATTAGAATAAAGTGTCATGTATCAGATCCTATTTATTTCTTCAACAATTACTTGATAAGTGGATTAAGGGAAATTTGATCTGTCTGTTGAGGGAACTGTAACTATAGGAATGTCCATTTAACATCAGGAATTTTATGAGGTTTATATTTCTGTTTTTTTTTTCTTTAATTGTTTATTTGCATCCCTTCTGTGTACCAGGCAATGGTGTCCTTCTATGGCTATTTTGAATGCAGTGAATGAAATTTCACTAATACAAGCTTAAGAAGGTAGGGTTGGAGGTGGAGAGATCTGTTGTACAGTGAAGGATAGGAAGCAAAATGCAGCTGGAACATCATTGGCTAGGGTGAATCCATCTCTTTCATCCTGGCTTTGCTTGTTCTTTTGTTCTCCACTGGCTTTCTTTGTTAACTACTTATCTTAGTAAGGGTTCAAAGTAGTCTATATGATTTTTCAAGCTTGGTTTCCCACCAGTAGCAGACACTTTCTGTGTTCCCAAGTTTGAGCCCAGCATGTGGCTTAGCTGGTCACCCAGGTGCTATGGTCATAATAATATAAATAAAACAGATTTTTATAAAAAAATTGATATGTTAAGGACTTACCTATAAATTAAAATGTATGCCAACCACCTATAATATTTGCAAACTGATGGAGTGGGGAAGTGGGAGGGTTTGGATGATGCTCTTGAGGGTAGTTGGAATGATTTTATCTTGAAATGTGGTTTCCTTTTTTTTTTTTTTTTTTGGTACTAGGGATTGAACCAGGGATGTTTAACCACCAAGCTACATCCCCAGTCCTTTTTATTATTTTTTAAGCTTTGAGACAGGGCCTTGCTAGGTTGCTTAGGGCCTCGATAAGTTGCTGAGGCTGGCTTGGAACCTGGGATCCTCCTGCTTCAGCCTTCTGGGTTGCTGAGATTATAGGTATGTGAGATTTCCGAGGCTGGATCTCTCAAGGGTCTAAATTTGTAATTATATCCTACTTGCAACTATGCAAGGAAATAGCGTTTAGAAAGAAAAAGAAATTTTCTTAGTTGGGGTTTCTTTCCAGGTAATAATTGGCAAAAATATTGAATGATTGGCAAAAATATTTAATGCAGTTTAAGGAAGTGGTAGAACACTTATATAGCATGTATGACCCCTTATGATTAATCTTCAGTACTGAAAAAATAATTAAATTTGAAAAATGATGATGATGATATTGAGTAGTTACAATACTAGTAGAATCTATAACTACTCAATATCATCATCATCATTTTTCTTTCTTCCTTTTTTTTTTTTTTTTGGTACCAGGGATTGAACCCCAGGGTGCTTAACCATGAGCTACATCCCCAGTACATTCTTATTTTTTATTTTGAGACAGGGTCTCACTAAGTTGCTGAGTCTGACTTTGAACTTGCAATCCTCCTGCCTCAGTCTCCCAAGCTGCTGGGATTATAAGCATGCACCACCAGCTTTTTTTTTTTTCTCCTTTTGAGACATGGTGCCTTAAGTTTTGGAAGCTGGCCTTGAACTTTTGATCCTCCTGCCTCAGATTCCTAAATTGCTGGGATTCAGGTGTGCACCATTGCCTCCAGCCACCACCATCATCATTTTTCTTGTGTGTACTTGCACTTATATGTGGTTTTACTTTCTATGGTTTCAGTTATCCACAGTCAGCTAGTCCCAAAATATTAATATTTGTCACTCTTTCAAGAGAAGGAGACCATATTTACATAACTTTTACAGTGTGTTGTTATAATTGTCCTATTAATCTCTTAATTTGCCTAATTTTTAAATTAAACTTTATCATGTATGTCTAGAAATAACAGTAGTAGCACAGCAAAGGAAACAAAATGTGAAAACACACAGAATGGGAGAAAAAATCTTTTGCTAGCTACTCTTCTGACAGAGGATTAATATCTAGAATATATAAAGAGCTCAAAATACTTTACACCAAAAAATCAAATAACCTAATTAATAAATGGGCAAATGAACTAAACAGACACTTCTCAAAAGAAGAAATACAAGTGGCCGATAAATACATGAAAAAATGTTCTATATCATTAGCAATTAGGGAAATGCAAGTCAAAACTACACTGAGATTTCACATCAGTCAAAATGGCAGTTATTGAGAATACAAATAATAATAATAAATGCTGGAGAAGATGTAGAGAAAAGGAATACTTTTACACTGTTGGTGGGACTGTAAATTAGTATAACTGTGATGGAAATCAGTATCGAAGTTCCTCAAATGACTAGATGTGGAACCACCATATGACCCAGCCATACCACCTCTCGATATTTACTCTGAAGAATTAAAGTCATTTGCTACAGTGATACATGCACACCTGTGTTTATAGCAGCACAATCACAATAGCCAAACTATGGAACCAGCATGGGTATCCATCAGCGGATGAATGGATAAAGAAAATATGGTGTGTATACACACACACACACACACACACACACACAAAATGGAGTTTTATTCAACCATAAAGAAAGCCATTTTGGAGGAAAATGAATGAGACCATCATGTTAAGTGAAATAAATCAAACTCAGAAGGTTAAGGGTTGTATGTTTTCTCTCATATGTGGAAGCTAGAGAGGAAAAAGGAAAATAAAGATGAGGGTGGATCTCTTAAAAATCAAAGGGAGATTAGTAGAGGAAAAAGGACCAAGGAGTGGGAAATGGAGAGGAGGGAAGGGGGAAATGCTGGGCAGTGATATTGGCCAAATTATATTGTTATATTATATGCATAACAATAAATCCCATCAATATATACATCTATAATGCACCAATAAAAATGAGGACATATAAGATATTAAAAAGTTAGACTGTAATACATTTACCTAATCACCTTTTTGCTACTTATCTTTTGATATTAAGTATTCTCTTTAATAATTTTTTAAAAAAATATTTTTTAGTTGTTGATGGACCTTTATTTTATTTATTTGTATGTGGTGCTGAGAATTGAAGACAGTGCCTCATGCATGCTAGGCAAGGGTGCTACCACTGAGCCACAACCCCAGCCCCTCTTTAATAATTTTTAAAACTATGCTAGCACTTTTTTCTTTTTAACCATACTTCCTCTATACTTTTATTTGAAAAAGTAAACTTACATACTTTTTTCTTTTATAGGCAGCCAAGTCTAGTGAACGAAACACCCATAATCTGTTCACTTCCTCATTTCCTTTAGACTTGTTAATTCATTAGTGAACCCAGGAACCTTATTGCCAATTAGTCTTTCCTAGTTATTTTGTGAAGGTGCACCATCAATGTGAGAGTGATATGAATGCTTTGGAAACACAGTGCCATAGAATTAGTGATATAAATTTTGTTTAAGATCAACATATAGTACCTTACTGTAATCAGGAAATAACTTGTTTATGAAGTTGTCATTAAATCTTTGGTTCAGGAAAAAATTTGTGCTATACTTGAAACTTAACGATATCACGTGTCCAGATGCAGCGAGAAATAATAGTAACTGCTGAACACCTACTGTGTATCAAACATCTTGCTGGATACTTTACACATAGCATCTTTAATACTCATAACTCTGCAAGATAGAGCACATTTCTTATTTCATTGATGAAGGTCACAAAAACTACCCTAACCACATTGTTTTTGCCAAGGTCACAGAGGAAGTTCTACTCACTTTTATGCCCTACATTCACAGAAACCCAGTGGAGCTAAAGGAAATCAGAGTGTATTTTGATAGCAAATGAGTGATTCTTTTCCACATATTTTTTCACTTCATTGGAAAGAAGTGTTTAGGAGGAATATTGTGTTGTGTGGCATTTTGAAAATCTTTGCTGTAGAATGGTACTTAGATTTTCTCTAAACTTTTGTCGATAATGAGAGGAAAATTCAAAGATTTTCATGGTAAGATATGAGGGCAATTAGAAGTTTGTGGACAGGGTCTTGGTTAACTAGACTTCTGGAAGGGGCCTTTGATTTTTAAATTTTACTTGACTGTAATTGTATATACTGATGTGTGCAATGTGGTGTTTCCATATATGTATATGTGGTGGAATGATCGATTCAGGCTAATTACCACATTCATCACCTCAAATGTTTATCAATACTTTTTGATCAGAGCTTTAAAAATTCTCTCTTTGAGGTGGGCTTTTTGTTTTTTGTTATGGAACCACGGATTGAACCCAGGGTTGCTTAAGCAGGTTCTGTCTAAATTGCTTTAAGGCCTCATCAAATTGGATTGCCAAGGCTGACTTTGAACTTGCAATCCTCCTGCCTCAGCATCCCAAGCTGCTGGGATTACAGATGTGTGCCATTGAGCCAAGTTTAGGTGTTTTGAAATACATATTAAGTATAGTCACTTTCTGTACAGTAGATTACTAGAATTTATTCCTCCTGTCTTACTGAAACCTTGTATCTTTTGATCAACACTTCCTCTTTCCTGGTCATTCCCCTACCAGCCTCTTGTAACTACAATTATATGTGGAATCTAAAACAGTCAAATTCACATGAGTAAGATCATTTGTCTCACTGTGCCTGACTTATTTCATCTAGCACACTGTTCTCAAGGTTCATTCATGTTGTTGTGACAGAATCCACCTGCCTCCTTTTTTAAAGGCTGAATAGTATTCCACTGTGTACATATGACTCTTTAGGGGAAAAAAAAAATCCTATTCATTCATTGATGGGCACTTTGGTTGCTTTTATACTAGGCTATTTTGAGTAATGCTGCAGTGAACATGAGAGTACAGATACCTTGTCAACACCCAAAGTTCAGTTCCATTTGGCTCATAATCAAAAGTGGAATTGCTAGATCACAGGTAATTCTATTTTTAGTTTTTTGAGGAACTTCCATTCTGTTCTCCACAATGGCTCTACTAATTTACAGTACCACCATTCATGCATGTACAAGGGTTCCATTTTCCCCTTTAGTTTTTGAATTTATCCTTGGGTATATGTGTGTGGTGGTGGTGGGGGTGGGCTGTGACAAGCGTGCTTTGCCATGGTAGAACTACCTTCACCACTAGAGCTACAACAGATCCCCCCACCCCGGCCCTGCCTTCTGATTGTATAGTTGAAGCTTTCTTTTATCATTTTGCTGTTTTATGTGTTTGTGAAAAATCAGTTGCGTTGTAAAAATTTTTACTTCCTGGAAACCAGAAATCCATTCAGCAAGTGTTCCTGCCCTGACCACTTCCTCTTCATTATTTCTAAATGGTAGTGCTGTGCCTGAAGCATTCCAGGCGTTCATCTAGCTAGGATTCCTTTTTCACATTTGTTGTTTGGTGCATTTTCTCCTGTTTTATTTTGTTCCTTTGTCCTGATTAGTTCGCCAAGTATAATAGCAGACATTTTTTTTTCCTCTGAAAAGCAAGTTATTTTAGAGGGAGAGTTTACCAGTGATAAGAACCGTTTATGTCCTAAGCAATTGATTTGTAATTAATGTTGCCTGGGCTTTCACATGTTGGCAGAATTGCTAACAGCTTGCAGTATTTTTTTTTTTAAATTCTCTTTTCTTTTTGGTATTTTGACAATGTCATTCATATCTCATGAAAAAGTACCTCAGACAGGTTAAATGTGTTAAAGCATGGAATGAAAAGGATGGAAGGAGACCCAGTGCTGCCTAGAAACCTTGATCTTTTGCCAAAGTATTTAAACAATTTAGTGTTTTGGTTTCCTAGCTCCAAGCTGCTTCTCAAATCCCTTGCTAATTAATCCAGTTAATGCTTTGTGGACTTACTATATGCAGTGCTTTGGCTTGCTCGGCTATCATTGAGAAGTCCGTTTTGTTTCTCGAGCAAACCTAAGCTCTGCTCTGGTGCAGTGCTACACAGGGGGCTTGTGGTGTGCAGTTCTGGGTTTTAAAAATCCTCATCTCTGTATATAAATGTACATATATGTGCATGTTCTCTGCAGTTTATGGTTCTTAGGTTATAAATTTTAAGATAAAAGACAAAAATATAAAGTATATATAGAAAACTGATCTTTCACACTACATAACTGATTGAATGCTTCCTCTGTCACTTATTGTGTGAATTGTGTAAATTATTTGACTTTGTATGCCTCAAATTTTTCATCTGTAAAATGAGGAAAATAATCCTATCTTCCTCAGAATGTTGTTGTAGGGATAAAGTCAAGTTTCTTAACATTTAGCAAGTGCCCAGTACATGGTAAAACTCAGTAAACAATGACCACTTTATTACTCTGTTAAGATCCTTATGTGTTGAATAAATTAACTTCTTTTGGTACTTGCTAAATTTTGGAGGAGATAAGTCCTTTAATCTATTTTTCTCTTGGCAAAGGATCTTTAAATATCTCAATTTGTGTCAAGGGTATAAAAATCAAGTGCTTATTCTTTTAACAGTAGTGATAAAACAGCTGTGCTCTGCTTGAGTGTTATTTTAAGAACCATTGTTGTGGGTTGTTAATTCAAATGATCCTTTTTTTTTTGGTAGTGAGGATTGAACTCAGGGGTACTTGACCATTGAGCCACATCCCTAGCCCTATTTTGTATTTCATTTAGAGACAGGGTCTAACTGAGTTACTTAGTGCCTCGCAGTTGCTGAGGCTGGCTTCGAACTCGCGATTCTCCTGTCTCAGCCTCCCAAGCCTCTGGGATTACATGTGTGCGCCTCTGTGCCTGGCATTTCAAATGATCTTAAAGTCTGAAAGGTCAATTCTTTTATAAGCATACTTGAAAATTTAGGCATAGAAAATTACAATGGACTAATTTTTGTGTTCTGGTTAAATAGTTAAACATGGAGGATATGAATAATATTCACTGTTTTCGAAGCTTCGGGATGACATATTCTGCTAACCCATTTCTGAAAACCATATATTATGCCTTTTAAACTCAGAGTATGTCCTGGTGATTAGGAATTAGCAGTGTCTTCATTTGATCATTAAAGGAAATTTCACCTTGCTCCCAAATTGATGGAGAGGAAAATTGGCTGCCAAAACATGTACTGCTCTATGTTTTTTTCCAGCTAATCATTTTTGTTTTTATTTTAGAAAAACTTTTTTACAACATAAGAATAGGAACAGACAAGAAAATGCAGAAATAAAAGTTAACAGCTTTATGACATCACAAAGTTAACATCCACAGAATCCTACCCAGGCCAAGAAATAGGACAATGCTAAGCATCTTGTTAAACAAGTTTTCCTCACAGGCCCTTCCTCCCCTCAATTCTCACTAAAGACAGCCATCATCTTAACTGCAATAGCATCGACCATTTTTGCCTGTTTTTGAACATATGTAAATGGAGTTATATAAATGAGGTTATTAAGAGTGGAGATTTCATTTAATTTTTTACTTGGTTTCTTTTGTTTAACATTATATTTGTGGGATTGTCTCTGTAGTGTTTACCTATGGTGTGCTCATTTTCATTGCTGTATAATATCCCATCATAGGACTATTCTGCAGTTGATCCATTCTGCTATTTGTAGACATTTATGTTTCCCTCTTGGTTTTAGCTATTTCCAGTAATGTAGCTATGACATTATGAATATATCTTGTGTTTTTGTACTTCTGTTTCAGCTAGGTATATAATTAAGAGTGAAGTTGCTGAGTCATAATATGTCTGTGTGTGTGTGTGTGTGTGTGTGTGTGTGTATATATATATGATTTTAGGTAAAATTGTAAGTATTTTTCCAATGTTGGCTCAATTAGCATCCCCATTGGCTGTATGTGATTCCTCTTGTTTCATATTCTCACCAATACAATATTAAAAGTATTTTCAGTATTAAAGTGTTTTGTGGCTCTATGGTAGAGTGCTTGCCTAGGCATGCGTGAGGCACTGGGTTCGATCCCCAGCACCACATAAAAAATAAATAAAGATATTGTGCCCATCTACAACCAAAACAAACAAACAAACAAACAAATAAATAAATAAAAGTATTTTCAGGGATTGGTTCAGTGATAGAACACTTGGCTAGCACATGTGTGGCACTGGTTTCTATTCTTAGCATCACATAAAAATAAATAAAGGCATTGTATCCATATACAACATTAAAAAAAAAAAAAGGATTTTCAGGGCTGGGGTTATTGCTGAGTGGTAGATTGCTTTCCTAGCATGGCTGAGGCCATAGGTTTGATACCTGGCAATAAAATGTCTCCATTTTAGCTACTCAGGTGACTGTGTAGTATATTTCATTTTGATTTTAATTTGCATTTTCTTGATTACTAATGAAATTGAAAGTCTTTTAACATAATTATTTTTCTTTTTTAAATTTTTTTTGGTGCATTGTAAATACACATAATAATGGGATTCATTATGCCATATGTGTACATGCAGATAATTTGCTTAATCTCATTTCCTTCTCCCTCCCCTTCTCTCTCTCTTTCTCCTTCCCTGTGATCCACTTGCTCTATTCTAATAATCTCTCTTTTATTATTATTTCAGTTAATGCATTGTAAATATATATGTGAGTCTGATTTTATATTAATATAATCTGTCAATGGACCTTTATGTTATTTATGTGGTGGAACCTAGTACCTCACGCATGCTAGCTCTATCACTGAGCTACAACTCCAGCCCCTTAGGTTGATTTCTTATTTTGGCTTTAGAAATAATGTTGCAGTGAATATTTCTGAATGTGGTGGCTTTTTCTGAACGTAAATTTTTATTTTTCATGTAGTTTAATTTATTAATATTTGATTTATGGATAGTGCTTTTTGTATTCTATTTTAAAAAACTTTTCCCTATTCTTAAAGATTTTCTCCTATTTATCTTTATTCTGAAGTTTAATTTTGACTTTCTTACGCAGCTCTACAATGCACCTGAAATTGATTTTTTTGTTGTTGTGATGTGTAAGGTATAGGGCTTATTATGACTGTCTTACCATAAAGTTCTTCAATAGAAGCAGCACTATTTATTAAAAAGATCATCTTTTCTGTACTTTTTTGCAGTGCTACTTTGCATTAATCAAGTGTCAATGCATGTGTTGGTCCTGCCTTAATTTGTTTATCTATCCTTGTACCAATACCAACTGAAATACCAAGCTTTATAAAACAAGTTCTAATATCTAGTATACTAAGTCCTATTTTGTTAAAAGTTTTTTCTTTGTATTGTTAGGCCTCGTAATTTAATGTAATTTTTGAATTGGGTTATTAATTTCCTTAAAACATGCTAGGATTTTGATTGCAGTATCACTGAGTTGCCATAAATATGGAAAGATTCTTTTATTTATATATTAATTTTCACATACATGACATGTCCCTTGATTTAATTTAGGTCTTTTGCCATTTCTTTCAATTACTTTAAGTGTCTCTGTATAAGTCGTATTTATTTTCATTAAGCTTACTAACTTAAAGGAGGTCTCTGTGATTGTGGTTGGTATTTTATAGTTTTCTAAATATTTCTGAATGAATACGTTGAAACAAATTTTGAAATTTGATTTTTGTATTTAACAATTTTGCTGAACATTGATTCTCATAATTTATCTGTAGACTTCTGGATTTATATATATACAGTCATGTCTGCAAGTTAAGTTTTATTTTAATTCTTGTATCTTCCTTTCTTGTTCTTACTACATTGGATAGGACTAGCAATATAATGTTGAATGGGACTAATGATGAAATTCCTACCTTTTCCTCTCTTTTGGAGGGAAAACTTTCAGCATTTCAACTTTCAGTATGATTTGTCTATAGTTTTTTAAATATTGAGTTCTTTGATCATAACTCGCTTACAGTAAATTGAATAGATCTTAAGCACACAGTTTGAATTTTGAAAGATGTATGTCTGTAGTTAACACCCCAATCAAAATATAGATCAACTTTCTATATTCTTTTCCAGTTTTTTCCAAACCTCCAAATAATCATACATTAATTTTGCTCTCTGAAACTTTATATAAAGCAGATTCTATAATATATCCTTTTGGTTCTGGCTCTCTCTCTCTCTCTCTCTCTCTCTCTCTCTCTCTATTATATATATATATATATATATACACACACACATATATATATCTCAATTTTTTTGAGAATCACCTATATTTCTACACGTAGAACTTTTTCTTTTATTGATAGGCAGTCTCATTGTATGAGTATTATTTATTTTATTCAGGGGAGGCATAGTTATTTAAAAATAAGTATCCATTATCAGATATTTGCCTTTGTGTTCCTAGTTTGTTATATCACGAAAGTTAAGTTGAATTTAATACATGTTTTTCCTCTTGAGATAATCATATGATTGATTTTTCTAATTTTTTTCAGTTGATGTGGTGAATGGCATTAAATACTTATACCATTTTTATATTATTGGAATAAATTGATTGTATAAACTCCACTGTAATATATTATCCTCTTAATATATTCTTGGATTTCTTTTGCTAAAATTTTGTTCAGAGTTTTTACATCAATGTAAATCAGGGAGATAGCCCCAAACATTTCTTTCTTACATTGTCCTTTTTCAGATTTTGATATGGGGGCTTTGTTGGCCTCATACAATAAATCTAAAAAGTGTTTCCTCTTTATTTTCTGAAATATTTTGTGTAAGATTGGTATTTAAGGAAAAAAACTTTTTTCCTTAAAAGATTGAAAGAATTCTTCAGTTAAGTTATAAGAGCTTGTGGTTTTCTTTGTTAGACATCTTTTAATTATCACTCACTTTCGTTAACAGTTATAGTATTCAGCTGGGTACAGTGGCCCATGCCTGTAATCCTAGAGGCTTGAGAGGTTGAGGCAGGAGGATCATGAGTTCAAAGCCAGCCTCAGCAAAAGCAAGACTCTAAGCAACTCAGTAAGACCCTGTCCCTAAATAAAATTCAAAATAGGGCTGAGGATGTGACTCAATGGTCAAGTGCCCCTGAGTTCAATCCCTGGTACCCCCCCC
>NW_026000051.1:7332154-7377997 GCF_001458135.2 Marmota marmota marmota
CCCCGTAAAAATAGTTCAGGTTTCTATTTCTTCTTGTGTCAGTTTTGTTTAGTTGTAATATTGCATGGTCAAATTTATTGGTGTTAAATACTTCATAATATTCTCCAATAATCTTTGTAGTGTCTAGCATACTAATACATAAAGCATATAGAGAATCACATTTATAATTTAAAATTTTCCAAGTCTCATTAAAAAGGTAATTAATATAAATAATGCATTTTATTCCAATGTTTCCAAAATACTATTTTAATATATAATTATTAAAAATTGCGATGTTCTACTTTCTTTTCTCATGCTAAGTCTTCAATCTATTATGTGTTCTAACTCGCAGATTGTTTACATTCAGACTTGTTCTGGAAGGGATTTATCAATTTTATTGATCTCATAAACCCAAAAAACTTTACATTTTATTGGTTATTAATTTTTTGTTTCATATTTAATTTTGTTTGGTTATTGCTTTTCTTTCGTTAATTTATGCTTTTATTTTTATTTTCCTTGGGTTTTTCATGCTTTTTGAGATGGCTTCTCATATCAGGTTGGCAAATATTTTTGGTAAAGGGCCAGATAAATATTTCTGGCTTTTTGTGTCATTGTGATCTCTGCTGCAATTATTAACTACCTCTGCTGTTGTGGCAGGAAAGTAGCCATGGACAATATTGTAAACAAAGGGCAAGGCTGTGTTCCAATAAAATGTCATTTACACTAACAGGAGGTGGGCTGGATTTGATCATGGGGCTGAAATTTGCCCAGCCCTGGCTTACATCTTATCTTTTCAATCTTATTTTCTAATGTTTTTCAAAATTAAGTCTGTAGTTTTCTTTCTTGTCAGGATTTTGGCTGCATCACACAAGATTTATTAATCTTTTATTAATGCAATGTGTTTTCTAATTTGTATTTTGATTTTGACCCACATGTTATTTAGAAGTTTGTTAGATTTCCCATAGGTTAGTCACCTGTTTTGGAAGATTAGGGTTTATGGGAACACAGCCCTGCCACTTGCTTTTGTATTGTCTATGGCTGATTTAATGCTACAACAATAGGGATGAATAGTAGCAGAGGCCATATAGTCTATGAGCATTAAAAAAAAATTTAACTCTGGACTTCAAGCAAAAAAGAAACTTGCTTTATTATCCGGGACTGGTCAATTTTTGTAAATGTTCTGTGATATCTTAATAGATATTGTACAGTATTCGTTATTATGTTCTAGCATATAAATTAGGCATAGTTTTCTCTTTCAATTTTTCTATTCTCATACTGATTTTTTTGAAATACATATTAAAATCTTAATTCTATGATTATGGATTTTTTTATCCTATTCCTAAAGTTTTGTCAATTTTTGCTTTAAATATCTGGGTGGTATTAGTAGGGATGCATACAAATTTGGAATTATTTCTTCCTAATAAATCAAACTTCTTATTATGAAGTGATCTTTTATATCTAGCAATCCTCCTTCTCTTTTATTTTGTTTGTTTTGATTTTTTGTTTATTTGCAGTGTTGGGGATTGAACCAAGGCTTATGCTCATACTAGGCAAGCAGTCTACCACTGAGCTATGCCCCGAGCCCACTTTGTCTTAAAGTCTGTTCCATCCAGTATTTAAAAATTGAAATGTAATTAACATACTTATAATATACCATTTTAAGGTATACTTATTCTGCGATTATTAGTTTATTTATAAGGTTACATGGTTATCACCATTGTCTTATTCTAGAACATTTAATCACCCTGAAAAAGAAATCCCATGCCCATTAGTAGTTCCACCCCATCCTTCTGTCTCCCCATCCCCTGTTAACCACAAAGTATGTGAATCATACAATATGTGACCTTTGGTGACTGGCTTCTATCATTAAGCATAATGTTTTAAAGATTGATCTATGTTATATTTATCAGCACTGAATTCCTTTTTTTAAAAAAAATTTTTTTGTTGTATGTATATGGACTCAATGCCTTTATTTGTTTTTATGTGGGTGCTAGGATCAAACCCAGTGCCTCACACTTGTGAGGCAAGTGCTCTACCACTGAGCTACAACTTCAGCCCCTGAATTCCTTTTTAACAGATGAATAATTCAGTTTGGCCCATCCCAATCTCAGCTCATCCTTAAAAGTAACCCATATCCTAGCTTTCTTAGTAATCTCTTCCTTGTGTTTAATATTTTATCACTCAAATATGTTTTCCTAGGTAGTATGGTTTAGTTTTGTTCATTTAAATTTTTAAGTTATTCCTTTAAATTGATTTTAAATTAGATATTTAACTTTAGGCATATGATTTTTAAGTTTCCCACAACCTATATTTTGCTGGTTATATATATGCTCATGGTGTAGTTTAAAATGTTTCTCTCTTCGTATTACCTGCAAATTGGCCAGTGAACTTATTATCAATGGATCCCATTGGTAATACATAGTCACTGGTGTGTTTTTTCATCTGGAGGCATGTAATGTCTAGTTATTTCTTTTTGTGGTATTAAAAGGTGTTGCTTACTGTTTAGATCTGTTAATTATCTGTAGGCATACTTTCAGAACTGTTATCTTTTGTCTGCTATTTGGTCAATCTATTACTGTTCATAAAGGTAGGATAAATAGTTGTTTGTATCCCCTTATAAATTTTCAGTCAATGAAATGGTTGTATAGTCCCTCCCCACTGTTTCACATGTCTGATAATCTTTGATTGGATGCCAAACATTGTGAAGTTTACCTTGTTGAGGATGTTTTGTATTCCTATAAATGTTTTTGAGCTTTGTTCTGGGACACAGTTAATTTAGTTGGAAACAATTTGATTCTTTTGGGTCTTGCTTTTAAGATTTGTTAATCAGGACCAGAGAAGCATTTAGTCTGGGGCAAATTAATTATTCCCCTTTAGTGAGGCATGGCTTTTTGTCCCCACCTCTGATTCCACTGCCTAGTGAATCATGAGTGTTCTTCCAGTTTAGCTATGAGGAACAGCCACTATTCTTGGCCTTGTTTGAGTACTGACACTGTTTCTTCTAAATCTGTTGGATAGTTCTTTTCCTACCGGCATGTGCAGACCAGCACTCTTCTGAATACTTCAGGAGGTCATCTGTAGGTTGCCAGAGTTCTCTGTGCAGTTTGTTCCTCTTTGGCACTTTGTCCTATTAACTCTGGCTATCTTGATTTTGCTTGACCCCATCAGCTGTTTCTTGAACTGGAAGAATCTGCTGGGGTCCTTCTGGCTTCAGCTTCCCAGTGTCTGGGTTAAGAAACTTTCTTTAGCTGGTTACAATCAGTTACTGCGTTTGTTTCTTATCTCTTGGGCATTACTGTCCTTCATTTCCTGTGTCTAGTGTCTTGAAAACTGAGGCTTCATGTGTTTTGTCTGGTTGGCTTTTTCTTCTTCTTTTTTATGTTCAGACGGGATAAATCCTCTTTCTTTGTTATTCTACTATGACCTAACACCAAATAATTTTACTAGACTGTGTCTTGGTGTTGGATATCCTAGGTCATTATTCTCGGGTACAAGTATTTGTGCTTTTTCAATATGTAGTTTGAAGTCCTTTTTTTATTTTAAAAGTTTTCTTGCATTATATATTTTTGTATTTATTTTCTTGCACTCATTTTTCCCTTTTGTCTTTCATTGTTCTTGTCTATCTTCAATATTTGTCACTTTATTTTGAATACTTTGTTTTCTCACTACTTCTGGAATTTATCTCCTTTTGAATTCAGTTTCTCTTTTTTTTTTTTGTGTGTGTGTTCTTGTGCTTCCTTTCATTTGATTAATTATATGATTTTTCTTTTAATTATGATTATTTCCAAAGTTTGTCACCCCATTTGTACATTTTTATAATTCTGATTTGTTATTTTTCCACATCTTAAATAATTCTGTAAATGTATTTTAAGCATTCTGGAAAGATGTTTGCAGTTTTTGTTTTGTGGTCATGTTTTTCTGGTGTGCTTTCATTGTCTGTAGGAATGTGAATGTGAATCTTATTCTGGTTTTTCTTATTGTAATTCTTCATGATATTTTACCCTAATACTGTTTTGTTGTTTATTTATATTCATATAATTAGTTTCCCTGAATTTTTAGAAGGAACACAGGATTTTACCTGAACTTTCTCTTTACTTTCTGTCTGTTTTCTCTGGATGTTCAATTTTGATTTTAATTCCAGAGATTTTCTTTTCACTGTAGTGCCTTGTCCAGGAATAGAGTTCTATTCTTGTAAATAAAAGGTTTCAAAAACTTTATGAATATTCTGAAACTTTCTTCTCAGATTCTCACTTTCATCTTTGATATTTTCATTGAGTTTAGAAATCTGACACTTTCTTTCACAGTCTCAAAAATACTTATTGTCTTTTGACTTCAACTGTTTCTGCTGGGAAGTCAGCTATAAGTCATAGTGTTGGTCCTTCAATAATAATTTTTCTTTCTCTTTTATCTTTCTTTGTTTTTCAGTACTTTAAAGATTATTTCCTCTTTTTTTCATTTTTAGTGGTTATACTATTGTTTGTCTAGAAATGATTCTTTTGTATTTGTTCTGGTTGAGGTTTGGAGTGTTTCTTGAATCTGAAATCTGATTTTTGTATTAATTTTGAGTATCCCACCATTATTTATTATTGTTATTTTTATTAACCCTGTTTTCTTCTGTTTTTCTGGATACTGCAATTACATATAAGATAGACCTATTCACAATAGTTTATGTATTATTGTCTAATTTCTGTTTTCAAGTCTTATCTCTTTGTGTTTAATCTGGATATTTGATTCTAACATATCAACAGTTTTTCTGACTAATATGATTTTCTGACTAATATAATTTTGCATGCTAGGCAAACAGTCTGCTACTATGCTAGATCCCCAGTTCCTAGCATTTTAAATTTTCTGGAAAATTCTTGATCGTTCATTTCTTCCTTTCTTCTCTGTCTGCCCCCCCCCCCTTCATCCCTCCTCTCTTTCATTTCCTTTCCTTTCCTCCTACAAAAAGGCATGATCTACTTTAGGCTTATCATAAAGGGTCATGGCTGACACCCTCAGATCAAAAGACAGGTTCACAAGAGAAAAGCACAATACCTTTATTTGATCATAGTTTTACTGACATGGGGACCTTCAGAATGAAGACCTCAAAACCCAGAGCGAACTATTCATTTTTATGTTTATGTTTACATTTTCAATGAAGCATGGTCAGTCTCTAGGAATATGTTTGGACTAAAAGTGGGTATCATCTAATGCTAAGAGTCTGATCGAGAAAGCCCAGGAAGGCCTGTCTCTTCAGAGTCTTCCTGTCTTCTCTGTACAGCATATCTTCCCAGATTAGTGTAAGACCTCTTCTGAAATGGGTGTCTTATGATCTATCAGACAAAGCAGGTCAGAGAATTTCTCTATGCTCAGCTTTAAGACAGAAAAGTAGGGGAAGATTATAGTGATATTTTTAGGCATTAAGGCTTGCTTTGGGCAAAAGGGGTTCTAGTGTCTATGACCTGCCTTGCGGAAGCAAAATTCTAGTTTTTGTGATTTGGGGCAGAGGAGGGAAGCAGGAGACAGGAGTGGAGTATAGGAGAAGGCCAGGGAGGAACTTTGCTTCTCAGGCCTTCACTTTGGGGGTATCTTTTTTTTTTTTTTTTTTTTTTTTTTTAATAGCTTCCTTTTTTCCTCCCTCCCTCTCTCTTTCCTTTACTCCTTCCCTATTTTGTTCCCACTTCAGTGTCTGATGCCACTGATTTGAACCCTTTCTGATTATTTTTTATTACCTGTGAGATCCTTTGTTTTTCAGGCCTAGGGTAAGATTTTCCTCCTCTAGAGAGGATTTGTTTCTGGCTTTTAGTCTAGGTACACTAGTAATTTCCCACCCCTTTAGCTCATACTTTCTTCTTCCCAGTCAGGGATTTAGCGATAGACTCAGTCTCTGTAAGGATTTGTGTATTTCCTTTTAATTCTTCTCCTGGGGTATAATGTGGGGTCCTAATCCAAATCCAGAGATGCTTACTGGAACCTCGTCTCTTTTGTAGGACCTATAAAATATTCTAGTTTTATCCTTTTCACCCTGTTGTTGATTTGAAACTGATAAACTTTTATCTTCTTAGTTGCCTCTTCTGTAAGCAGCCCACATCCTTTGGAGAAACATGGCCTCAAATGCTAGAATTTAAAAAAAAATTTTTTTTTAAAGATTCCTTCTTTTTCTCTATCTTGGCTATATGTATTCTATGTGTTTTTAGTCATTCTTTGGTGCTGTGAACAAATATTTTGTTTTTTAATCTTTTTTTTTTGTTTTGTTTTCTCTGAGCATGAACAATGACATAAATCCTAGTTCACCTTCACTGGAATCTTTTCAGTGAAAATCCAGCCAGCCTTTTGAAAAATGAGTCCTATATTCAGTAGTTTAAGTTTGTTATAATGTCTCAAAGCTTAACATTCATTCAGTGAGGAAGATGGTATTTTCCTACTTTTCCTTATGAGAATACTAGTGCCTAAGTAAGTTAATGGAATTGTCTTAAGATCACAACAAAATCTTTTTTTCCAAGGCACTAAATAGTCCTGTTCTAGACTTTCTCTTTCAGACTTTGGAGTTGAAGATAACTAGTACCCCTTCTTTATATTGTAGGAACACAGGCACTGTAAGTGATAGAGAAATTAGGCCGAATAGAATAAGTATTATGTGGTTGTATGTGTGTAATGTAGACTACAGAAAACTTATAATTAACTTTGTAGGCATGAATAATTGTGTGTCAATCCTCCCACATAATTGGTTGAATTGGGCTGAGCTTTTTTTCAGTGGAAACACACTTTTCCCAGTATTTGCCTGCCAGCCTGCCAGCCTTGCTTCCTTGTATTGGGGATTGAACACAGGGCCTTGTGCATTGCTACGCAAATACTTTAACACTGTTTAATATCCCCAGCCCTTTTAAAAAGTTTTTATTTTCATACAGGGTCTCCCTAAGTTAACCAGGATTATCTTGGACTTGCTATCCTACTGCCTCAGCCTCACAAGTAGCGGGGATTACAGGTGTGCATCACCATATCCCCAGATCTAATCTTTGATTTCCTAATACTGTGCATGTATGTATATAATTTTCAATTGATACTGTATAATTAATCATGGGATTTTTGTTAGAATTACAGAAATTATTTTCCAGCTTTAAGATAGGAAATCATTTTCATAGTCATATTTTATACTTCGTTGTGTTTCCTTTCTGCTTTGAACATCATCAGTTTGAAAGAGGAATTTTTAAGTACTTTTTGATATACATTATGTGAAGAGAATTTAGTTCATCTTTGAGCCTCATACCTGACGAATGGGTAAGGTGTTTATTTACTGGTTTGTGTCAAAGTTGCTGGGTTCTAGGGACATGCAGATGGGCCGGAGTAGATAATAGGAATAATTAGATGAGAAGTTATGGGGAGATGGTCTCTTGAACCTTGTCTGAAGGGCAAGATGAAAATGCAGGGGAAGCTCTAGCAATGAGAACTTTCAGCGGGAGAAACCAGAGTAGCATGGAATGTAATGTGAAGAATGGTTTGCTGCTGGTAGTCTCAGAGTGAAGTGGAGAACATGGTGGCTTATAAGAGACTTTCTGGCCAAGACATTTGGAAATATGTTCTTAGACTCTATAGTTCATTTCAGTAATCTTCTGTATTATTTAACCTTTCTTAGGTTTTGTTGTCTTAAAAAATTAACAGAAGGGGCCTCAGAAATCTCAGTCATTGAGATTAAGAGTTTATTACTTCCCCCAGTTCATTTAAAAAAATTTTTTTTTATAGATGGACACAATATCTTTATTTTATTTGTTTATTTTTATGTGGTGCTGAGGCTCGAACCCAGTGCCTCATGGATGCAAGGCAAGTGCCCTACCACTGAGCTACAACCCCAGCCCTCCCCTAGTACATTTTGGTTATAAATCTGCTTGGGATCAACTTTGGCTCTCACTCAAGGATCCTACAGCCCTCATCTGTGACATGGCTTCCTTATGGTAGGAGACAGAGACATGATAGAATTAATTATGTAATGGCTTGTAAAGCTTTAGCTATGAATATGCACAGGTTGCTTGCATGCACATTTCTTTGACTACTGCTTTTACAGAGAATGACACTGTAATTCATATGTCAATAGGCATGGTGAATCATTCTCTTCAGGAAGGAGGAACAATAAGTTAGGCACATAATTACAGTCAAACTCACCTTCCTTTCTAGATGCAAGCTTATTACATGTAGTAAGTGTACAGTCATATAGATTTAGATAAAATGTGCTGTTTCATTGATTTTTTTTTTTTAAATTTGTAGTTGTAGATGAATAGAGTGCCATTATTTTATTTGTTTATTTTTATGTGGTACTGAGGATTGAACCCAGTGCCTCATGCATGCTAGGCAAACACTCTGCCACTAAGCTACAACCCCAGCCTCCATGTTTCATTGATTTTTAAGGTATCTGTTTTCTCCAATAGTTAGTTGGAAGCCCTGATGCGTATTACAATAGATGGGATCTTGTAGGTACTGTAAGCCAGGCAGCTGTTGTAATGTCATTGCCTCTGCATGTGAACCTGGCTGCTAGTCTTGGTGGTGTGACTGGACACCTGCAGCCCCTAGCGTTTAAGGACCTTTTGAGAAAGGAATCTGAGTCCTGATTTTCAACTGAACACTTTTCTGTTGACACCCTCTGATAAAGATCAGCATCTATTAATTATCAGCAGCTTGACAAGTTTCAGAGGCTGTAGTGAAGCTTGCTTTTTTCTTGTTGTTTTCCTTAATAGAAGCTGGATCATCTGTGCTCCCACTGGCACAGAAGGTGATATTGTATGGACTGGATTGAAGACTCACTGTAGAAAAGTGATTCAGAAGTGTTGGTCTTTGAACATGAAGAAATTTTAGAAATATTTCCACTAATTTATTGTGCTTTATTTTTTATATATGTACAATAATGTTATATATGTTCTAAAGAACTGTTTCAATAAATATAAGGTAATTTTACATTTTTACATGATAAGAAATTAAGAAATCATTGTATCTTAATTGCCCCTCCTTTTTTTTTTCCTGAGAGTAGGTTTTAAAAAATTGGTTCTTTTAGTTATATATAACATTAGGATTCATTTTGACATAATTATATAATTTGCTCTTGTTAAGTCCCCAGCACTTCCCCTTTCCCTCCATCTTTCCATTCCTAGTTCTCTCCCTCTGCTCACTGATTGTTCTGCTATGTTACTTATAGTTTTTTGACATTTGGGTCTGACTTATTTCACTTAGCGTGATAGTCTCCAGTTTCAATTACCAGCAAATGCCATAATTTCATTCTTCTTTATAACGGCTCAGTAATATTCCTGTGTGTGTGTGTGTGTGTGTGTGTGTATCACATTTTCTTTATCTAGTTCTCTGTAGAAGGGTACTTAGGCTGGTCCCATAGCTTGGCTATTGTGAAGTGTGCTGCTGTAAATATTAATGTGGCTGCATCTCTATAGTATGCTGTTTTTAGATCTTGTGGATGTATACTGAGGAGTGGATAGCTGGGTCATATAGTGGTTCTATTCTTAGTTTTTCGAGGGATCTCCATGCTGCTTTCCAGAGTGATTGCATAATTTGCATTCCTACCAACAATGTATGAATGTCCCTTTCTCCCCACATCTTTACCAACACTTACTATTTGTATTCTTGATAATTGCCATTCTAACTAGAGTGAGATGTAACCCCAATGTAGTTTTGATTTGCATTTATTTAATTGCTAGAGATGTTCAACATTTTTTTCATATCTTCCTTGTCCATTTGTATTTCTTCTTTTGAGAAGTATCTGTTAAGTTCTTTTGCCCATTTATTAATTTGATTATTTTTGTGTGTGTGTTGGTGTCTTTTGAATTCTTTATGTATACTAGATATTAATGCCCTATCCGAGGAGCAGGTGGCAAAAATCTTCTCCCATTTTGTAGGGTTTCTTTTCACACTCTTAATTTTTTCCTTTGTTGTGCAGAAGCTTTTTAATTTGATGCCATCCACTTATTGGTTTTTGCTTTTATTCTTGAACTTTAGGAGTCTTATTAAGGAAAGCAATTCTTGTGTCAATGTGTTGGAGTGTTGGACCTACATTTTCTTTTAGAAGTTGCAAAGTTTTGGTCTAATTCCTAGGTTTTTGATCCACCTTGAGTTGACTTCTGTGCAGGGTGAGAGAGAGGAATCTACTTTCATTCTTCTACACATGGATATCCAGTTTTCCAAGCACTATGTGTACATTTTGTTTCACTGGCAACTTAGATTCTATGATAGGTGGTAACTTGCTTCTTGCATACTTAAGAATGTTCAGTATTTATTGGGCAAATGGGACCAAGGTTTATTCTGAGGAGACCATCCTAAAATACATAGATTTTGATTGACTTTTTCAATTAACTTTATTCATTCTAGTTTTAAGTACAATTTATAAAAAAAAATAAAGTTAGTAATACGTATGTTCTTAAACTGAAATTTCATGCCATTGTTGGGTTCCACATAGTGAACTTAACTTTTTTCTCCAAAAGGGTAAACTTTTGATAAAAAGGTAGATTTTGTTTTCTAATTATTTAATCTTTTTTTTTTTTGATAGATAGTAAAAACCTTCTCTTTAAACAAAATGACACTTTGTCATAGTACCTTAGATATAGATTGGGAGATAATACTGGTACCAGAAAAAAATGTCAGGTGAAATACGTAAGAACACATCTAGAGGAATATTTTGATATTTCTTTCCTTCACTTTGTGGCCCTATCCATTTTGAAGCTACCAGTGTGTTTTGAATTTAAATTAGCTATGTTGCAAATAATGTAGTCCATTGCCAAGTTTTCAAGTCTAAAAATCAACTTAACAGCAAAAAAAGTATATAATTTTTTCACATTGCATTTGGCAAACAACTTTGAGGCATTGTGCTAGGATTTATAAAGGTGTGGAACGCTGCTCTGTTTTCAGAGAACTTTCAGTCTGTTGTTGGCAAGTGATTGAAAGTTAATGATATTGCTAACTCCACTCTGGATTCATTGGCATTGTTGTTTAAAGGTTAACATCATATGTTTTGGATTCTGTCTAGATTGAGTTTAAATCCTGGTGCTGCTCCTCTGTCAATTTCTGCACGTCACCTCACCACTCTTAAGCCTTCAGTAGGGTTTTTGTGAGAACGTAGATATTCAGTGTACGTAAATATTCAGTAAATGTTAGCTGAGGCTATATCATATTCATTATTATTATTACCGTAATTCTCATCTTCATCTCATTGTTGTGAAAGAATTTTGATTTTTCTGTTAAATAGACCTGGCAGGATTCCAGTTCTGTTTCTGACATTTATTAAGTTTGATATCACACTCTGTACTTGATGGCTCTTACTGAGTTTCTTCTCATAAACATCTCAAATGGAACTTACGATCTTCCAAATTTTGCTCAATCTGTTCTCAATTGTATTAGTCAGCATTTCATCACTGTCATAAAATACTTGAGGTAACTTATGAAGAGGAGATGTTTATTTTGTCATCAGTGATTGACATACTGGCCTCACAGTTGTGGAGGTTCTAAACCATAATTGATTGGCCTTATTGCTTTTGCCTGTGTAGGTAGCATATAGTGGTGGCAGCGCATGATGGAGCATAACTGCTCAACTTGTGACCTGGGATAAAGATAAAAAGAGGCAGGAACTGGGGTTTAACAATACCCTTTTGGAGAATGCCCTGATGACCTAAAGACAGCCCACAAGGCCCAACCTTTCAAATGTTCTACCATGACCCTTGGGGAGCAAGCCTTTAAAACATGGGCCTTTGGCTGACATTAAGATGCAAACTATAGCATCATCTTAAGAGTTTCTTGTACCAAAACTTGGAAATTATTCTCTTCCTCCCCCCATCCCTTTCCTTTCTGCCCTCCCTTCTCTCTCTCATTTACATAGTCATCTTTCACATCTAATTGTACAGTCTTATCTCAAGTTTGCTAACTTTTCAGTCTTGTTGCCCTCACCTTCCTTGAAGTCTGTACTTCTCACTCAGACTCTTGTGACTACGTACTTTTATGTTCTCTTGCCTAATTCCTGTCTGTTTTCCACAGAACAACTAAAATAATCTAGTGGATCCTCTTCCTTACCTCTAACTCCTTTATGTTTACAAACTTCTTAGTGGCTTCCTTTTATACCCAAATAAAGGCCACCTGAGATACTGTGTGGCTTGGCTCTGGCCCCCTTCTCCTGCCTCTTTTCCTACCACCCACCCACTTGTGCTCAGTGATGGACATATTGACCTTCTTTTGTTTGTTTCTTTTCTTTTCTTTTCTTTCTTTCTTTCGTTTCATTCTTCTTCCTTTTTTTTTTTTTTTTTTTTTACCTAAATGGCTTAGTGCCTCAAGGCTTCCTCTAATCAGTAGTGCTTTTCTCTCTGCCCAGACCATTTCTGTTTTTCTGCTTTTGCTTGTCTAATTCCTTTGCATCTATGTAATGAAAATTACAGAACCCTAAAGAAAGAAATCAAAGAAGATTTTAGAAGATGGAAAGATCTACCTTGCTCTTGGATAGGGACAATTAATATTATCAAAATGACCATACTACCAAAAGCACTATACAGATTTAATGCTATTCCGATCAAAATCCCAATGGCATTCCTCATAGAAATAGAAATATCAATCATGAAATTCATCTGGAAAAATAAGAGACCCAGAATAGTTAGTTAAAGCAATCCTTAGCAGGAAGAGTAAAGCAGGTGGCATCATGATACTAGACCTTAAACTGTACTACAGAGCAATAGTAGCAAAACCAGCATAATATTGGCACCAAAACAGACTGGTAGACTAATGGTACAGAATAGAGGACATGGAGACTAACCCACAAAATTACAATTATCTTATATTAGACAAAGGCACTAAAAACATGCATTGGAGAAAAGATAGCTTCTTCAACAGATGGTGCTGGGAAAACTGGAAATCCATATGCAACAAAATGAAATTACACCCCTATCTCTCACCATGCACAAAACTCAAGATGGATCAAAGACCTAGGAGTAAAACCAGAGACCCCACATCTAATGGAAGAAAAAGTAGGCCCAAATCTCCATCATGTGGAATTAGGCCCCAACTTCCTTAATAAGACTCCTTTGGCGCAATAATTAAAACCAAGAATCAATAAATGGGATGGATTCAAACTAAAAAGTTTCTTCTAAGCAAAAGAAACAATCTGTGAGTTAAGTAGAGTGCCTCCATCTTGGGAGCAAATCTTTACCCCTCACACATGAGATAGAGTGTTAATCTCGAGGGTATATAAAGAACTCAAAAAGCCAAGCACCAAAACCCCCCAAATAACCCAATCAATAAATGGGTCAAGAACATGAACAGACACTTCTCAGAAAATAATATACAATCAATCAACAAATATATGAAAAAATGTTCATCATTGCTGGCAATTAGAGAAATGCAAATCAAAACTACTCTAAGATTTCATCTCACTTCAGTCAGAATGGCAGCTATTAAGAAGACAAACAACAATAAGTGTTGGCAAGGATGTGGGGAAAAAGGTACACTTATACGCTGCTGGTAGGAGTGTAAATTGGTGCAGCCAATATGGAAAGCAGTATGGAGATTCCTTGGAAAATTGGGAATGGAACCACCATTTGACCCAGCTATCCTTCTCCTAGGTCTATACCCAAAGGACTTAAGAACATTGCCATATCAATATTTATAGCAGCATAATTCACAATAGCTAAAGTGTGGAACCAACCTAGATATGCCCTTCAGTAGATGAATGGTTAAAAAAAATGTGATATACACAATGGAATATTACTTAGCAATAAAAGAATAAAATCATGGCATTTGCAGGTAAATGGATGGAGTTAGAGAAGATAATGCTACTTGAAGTTAGCAATCCCCCAAAACCAAATGCTGGATGTTTTCTCTGATATAAGGAGGCTGATTCATAGTGGGGTAGGGAGGGGGAGCGTGGGAGGAATGGACAAACTCTAAATAGGGCAGAGGGGTGGGAAGGGAGGGGGGGCATGGGGTTATTAATGATGGTGGAATGTAATGGACATTATTATCCAAAGTACGTGTATGAAGACATGAATTGTTATGAATATACTTTGTATACAATCAGAGGTATGAAAAATTATACTTTATGTTTAAGAATTGTATTGCATTCCGTTGTCATATATAAATAAAAAATTAATAAAAAATAAAAGTTTGTGTCCAACTACAATTAAAAAATATTTAAAAAGATAAAAATAAATGAATTTAGTGATACACTGCAAAAAAAAATTCCTTTGTATCCTTGAAATCTGTGCTCTTGTGATAATTTCTTGGGGAAATCTTTTCAGCCTCAGGTAGGCTAAGTTAGGTCTGTCAAATGCTTTTATAAGGCATTCCATGCTTTTTCTGTGTTTGTATTTACTTCTCATTTAATGTCTTCCTTCTCTTAATTTTTTTTAATATTTATTTTTTTGTTTTAGGCGGACACAGTATCTTTATTTATTTTTATGTGGTGCTGAGGATCGAACCCAGTGCCTCGTGCATGCCAGGCCAGTGCGCTACCACTTGAGCCACATCCAGCCCCCTTCTCTTAATTTTTTGAGAATGTGGACTATGTGTGTTGTTTACTACTCAGTATACCCAGAGTTTGGCACAGTTCATGAAACTTAGTTATTGTACTTAATAAATATTTGTGGAAAGGATAAATAAAGGAATGAATGTTATTTGTTTACTGCAGTTCATGTGCATTAAATTATTGCACAATAGATGGCACAGAGTGACTTTGTGGCATTAATTCTTTTCTTACATGTCTTTTTTCTCCTGTAGATCCTAAGCATTAAGAAAGGCCTTCAGGGCTAGGGTTGTGGCTCAGTGGTAGAGCGATTGCCTTGCATGTGTGAGGCACTGAGTTCGATCCTCAGCACCATATAAAAACAAATAAATAAATAAAACAAAGGTATTGTGTCCATCTACGAGTAAAAGTATTAAAGAAACAAAGGTCTATCAGTAGTTTCCCAACTATAGGTTACAGACTCAGTAGTGAGAATGAATAATCAATTCAATGTCTCTTGAAATGAAATATTTTTTAAAGAGCTTTGAGGTATTATTTATTTATTTATTTTGTTTTGTGACTGGGGATTGATCCCAGGCGTGCTGTTCTGTTGAGCTACGTCCCCACCCCTTTTTATTTTAAGATGGGTTTCTGCTAAGTTGTCCAGGGTGGCCTTGAATTTGTGATCTTCCTACTCAAGCCTCCCCAGTAGCTGGGATTCCAGGTATATGCCACTGTGCCTGGCCTGATTTTTTTTTTTTTTTTTTTTTTAAATAAATGGAATAGAAAAGCAATTATCAGAGAAAATGACAGCAAGAAAAAGTCTTGTTTTCTGGAACTTTTGGTGTGATTGTGTGTATGTACTAGGTAGAAGTATAACATGTTTCTTAATGTGGTAAAAACAATAAAAACAATTTGGTTAAAAACAATTTGAAAGTCACTGTTGTGACTATATGCAGCTCTTGTGTACTATGCTATACTATGTCCCTAGGCAGCAAAATGAATGTATAGGCTGTTTTTAAAGAAATGTTTAATGACTTGTTGACTTGATTCAGTGTTCAAGTTCCTAAAATCTTCCTTAGTCATGAATGCTATCTACAAAATCTTTTGGGATTATTGATTTTTCCTTCCCTTTATTTTTTAAGAGGTTATAACTGTTATAAACATAGATTTTTTAAAAATTAATTTTTATTTTTGTATGTTGTATACCAGGGCTCTTTTCTTTCCAACTTTATTAAAAATATATTTGCAATATTGTTAATATTTAGTATGGAGACATCCGTCTTACATAAAGTATATAATGATGGTGTTAACATTATATTGTGACTTCATAATGAAATTCTCTAATAGCTTAAATTACTGCTGTTATTAAATTTTATTGCTTTTGTGGCTTTATAGACTTTAGTATTACTAGTTTGATAATATGAAATGCTATATAGATATATGAAAATCCAGATTATACATAGGGTCATAGAAAGCCAGAAACAGACAAAAGGAAACCAAAGCATTTAAGGATTAAGGCAATAATAGTTCTGTGTGTGGTGGCTTCTTAAATGATTTTATTTTTCATTGAGTTTCTTATATTGATTTGACACACATTTGCATAACTGAACTGATTTTTCTTCTTCAAGGCCAATGGTCAGTTGAAAATCTTTGATGCTGTTGACTTTCTCAGCATTAATCATTGTTTTATAGGATAGTCTCTAAGGATGCATAAATTATGATAATAGAAGCCAGGGTAGGGCTGGAGCTTGTGGTTGCTGCTGCATTATTGTGTCCACTGGGATGGCATGTTGTGAGCTTGCCCTCTGCATATCGTTGGGCTGGGGAACTGGATCCTGTCCCCCACCAAGCTAGAGACAACAATGAATTATAAAAGGCATCAGAAAGCAGTCCTATTAAGTAGTCTGTTTGGAACACTTGGACTTGATGGAACAAAATAATTTTGGGGGCTCTTATGAAAATCTCACGAAAGCTTAGGTTGTGTCCTTCCTTAGAGTTAATCTGCTTTGCAGGAATTAGTGGCAAGTCTCAAATAATTCAAATTATCTCTAATCCACTATAAACAAGAGTGTGGTTAAGTCACGGAGTTTTCATGTTGTCTAATTGTTGGTTTCTGTCAGCCATTGCACACTGTCAATAGATGTCTTAGAACAAGAGCTAAACAATGACCTCTTGTTAATGTTTTACACATACATAGTTTTATTTTACAAGTAAACATAGGAAAATTAGAGAATAAAAATTTTAAATGTATAAAAATTTTCTCAGTACTCAAAGATATTTCCTGTGGTTATACACATACACACACATACACCCACACACACACACATTATACATATAATATATAACATTAATCTGTTGTGTTTATACACAAGGAAATGCTGAATATATTTTTTCTAATGAATTTAATATGAAATGAGTATTTTTAGGGAAAATATACATTACCAAAGTTAACTGAAAAGAAGTAAAAAAAAAATACCTGCACCAATATTTATGGAAGAATTCGATAAACTTCTCAAAATGCTATTCCTAAAATGTTGCTAGTTCCAGATGGTTTCACTTGTGAGTATTCACGTCTTTCCAGATAATGCCAGTACCATTCAAACTGTTCTAAAATATCTTTTTCCTAATGGTATACTTCTTCATTTTACTAAGTTTTAACCAATATATGAAAATGTTAGGACAAAATGATAAGAATAAAAGGGGCTGGCTGTGGCTGTGGCTGTAGCTGTGGCTGAGGGATAGAGCACTTGCCTAGCACATGCAAGGCACTGGGTTCCATCCTCAGTACCACATAAAAATAAATGAAATGGGTGTATTGTATTTAACTACAACTAAAAAATAAAAAATAAAAAAAGATGATAAGAAATAATATATTGATCTTATTTATAACAAGGGTACTGACATGGATAAACAATAATAGCACTATTACTGCTCCAATTATTTTTTGAAATTCCACAAGAAAATACATATTGTATATTTTGAATATAAAATTTCCTTATACTGTTCACTGACTTATAAATTAAAACTTCAATCCTATGAAACATTTTGGCACTTGTAAGATATATTTTCAGTAATCTATCAGTGTCTATAAAAGCTACTCCAAAACTTAGTGACTTAACACAACAGGATTTATTATTTCTTTTCTTTTCTTCTTTTTTTTTTTTTTACTGTGGATTGGTTGGATTCCCCTGCAAGTTTTTTTTTCTTGAAGTATCCTCTGGAATCAGTCATTAAGCTAAAAGTTGGCATGTCCAAGATGGCTTTACCTGTGTGTCTTAAACTTCTTTTACACAGCTGGAACAGCAGGATCTTGGTGGGCCTTTCAGTGTTTATTTATATTCTCTCACTTAGTTCAGAAGTCCAGCCTCAGATCCATGGTAACCAGATCCTAAAAGGACAAAAGTGGAAGGTTCCAAGCCTCTAAAAGCCTAGACCTAAAAAAGGGCTCAACATAATTTCTGCTGTATTATGTTGTTCAGAGCAAGTCAGAAAATCAGACCTGTTGAAGAAGGGAAGCAGGCTGCTCAGTCTGGGGAGCAGTGGCATGTGCCATAGGGATGGGACTAGTTACTGGTGACTTCTTTGAAGATACTCTACTATACTATACTAGCTTAAACAGAATATTACTGATGTCTTGAAGCTCCTTTGTAACCCTTCTCTGTACTCCTTATATCAATCACTTCTGCCTCCAGATAATCACCATCCCCCATCCAATTTTTTTTTATTTTTCTTGTTCATTTTATTTTGGTTTTCATTTTATTTTGATTATGTATTACTTAACACACTGCATGCTACATAATATATCAAATAACCTTCTAGCAGGGGTAGATGACCATACTGAATTTTTTTCATCAATCAGGAAAATGCTTCCTTAATCAATGTTCTCCAAACCCTTTGATTTATAATAGCGATTAACTCCAGATATACGTCTCTTTCCATCAAACTCCACTGATAGTGAAAATGGGCAACGCTTTTTTCCTTGCCCCCCCCCCCCCGTTAGTGAACCTGTGTATGCAGGCAGTGGCCACTCCCTGGATAAACAAGCAAACGCCCATTATACGTCCTAAAAGAATTTCGTACCACATTTCTGCACAGTTATCTAAACCAAATCCCTACCCATTAGCTCCTTAGAGTACCCCACCCAATTTTTAAAGTTAACTTTCTTTTCATGATCATTTTACCACTTATGGAGGTATTTCTAAACAACATACTATTTAGTTTAGTACTGCATGATTGATATGATTTATTTCTTGAAATCTTTTAAGTTTCAGTTTAAAATAATTGTGTTTTTGAAGATTATTTGTAAAACTTAGAAAAGTAAAAAGAAAAATAATTAATCCTAATTCTAGTCTCTAGGTCTATTCCATTGATAATATTTTGGGACATTTTAACACACCTGCACACAGCCCAAATTCTTGTTGTCCTCTGAATCTCATAGTTTTTGGAGTTTGAGTGGCAAGGCTGCTTCGTTATCTGAATGTATAGTATTCAGTTCCAAAATTTTGGATTATAAATAATGAGAATTTGGATTTGTGAGTGGTGCATCCAAATTACACACACACACACACACACACGTTGACTCTGAGGGTGGTGAGAGTTTGAATAATGGAAGATATCTGTGTGTATGTGTGTGTGTGCACGCGTGCATGCTCATGTATGTGTGCATACACATGCACACATATGTATGCATGTGTTTGTATGGATGTAATTTTAAGAAAAAGAGGTAGAGGATCACATAGTGATACTCCTCCTTAAAATTTAGAATGGAGAAATGGTCTCAGTAGGTGACTTAAATATTATTCTGCAACATTCTAAAACTTCAGTGTGCGTGACAATTACCTGGAGAGCTTGTTAAAGAAAGCTTCCTGGACTTCATGCCCAGAGTTTAAGTAGGTCTGGTATGGTCCTCAGAATGTATATTTTTAGCAAGTTTTTGGGTGATACTGATTCTGCTGGCTTAGGGCCCACAATTTGAGGACTTTTGTTCTGCAATGATTTTTAAAGGTTATATTGTAGTTCGTCACATAAATGCATTATAATTTATTTAGTCAGCTCCTTATAAGACATTTGGATTGTGTAAATAGTTTTGCTATGATAAATAATATTATAATGGCCACCGTGCACATTTATTAGCATTTTCTTATAGTATATTTCTAGAAATTGAATTACCTGGTCAAAGGGCTGGTTCATTCTTAAGACCTTGGTGTGTAATGCTGAATCATATTCCAGAAGGCTGTACTCATTACATTCCAACTAGGAAAATATGAGAGATTTAAGTCAACATTCTAAAGTCTCTATGGGAAGTTTCCAGAAGGGACTACCAAAATAATTTAATATTGAAATAAGTGCATTGGCTCATTAAAATTATTATATTGTGAAGGTAATATTCATTTGGATATAAAAATTTTAATATAATAAAAAACTGGCCAATGCATATTATAGTTACACCTTGCACATGGATGATTAGCATGAAGTGGACCTCTTCAGATAAAAGAATAAATTCTTCCTTAAACCTCATAAGATGTGGATCATCAGGCTCTTTATAATTTAGACTTTCCTACTGTGAAGTCACATTGTAATTTTACATTTCCTATTATAATTTTATATAAAAATGAAGTTATCTTTCATAGGAATCAAAGCAGTTCAAGAGAAGGTAGTAACCTCTAGTGCTAAGGGGCCAAGACTGGGTATGAATCTTATTTCTGCCACTTGGTTTTTGACCTTAGAGTTCATTTCATCTCTAACCCTCAATTTTATACCTCTGAAATAATAATAGTAACCTGGGGTTTATATAGACAGATTGGGTATTGCTGGAACAGAGTATTATTATTTTGCTGGGATTCATGGAATTCTGCCATTAGTGACCTGCTTACTCCAACCTTGAGGGAAGACCATAGGTGAGAGAGCAGTAGTCTCGCTATATATAGCTCTTTCTAGCCCCAGGGCCATTTTTGGGGGCCTTGGAAAGGTGAAGGGATGACATTATCCCTGTGACTGGTAGGTTTCACTGTGTTTTGAATGCCTCTTTGCTTTGTTCTTTTTTTTTTTTTTAATATTTTTAGTTGTGGATGGACAGAATAACTTTATTTTGTTTAGTTTTTTATGTGGTGCTGAGGATCGAACCCACTGCCTCACACATGGTAGGCAAGTGCTCTACTGTTGAGCCACAACCCAAGCCCTACTTACTTTCCTCTTTTATGTTATCTGCTTCATTCCTTTAACTTTTTCACTAGATCTTGAGGAAAATTTTATCAATTCCAAAGTGTGTAAAAGCTCTTCAAAAATTTTACAGTGCTTTGTGAATTCAAAATAACATGATATTTGGCTCTATTCAAAGGCTCTAGATGCGAATCACTCAGTGGCCTCAAGGGTAGCATTATAGAGCTAGGTGATTATTTATATTCCTCCCAGATTATATTTTTTTGAACTTTTAGAATTTTGGTCTATAACACATTCACACTTTAGGTAGGTTATATTATACAAGTTTATTTGGGGGATGGGGTTGTAGCTCAGTGGTAGTGTACTTGCCATCACGGGTGAGGCACTGGTTTGATTCTCAGCACCACATATAAATAAGTAAAATAAAGGTATTGTGTCCATCTACAACTAAAAAAATTGAAAAACAAACAAACAAAACACTATTTGTAATTTGAATTATAAATTTTCTTAGAAATAACTTCATCTGTAGCATTTAACTTCTTAGGCTAATTTATAAAGCCTATTTCATCCCCTTGACCCCGTTGGTGGGGGCAGTTTGATGCATATGAAATTTTGGCACTAGTATGGCAATATGTAAATCAATGGATGTGTAACTGATGTGATTCTGCAATCTGTATATGGGGTGAAAATGGGAGTTCATAACCCACTTGAATCAAAGTGTGAAATATGATATGTCAAGAACTATGTAATGTTTTGAACAACCAACAATAAAAAATTAAATAAAAAAAAGAAATTTTGGACTTTGGAGTCATACAAACATGATATTCAGTCTCAGTTCTGTCACCTAATAGCTGCATAACTGTGGGAAATTCAACTACCCTTGAAGATTTTGTTTGTTTCTTTATAAATTATGGATAATAGTGCTCACATGGTAGGATTGTTATGAAGATTAAAAAGGAAAATGTTAAGTTACTTTGGGGCCCAGTGCCACATAAGTCCTTGATAATTGTTGTTTCTTTTTTCCTTATCTTTTTTGAACATATTGTTGTAACTTTCCTTTTTGAGTTATTATAGAAGTTTTGTTGTTTTTTGAATAGATTGCTAGATTGTCCTAAAAACTATAGATATGTTTAAGCTTCCTCACATTGTAGAATATTATATAATAAAGGAGAATAAAGTCAGTTTGGAAAATTAGGTCATAATAATGTATATCTTTAAAATTTCTCTTAGAAAACATGATTTTAGTAAAACTTCCCTTCCTTTTGTGAGATTAAGTATTTGAAGTTACTCCTGATCTTTAGCACATTGGCTGAGGGAAATTATATCCTGAACGAATAATTTTTAAGAATACAGCTGTTTGTGATATCTTTGTAATGCAGGTACTGTTTTTATGTCCACCTAAGTTTGAATATGATTTAATTTCCTGCTTCACTTCATCACTTTTTTATTTCCTAGTGGGATTTGGTTTATAGAGTTGACATTGTTTTTAGGTTTATATTTTTAATGGAGAAGGTTGTCAGCTTTAGGAATTCCTTTAAGGGATTGGAATTCATTTGCTTTTAGTAAAGCTGGAATCATTGTTAAACTCACAAAAATTATCTTTCAATGGATAGTATGTAACTGAACAGTTAAAAAAATGTTATTAGTATTGATGTTATTCCAATTATTGTTTCTTTAGTTTTTCTTGTTTAAATTTTTTTTTTAAGGTAGCATCACTTAGACACAGGAAGCTTGTCTGCATTATTCTATTAATAAAGAAATGGTTGTTCTCTGATTTGATTGTTTGAATTGTGTGAATTGGGGAGTAATGTTTTTTTAGCATGACACTTTGGGAACTGCTACTTGGTTAGGATACTTTTGTTCCAAGGTCTCTTTGAGTCAAATCCTATTAAAAGTGAAATGTGACAAGCTGTGTAACAATGAAAATATTTGAACAATACAATACTTGTATTATTATTGTATGGCTTTGAGGAAAACCTCATACTGTGTCTAATTGAATTTATTATGCTTAATGAATTTTTTAAACCAAAGTGTACCTTTTTTGTTTACTTGATCATCCAGTTTACATTTTTTAAGTGTATGTAAAATACAGTATAAAATATATAGAATGCTTAAAAATTTGCAGTCTGAAAGATAATTATATAGCAGTTACACTATAACATTTGCAAAGAAATACTGTTAAAAATGACATTCTCAATAAGTTAGGTTCTAATAAATGGCTGGAAAAGGAAGGGGTAAAAATATTAAATTAACATTTGCTTTCATTAGCAGTTCCTGTGAATTTTTATAATAGAATTGATCACAGTGAATTTATTTGGTAAATTGTCAATGTCCATGTTGTGAACCTCCTTCAGAATGCCTGCTTTATGGTATCATATTCAGAAACATATCATTAATTTTAAGTAGTGTTCTTTTTCAAGAGAACAAAAAATTCAAATTTAGCTGCTTGATACTTGTTATACTATGTAAATTATTATGGTAAATGTAATATTATGTAACAATCTCTAAAGTGGTTACATAGGGATTTGAATCCATGAAGTAATTTTTATTAGTTTCTGCAAGAATATCACTATGAATCAAATTTAGGAAGGATTGCAGTAGAATCAAGCAAGATGTTCTTTTTTCTTAACACTATAACTATGGAATAAGTGTTTCTCTAAATGACCCTTTTCTAAATCTCAGTTTTGGAAAGGAGTAAGAAGCTAGTGTGTGAGACTGTAAATTTTGAGAGCTAGGAAAAAGTTTAGTTTTGTGTTTCTGTGACACTGTCCTAAAACTTGGTATTTTATAAGTATTAAAAAAAAGAAAGAAAGCAAGAAACCTGGTAGAAATGTCTCAGTGCTTTGGTTTTGCCTAACCTGTTTTTTCTTGCTCGATGATATAATACCTGTCTGGATTCATTGGCTTTATTATTGGATAAAGGTGAATCAGTCCCCCCTGCTATCCCTCCACCCCCCAGGTCTGAGAAAAACTGACTCAGTATATTCTGTTCCACCAAATATCACTAGCTAGGACTTGTCATATTTAAATGATATTAAGCAATATTAAACCCTTTCCTTGATCCCCCCCAGTCCCCAAGAGGACTTTGAAAGATGTCCTTAAGAGTTGGAGATAAAAAGACTATGTACGACCAGGCAGTTCTGCTATTTGAAAGACTTATCTAATTGAAAAAAATGACTTGCTCACAGCCTTCATAAAAATAAATTACAGTTGGATTAAAGAACAAAAGAAAACATAAGAATATTTTTAGAGGTCTAGGTAAGAAATGAGTTCATGAATAAGATATTTAAAAAGGCACAAATTATGATGGAAAGATTTGGTTTGACTACACTAAAGGTTTTTATTTTTTGTACCAGAGATTGAACCCAGGGGCACTTAACCACTGAGCCACATTCCCAGCCTTATTTATTTTTTATTTTGAGACAGGGTCTTGGCTAAGTTGTTTAGGATCCCACTAAATTGCTAAGGCTGGCTTTTAACTTGTGATCCTCTTCCCTTCCCTTCCTAAGCCACTGGAATTACAACTATACTAAGATTTGAAAATTTGTTGTGGCAAAATAAACTGAACAGAATAAAAAGAAAATTATCAGATTGGAAGAATTTTGCATGTTTTAGATCCAGAATACATAAGGAACTTGAAGAATATAAAGATGGCTAAAAAATTAAACAACAGAGGTCACTAAAGAATTCAATGGTTAAAAATCATGGAAAAAAGTCACTAAAAATACAAATTAAAATCATGAGCTACTATCCTGACTAGGAGAGGATTGAAAGTGGCTCACCTTTTCTAAGGAATTTTAGAGTAGATTCCCATTGCTAGTGTTTTATCAAGTCTGTATAACAGTAATTCTCAAAATGTGGTTCCTAGACTGGCAGCATCAGCATCAACTGAGATCTTGTTAGTAATGCAAGTTATTGGAGTACCACTCCAGACGTACTGAACCAGAAACCGAATCTAGCCCATTAGACGATTTGGATACATGCATAAACTTGATAACTTCTTTAGAACCATAGTGATTAATACTATATGTTTTAGAAAAGATTCATATCCTCAGACTTAACTCTTTTACATCATACATGGGTATGATTATGTGCCAATAATTTCATCCCTTCTAGTCATCTGAGGGTGATGATATCTATCTTATAAAGAGTTGTGAAGCTTGAGTGATATCGCATGGTCTATGCCTGTCCTGTAGCATGTAACAAAAACAAGTATTTCACAAATGAAATAGGTATTTCATAAAGTCTTTTGTAGAAGACTTGGCTAGAAGTATTTCTGAATCAAACTACCTGGAGAATTTAGTAAGAGCAATTCATAGTAAAATTCCATTCAAGTGATTACGAATGGAAGGCAGCTCATTCTGTTTGGCACTGTGCTGGAATGCCTGCATCTTCATCCATGGAAAAAGCACAGTGGTGAGGAGATGTGGTTCTGGTCTTGGGAGCAGTTAGTTTCTTTGTCTGAGAGACAAGTACTTAGATGAGAGAAGGCATAGTCTATGATTCTAAAGGATTAGACACACAATCAGGTGCTGAGTGATCTACATAGCTGCTAAAACAGTGGAAGCTTATAGGGGAGAGCAGTCTGTGTGAGTTGAAGCAGTGGGTGGATTCCTGGAAGAACTGTTAAACTGTTGCAGTCATTTTTAAAAAATATTTTTAGTTGGGCTGGTTGTGGCTCAGTGGTAGAGCACTTGATTAGCATGTGTGAGGCCCTGGGTTTAAACCTCAGCACACATAAAATAAATGAATAAAATAAAACTATAAAAATATTTTTAGTTGTAGATGGACAAAATGTCTGTATTTTACTTATTTATTGTTTTATATGGTGCTGAAGTTCCAACCCAGTGTCTCATATGTGCAAGGCAGGCGCTCTACCACTGAGCTATAACCTGAGCCTGAAGGTCATTTAAGTACAATTTCCCACGAGCATATTTCTTTATTTACAAATTTCATAAAAAAATGAACCTTGTTAAAAATGTAGAAAATAAGGAAAATCACATGTAATTTCATAACTCAGAGACTTATGGCTAGACATGTTAGTGAGTTAACTTTTAGTTTTGTTGTAAAACATTTTAAAAATACTGATTACTATTGCAGTATGATAGATCCTCTTTTTCTTCAGTGCTAGGGTGGTAACTCAGGGCATTATGGCATACTAGGCAAGCACTCTTTCACAAACCACTCTTCCAGTTCTAAATGTTTACATACTACTTTGAGTTAATTCTTCATAATGCAATGACGTTATTACAGAAACCACTTAATGGTGATATAAATATTGTGTCACTTGAGTTTATTAATGTTCCTTTTTCAGTTTTTAAAAAATATTTATTTTTTAGGTGTTGTTGGACACAATGCCTTTATTTTATTTACTTATTTTTATGTGGTGCTGAGGATCAAACCCAGGGCCTTGCACATGCTAGGCGAGCACTCTACTACTGAGCCCCAGCCCCTCTTTTTCAGTTTTTGAAGTCATCCTTGACGCATGCATTTAAAAAGTTATTTGCCTTTCTGATTACTTTCTTGAGATAGATTTTGCTTTGTAGAATTATTATGGACATTCTTAATGTTTTTGAGGTCTGCTGCCAAATTATTTGCCAAAAGGAGTATTAGTTGATCCCTTTCTTTGCTCATTCTTTCTTTCACTTGGCATTTATATGCTGGACCTTGTTTCAGGTACTGGGTATATGATGTTGAACAAAACAGGCAAAAATGTCCGTGTTCATAAAACAAACATCCTAGTAGGGGAAAAATAAGTTAAATATGAAGTATGTTGGATGGTTAAATGCCCTGAGAAAAATGGTACAGGAAAAGGGAATAGGAATGGTGGGGATAGGAAATTGTACTGGTAAAGGTGGTCAAGGAAGATCACATTAGGAATTAACTTATAAATAAGGGTCTGAGAGAACGCTCCTTGCTACTTAGCTGACTGACTGACTAGCAAGGCAGAGACCATGAATAGAAATGTGGCATGTGTGTTTGAGGCACAGCAAGTGCCTGTGGCTGCCAAGGCTGGGGTAGAGTTAGGAGAGCAGTAGGATGGTGAGTCAGGGAGGTGCTGGAGAACTAAGGATGCTTTTGAAGAGGACTTGACATGAATTTTATAGGATTCCTCTGGTTGCTCTTTTGAGGACAGACTGTAGGAAATTGGAGGCAGAAGCAGGGAAATACTTTAGGAGACAATTATAGTAATCTAGGTGGAAAATATATATTGGCTTACGCCAGGATGGTAATGGTGCAGATGGAGATAAATGGTCAGTATTGAAATATGTCTGAATGATTTAATCAACAGGCTTAGCTGACACATTGGATCTGAGATATAAGAATAAGATCAGGAGTTCACTTTTTTTAAATATATATTTTTAGTTGCAGATGAATACAATATCTTTATTTTTATGTGGTACTAAGGATTGAACCCAGTATCTCACACATGCTGGGCAAGTGCTGTACCGCTGAACTACAGTCCCAGACCCAGGAGTTCAGTTTTATACATGTAAAATTTATTTGAGGTATCAAGTTGAGATGTTCAGTAGGCAGTTAGATAAATGAGTTTGGAGTTGGGGGAGATTGAGAAATAAATTTAAACTTGATAGGGCATATTTGGATTTGAAGTGATAAGATTGAAAGAGATGAGCAAGGATGACATCAAGAAAAAAAGTGAATGAAGAAGTCCAAGGCCTGAGCTCTGGGCACTTTAAAAGGAAGAAGTCAGCAGGAGCCTGAGGAGGATCCAGTGGTACAGGGGAGTGGCTGATCAGAAAACACAGAGTAATGTGAGGAGGCGGAGGCAATCACAAGTATGAGGTGATACTTACAGGTCAACTGAAGATTGATTATTGATGTTAGCAGTCAAAAAAAGAGGTCATTGATGTGACCACTGGTATATAAGTGGTTTTAGAGAAGTGATGGGATGAAAGTTTGATTGGCTTGAGTCCAAGAGAGTTGGGGGCAGGGAGAGGAACTGGTAGTAGTGAGCATAGACACTTCCTTTGAGGAACATATCTAGAAGGAGAATGAGAGATGGGGTAGTAGCTGTTGGAGAAGGAGCTTGACCTTTTAAAAAATGTTTGCAGAAATGATAGCATGTTTGTATACTGATGAGAAAGATCCAATAGAGAGGTAAAATTAATTTTTTTTATTATTGGTTGTTCAAAACATTACAAAGCTCTAATTAAAAGGGAGAATTGATGGAGATATATCGGAATTGTTAAGAGGGGATGGGATCTTTCTTCACAAATGGATAACAGTGGCCTTTGTAAGGGGCAAGGCCAGTTATTCTCATAATAGGATGAAGACAGAGTCTATAGGGAGAGGGACTGGATGGGTATAGGTGATAGAAAGGGTCCTGTGGGAGTTCTCTTCTGATTGCTCTGTTTTCCCAGTGAAATGGCAAATAAGATAATAGCAAATGAGGATAAAGAGCATTGGAGGTTTGAGGGGAGAGGAGAAAATATGAAATAGCCCTGAAAAGAGCAAGAGGATAAATGAGGGAAGGAAAATGTGGTATGGTTAGCTGAGTTGTACTAAACCCCACTTCTGGTTGATAATCATGAATTATTAAGATCGTTTATGTGAGATTGTTTTGTTCAGCCACAGTCAGCTACAGGGGTGCAGTTGAGCAGCTGGATTTAATGAGGATCAGAGGTTGACCAAGTAAAGATGACAAAGTGAGAGGCACAAGGGAGCTGAGGATATATATAAGGAATAGCTATAACAATAGAATGTAAGCTGGGCTGGGAGGACAGTGTAGACTGGAGACAGATGAAGGCAGTGGAAGGGCTGGTAGAGTGTGAATCCTTATGAGACTGAAGAGAACAGAGAATGAATCAGCAAGTGACCAGGAGAGGTCATGACTAGAGACTGAGATGCTTAAAATTGTGATTACTGAGGGGGGTTTAGAATAGATAACAGTAGAGTTTAGTGTTTGGATAGGAGAGTTGAGGTTGGATAGAAGATAGGATTTTGGGGGATAGGAGGCCAAGGAATGAAGAGTTTGGGGATTTGGTAGGATCGTTTATGTGAGTGGCAAAACCCGTAAGATGTGGTGGGAGTAGTGTAAAGTGAGTCTGAGTGTGCCAGGATCTATATCGCTGAAGGAAGGAGGAGTAACCTTGGGATTAGTAGATGACAGCAAAGCAGAGCAGGGAGAGGGAATGGTCTGGTGACCTGAGGTTAAAATCTGGGGTTTTAGAGAAGGAAGAAGAGAGGATGGTCTGGAAGTGGCAACAAGGAAGAGTCCACCTATTCCACCCCCAGGTCAGGGGGGAGGAGGGCAGAGAAGAAACATCACCACTTGAGAGGACTCCAGAGGAGCCCATTCTTACTTGGGTCCCAGTAAGAATGTAAGAATGAGAAGGGAATTTATGCATGAGAGGCTGAGAATTTGCTGCTGGCTGACCACAAGTGCCAGAAAGCAAGTGTTGTGGGCTGAAGGGAGAGTGTGTGTGTGAGGGTGCAGTGTTGTGCTATTCCTTTGGCGACCTCATTTAAAATTCATTTTGCTTTTGATGGAGGACATGGTTCTTTGTCTTTTAATTTTTTAAAAAGTGCTAGTATGGGGCTAGGGTTGTGGCTCAGTGGTAGAGCACTTGCCTAGCATGTGTGAGGCACTGGGTTCGATTCTCAGCACTACATATAAATAAATAAAATAAAGGTCCATTGACAACTAAAAAAAACTTTTTAAAAAGTGCTAGTGTGATTGAATGTTAAGTCGTATAAGACTGTACAGTTGGTCAAAAGTATAAATTGTTATGCCTTAAGCACATCTTTTGAAAAGGTCTGATTGGGATTCTGGGAAGAGGAGAAAGATGACAAGAACTTGTCAGGTTTTGTGGGAAAGTGAATTGATTAGACTAATTAAACTTGGAGATTAATAATTAAGAAATGGAGAGGAAATTGGGTAGGTTGTCTTAATGGTAAGGCTAAGGACTCTAGACCAGCTTTATAACATAAAGGTCTTGAAACATGAAAAGTGACGGGTGGGCAAGAGACAGGAGAAGGGGACTAGAGATTCAGAGGCCAGTCGAAGGAACCACTGTAGATTAAGTCAGTGGTGTCAAAAGGAAGATCCCAACTGTTGTTGAAGGGAAGCTGAGAAAACTGTGGCATGTGCGGACGGAAGGAAGGGATTTGAGGGGAATGGAGGGTGGAAAATGGACTTTAATGTTCAATGTGGTCCACGTAACCAGGTGGCCCTGAATAGCCAGGGGTGCTGTGGCTGGCTTTCTCTGAACTATTTCACGCGTGGTTTGGACTGAGGTCAAGTTTAAGAGCTGGGATAACCTCTTATTCTTAACTTATCTTTGGGGACTCCATGGTAAAAATTTTCCTTATCTATTTCTATTTCCTCTGCCTACTGTCTGTACAAAGGTTGATCAAGATTTCTTCCTGAGTTTGTCCAAATGGTGAGTAACTGATATACATAGATCCATTAGATGATTTCTCTTGGAAATTTGAATCTTGGGTGGAAAAAAAAAAGCCATTACAGTTGACTCCCTCTAAGGTCAGTGCCTTGAAAGATGTCCATTGAGTCCAGCTCATGGAGTCCTATTCCGGGGAAGTCATCTGAGTTCTCTTCTTCCTCAGGCCAGGTTGTTAGGTTTTCCTTGGATTCTCTGAACTCCTTCAAATTAATTAATTCAATCCATTCTGCTCAGGACACTGTTTCTGTTGTGCTTCCTAAGGCACTGACTGATTCTCCAAGTTAAAGAATGATTCTGTTCTGAAAGTGCTGGACTTTCTATGGTGCCTATTTAATTGTTCCCTGTGACCTGAAAATTTAGTTTATGTTCCCAACAATGGAATAAAATGGTGATCTACTTAAAAAAAAAAAAAAAAAGAAACATGAAAAGTGGTATAGGTCCTATAAATTTTTAATGTAGAATTACCATATGATCCAACATTCCACTAGTGGCATATACCCAAAAGAAGTGGAAACAGGAACTTGAACAGATATATGTATGCCCATATAAGCAGACCAATAAACAGTAGGTGAAAGGTTAAAATCACCCAAATATCCATTGATGGAATAATGCATAAACAGTGTGGCATATACATAATGGAATTTTATTCAGCTTTAAAAAGGAACAACATTCTGACACATGTTGCAACATGGAGGAACCTTAAAGACATTATGCCAAGTGATGTAAGTCCATCACAAGGGGACAAATGCTGTATGATTCCACTTTGATGAGGTTTCTATATAAATTATATAGAAACAGAACACAGACGGTGTTTGCCAGGGGCTGGGAGGAGGGGATAATTAAGAGGTGGCATTTAATGGGTTTAAAGTCTCAGTTGGGGAAGATGAAAGGTTCTGGAGATAGATTGGTGGTGATTGATGCATAACAGTGTGAATTACTTAATGTCACAGTGCCATGCACTGGAAGTTAGTTCAAGTGGTAAATTTTATGTCATTATTTTGACACAGTTTGAAAAAGTGATATTTAGTATGTTAACCACTTCTGATAATATAGAGGTAGTAGGCAGCAATATGCCTGGGAGAGAGAGGCAAAATTTTGGTAAAAGAAAATCTTCTCTTGACAGGCACAGTGTGTTTCACTTGTGGAGATGTCAGCTTTTATCTGTGCTATATGCACTAGGTTGCTCTTAGCACTAGGGTTCTGAGTATGGTTCAGAGGAACTAGGAAACACATTTTCTTAAGGAGGAAAACATTTTTTTCTCTGTTCTTATTTACTGTTTAATTTTTTTTCATGGATGATACAAAGATAACATCTAGCCTTCAAAATTATCCTGTTTTTAATGAGTTCATCTTCTAAATATTGTGTTCACTAGTTGGGTGCTAGTTACTTTGTAGTCTTTTTATTTATATCCTGAACTTGGCAAAGGAATTTAAATAAAGGAATTGGAAAGCTCTCATTCATAATCTGCTAAGGCCTATTTCATGACAACATGTTTTAGTTATTTGTCCAGATGTATTCTTATTGTTGAGTCACAATAATGACTAGAAGACAGATCAACATGAAGACATAAATAAATAAAGCCAAAAAAGAAAGCCAGTGTTGGATTCTTTGGATTCGAATGGATCCAGGCTGAATCCCAGCTCTGTTACTTAACTGTGAATTTGCTCTTAGTGAGCTTCACTTTCCTTATTTATAAAATATTAATACATCTTCTTACCTGGTAGGGTTGTTGTAATTAAAGAAAGCAAGTTAAACCACTTATGGTAATATCTGGTATATCGAGGCATTCAGTAAATGGTAGCTGGTAGTGGTATAATTCTCACTGAAAAATGTTAAAATGTTTACTGGACCTCTGTGGGTGAAACCCAGTCTGCAAACTTAGAAAGCAAAGATATTAGCAGAAAGGTCCTTCAATTTCTACATATTCACCTCAGGGTTTCTGTAAATCTGGGAGAGTCCCTAATGCATCTGATGTTTACAGATCGTTAGCAAACAGATGCCAGGAGGCAAAAAATAAACTGTAGCTTAAAGACTTTGGAGCCACTAACAAAGTAGGGAAAATCAGTTTCTGATAAAGTTATAACATTTCTAAGTGAGTAATAGAAGGCAATGGGAAATTTTAATTGAGTTTATAAAAGTTTATTTCAGGAACACCCATATTTCCAATTTGAGGCACACCTATACATCTGTAGCCATTTAATTTATAGTGCTTGCTTATTTCTCCATTGGGGTTAATAACATAACAACAACTAATATTTATTGTGTGCTTACCGCATTCCAATGTGATATTTAGGAAGCCTATAGCATTCAAAGTCTTGTTTTCAATTGGATGTTTTGAAATTGGCCTTTTATCCACTTGGAGAAACAGTATATTTAATGAGTTTATTTTATTTATTCTGTTATACTTCAGATATTTGTTGGGTATTTATAATAGGCAAGACATTTTGTAGGAGGCAAAGCTAAGAAAAACACGGGACCTGGCCTCACAAAATTCTCCTCTTTATACTGTATACTGTTAAGAAGTAAGTATAGTGCATCCTGGAATGAACTTTGGTCTAATATCCCTTCTCTGCCAGCTCTTCCCAGAAGCTTTTTTCCCCTCTGGACAAGGCTAAGTGCTCCTCTGTTAATCCTGTGGAAGAGCTGAGCAAGTCTTGTTTAATTCTGTGTTTTCCAATTAGGGTTAGCTAGACTGCAAACTCCTGGAGGTCAGGAGACTGTGGCTTATTCATCAACTGGGCCAGCCACATCAAGTGATTGAACCATGATTGAATACTAATTTTATAACTTTAGACAAGTTTGAAAAATCCTAGACAAACCTCTTGATTTCTTTGTGTTAAAGTTGTTGCAATGGTCCTGATAGCATAGCTTTCATGAAGGTAAAAGCAGAAATTTTTACTAATGCTAATCACAGCACTGGCACATAGTGGGTACTCCATCAATAGCTTAATATTTGAATCAGTAATTAAGTCATCTCTTTTCACCAAATTTGACAGATGTGATATATCTATTTATGAAGACCATATGCAGTGATGTCACCTTTGTAATACATAAAGGGCACAGCTGTCATTTAGGTTAACTCTAATTATTCACATTGGCATAAAAATGTGACACTTAGGTTGCTCATTCAGAAAGATAGACTAGGGCTGGGGTCTAGCTCAGTTTTAGACCACCTGCCTTAGGCCCTGACCCAGGTTTCAATCCTCAGTATGGCAAAATAAAATGAAAAGATGGGTTAAAGTGAATCCTAGATCATAGAAACATTACATGAAGCCTGATATTAAAGCCATTAAACCAACTTCATCTATGTGTTTTCTATCAATTTGATTCGTTTTAGGACTAAACTCTTAACTAATTTAAAAAGCTCCTAAATATTAGAATTTAAATAGTAATAAAAATTGAAAGCTAAGATATGCAGTAGGGAGAAGGCATCCCCACCCCACCCTGTTTAGCATACATTTACCCTCTTTTCCATTTTAAAGCCCTTTTTGGAATTTCTCTTATGTTTTGCTTTTGGGTACACATGACATAAATTTGGTTAAGGATCATATTTATATTCCTTTTGTAGATAAAGTTATGAAAAAATTTCAAATTATTGGTAGGCAGTGGCATTTTCTGGGTGAAATCCATCAGCACTCTCCAGAAGGAAATTTGAAACTCTAGATTTTACTGTATAATGTCAATGGACTCATTATTTGTAGAAAGCTGATGCATTTAGGACTTGTTGATTCACTTAATTGCTAACTGTACAACATTCATAACTCCAACAACTGAAAACAATAGGTCAGTATCTGCTGTTTATGCATAAATAGTCACATTGTAGCAGGATATGTCCAAAGGCAGAGTATGTTAGTCGGAGGAGGAATGGGGCATGTGAATGGTCCCATTGCTTGCCATACCAAGGTGGGTTTTGCTCTTTTCCTTCAAAAATACTCTTTGTGCTTTTATTATAGGTGTAGATGGTCAACTGTTTCTATGTTATCAGGCTGGCTACTGTTGAAATAGTATTTAATTGTATTTTAAATTCCAATGTTAGGGAGGGGGATGCCAGAACAGAATTGTGGTTTAAAATTGGGATGATGAGTCCTAATTAGAATAAGTTATAATCCAAGTGTATATAATGTGTCAAAATACACTACAATCATGTATATCTAAAGAGACCAAATAAAAAATGATCTTAAAATTGAGATGATACAATGTTTTTCTATCTTACAGTTTCATGATTCACAGTTAATATATGGAATAGATTTTTTTTTAAGTTACAGATTCCTTTATATACTGAAACCAAATAAATGTTTATTTAAAGTTCTTAAAAATGATTTTTCCTAGTTTGTGAGTTAGACTCCTTTGAAATTTTAATGGTAAATCTGCATTTTAAAACCAGTAACTTAAAAAAAATAGTAATTTTTAATTTAGAAATGTTTGAAAGACAAAGTCTTTTTTTTTCATCACCAAGGAAAACCTGTTGATTTTTTAAAAATATGTAAAATATTTGAAGCAGTCCTCTTAAAAATATGCTCTTTAATAAGTAAATTTTAACTATCATAAAAGGAATAATTTATTAGAATAATTGTATTCAGTTAAAGTGCTGAACTAATTCAGATATTTTACAATATAAAGTAAATGAAGCTGAATTTTTTTGTAACTTTAATAGGTTTAATAGGCAATGTCCTTGAAGTTTTTTATTTAGCTCAGTCCAGTTTGTAGTCACACTATCAGGAAACTTTAATTCTGCATTATGCAACATTTAAAAAAAAACTTTTCCTTGCAGTTTAAAAGAAAGTTTATTTCTGAATGTGTTTTGGGAAAGATTGAGCTGGTCTTCACAAGGTAGCACAACTTCTTAACCATTTTCTGAGTCTACATTTTTTATGTGTGAATCTGGAAAATGCCATTAATGAAAGAATAGTGGAGTGGTCTTTATCCTGTTTGCAGCATATTCCCATCTTCTCATCTGGAAAATTAAATCTGATTACAGCTTGGATTAACATTTAGAGTTGTGGGAAGAGGAAGGTAGTATCTTAAACTCCATGAAATTGAACAATGAGATTATATCATTTATAGCTAATGTTAAAGTCCTACTTTTTTAAAGAGCAGATTTTTAAAATTATGAATTATGAATTTATGTTAAGTATTTTGTTTCTTATAGACTGAAATATCTTAGATAATGATTGGACAAATTCAGGAGGCATTAAATGTAATGTTTTCTGCCTTGATACTTGACATGTTAAAAGTGAAAGCAGTGTGGATTACCATGTTTACTGCTACGTTGGCAGCTTCTCTTAAATTTCCTAAAGAAGCTCCAGTTATAGAAGTTACTGACATTTGGCCAATATGCAGTTATTACTAATTTCAAACAAACGAAGTCAGTATATTTTTAAATCAATTAAATAATATGTCATGCATTAACTCTTCAAGTAGAGTCATTTGTGTGATGGAGAGGGAAATGGGGAAATAATTTGGTCGTGTGTGTGTGTGTGTGTGTGTGTATTCATTACTAGTTACTGATGTGCAAACAAGCCCTCATATATAACTATGGTGCTTTTATGAATTATTTTGTATTTCTGTTGTAAAAGATCTGTCTACCACGTTTTCTAGGAACTTTAAGCCTAAGGCAGAACTCAAGGATTTTGGAGCCTGTGTAAAATAATTTATAGCACCTTTCCAGTAAGTCTTGCCCAAACTCTTATTCTATTAATTAAACATCCTGTGGCAATCTGGTATATCTTAAAGATTTAAAAGTATGTATGGAAGACTAGAAAGCATAGACCATTGAGATGGAAGAAAATTAGCCTTTCTTAAAAAAAAAAAAAAAGAAAGAAAGAAAGAAATAAGACATCTTTGTTCCATGTCCCCCCTGATGTGAAGATGTAGCCTTTTATGCATGGTTATATTCTCTGCCTGAATGAGATTGTGCTGTTGGGAGTCCTATCTTGTGAAATGTCTTGTTTAAAATATGGAAATGCTTCTTGTGGTCCTCAGGTGAGTAGTGCATATATGTTTCTATGGGGACAACCTTGTAGATGGCAATGATGCTGGGAGAGGTAGGACCCATTACATTGACATAATGTGAAATCTCTTTAAGAGCCAACTGCCTCTTTTAGGGCTGTTTAGTAAAAGGTATGTGGACTCTATCATGTATTGTTGGCAAGATATTTTAAATGCTATATTTGCTGTTGAAAAATATTTTCCTGGGAAATGATGAAATTGATTTTTAAATTTGTAAGAAACTATGATTTAAATTAGGAGAAAGTTGCTGAGAGAGGAGGATAAGGAAAGAAGAGTGTTCTGTGTACCACTCTATTATGTTCTTAATTTTCTGTCAGCAAGACAATTCTTAGGAAAAAGCCTGACATATGCTGATAACTCTGTTCTTACTGCCAATTGCCTAAGCAAATTGTTGTATTACTTTCTTCCATGGAAGTACTCTCATCCGCAGATTTTTGTGTTGAAAGTTAGCTGTTTGGTGACACTGCATTTGGCAATGAGCATACAAATGTGAGAAGGTGTTTTGGAACATTAGCAATTATAGTATTGGATGGTGGATAAAGAAATAGATACATAAATATTAGACCAATGCAGTTTTCCAGTATATGTTATTTTCCATATAAAGATATAGAACATTTCATAAAATGTTCCCAGACCATTTAAAACTCAAAGAAATGCAGCTGACGCAATGAAATACATAGAGTACTTGTAAAAACATACAGACACGCAAGTGGATTGCTGCCAGACAGAAAATTTAAAGGCGGTTTGCTTAACTGCAGGGTGCTAGGTTTTGTACATGTGCCATGCTGAAACTGTTAGTAAGGCGGGTGTTGTGTTGCTTGAGAAAAGCAGACTGTATTTAGACCTTTTTAACTCAGATGTTTCCAATGCCGATGTTTTGGTGACATTATGGCATTGTGATCAACTCAATGTGAAACAACATTTCAACCTCCTGTGCAAAATAGAGATTTTAGGAAAACTCAAATAAATTGTTTGCAGTCTCTGTGTTAATTTTTGTAAAATGGCTTTCATAGTTTTATTAACTATCAGACTGGATCTTTGAGCTAATTGAATGGAACTTTATAGGGTGGACGTTAGTTTTTAAAAGCATTGCTTTTTTTTTTTTTTTTTTTTGAGTACTGTTTTAGAGAATATTAAGGTCTCTTGAGTTTTGCTTTTTATAAGCCTCAGGGACTTTAAAGAGAAGTAAACAAAAGTTTTATGCTTGTATTGTAGTAAATAATCATGCATATGTTACCTTGAAACCTTATTCTGTTAAAATTTGGTACTCTTACTTGAGGAATAGCCTTGGAACAGCTGAAGGAGTTTAATTGATGGTGTTTATTTCCCTGTCATTGAGGTAGTGGTGAGGATGATATGGTTGGTATGGCCTATATGTTGGCATGCTATAGCCATCTTTACCATCAGTGTATTAAAATAGGTAGGTTTTTCTTTTTGTCCATTCCTTCTTCTTTTCAATTCTATTATATGTATTTATGAATAAAATAATTTTAAAGTGACAAGTCTGATGTTAATATAGTTTCTTTTTAACAGAGTTGATTGAAAAGTTTTAAGAACCTTCTCCCACCCATGAATAAGAAACTTAGTTTTTTAAAATTAAAGAATATACCACAAATGGTAGTTCCTAATTTTATCTCTTCACAAAATAGTGATAGAAAAATAAGTCTTTGGTTTTATTTCTGTCTGTGTTTTGTGGTTCCCAAGAAGCATAGACTACTGCAATAAAGAGAACATGATAGTACGTATTTATATAGGAGTCATATCTGTATGAAATTTTGTACTTGAAGAGTGTTAACCACATGACAATTGGAAGAAAAAGAATAAGCCTTAGATGATTTTGTGGTTTTTCCAACCTCTATTTTATTATGTCCCTCAGTGACTTAGACCTACATATTTTTGGTATCTGGATCAAATTTTAAGTTGTTTGTGTATGTTAGGAATTAAATCCCTAATGTTTTAAGGTCCTTTCCTTCTCCCTCTTCCCGGTGGTATACTTTTAGAGGTTTGTTGCGCAGCAGACTGTCCTCTGTATCCTGCTAGCTATTTCTTCTTTGTAGAGTTCAGGTTAAGCATCAGTAATCTGGAAATCAGAAATGCTCCAAATTTCAAATTTCAGTGGATGCTCAACCACTGAAGTCTGTGCAAATATTCTAAAAATCAGAAAAACTTCAAAATCTGTAACACTTCTGGTCTAAAGCATTTCCAGGTAAGGGATACTCATTCTGTAGTTTTCTTGTCACACTGTTGGCACCATCTGGTTTCCTGTCTCATGGGAACTGAATCCTTGTGTGGTTTCAATCCTTCTGGCTAATGATAAGCAATAGCTTCTTCATCTGGCCCACCAGAGTAGCCTTGAATGGTACTTTAGGGGGCATTACTCTAGAATTCTGTTAGTCTCCATCAAGACATGTCATGGGTCCCTTGCTAATAGCTGAAGTTGAGTATAAAAAGAGAAATTGATCCCCAGTCTTTAAGCCAACCACAAGATACCCAAGAGCCAAAATGATCTACAAATAGAACTTTTTTGCTCCACCCATTTTGGAAAACTATTTTTGGTGTGATTTTTGTCTCTCTCTACTTTTGTTGTTAGACTTGGAAATTTAAAAAATAACATCCATTGGCCGTAATGACTTGAAAACTGATGTATTCTAGAATTTAAATGTAGTAAGCAAATAGGCCCTTCCTTTTTTCTCGATTCTTTACCAAGTAACCATTAACTGTGCTTTTGTATTATGATTTGGAAGCATTTAACTTTTACATGGATTCACTTTCCCAGAAAAGTAAATCAGTGTTATAAATTGATGTTTTAGAAGTGAAAAGTGATAGTATATATTGTGAGATCACTGTTAGATGGGAGACCCTTACACACTGAGCTTTTCCATAAGATTTTTTGCATTGATACATAGTTTCCCACATAGATATTATTCTGATCACTCCCCTTTATGTGTTTTTGAAGAACCAAATCTTTTTTATTAGAAAAGATTGAAAGTTTTCATAATCAATAGTAAATGGAGTGCTAATAGCTTTTAATTAGTACAGTTCTGTATTGACTTACAGACATGGAATTGGATTATCTAGCCATGATGATTTAAGAATTAGGTGATACCTTTAGTAATTTCATTTCTAAATAGATGTTCAGGAAAGGTAATTTCAAACCTGTGTATTTTTATAGTTTCTCAGCAAGTATAATTATGTCAGACAGAACATTTCTCATATCATGATATTTGATTACATTGACAAGCTGAAAGTGTTCTGTTTTTAAGGAAAACTTGGTCTACTTTTATCTGAATTTTTATAAGAGTTCATATGTGCTTGGGAGAGGATATGTTTTATTTTCTAAAAGCACTGAGTTTTGCATTTCTTCCTTGAAAGAATTCTCTCATTTTCCCCTTCTCCCCAATCTGAAGCTGGGTGCTCAAACCAACAAGCCAACATCGTAACAATGAAATGGAGACAACTGATTATAGAAGAAAAGTCAAACAGGTTTAAGACTCATTTTCTCTGGAAAAATATATTGAGGGCAATTTGCAGCTGGCAAGATTTTTTGCATTAGGTAATAGTCTAAAGTTAACAGTAGCATCAGGTCTTTAAAAATTTTCCTTTTTATATTTCTGGAGGAGGGTAATAGAAGTGCCTTGCCGAGCCCTTCCTTGTGCTCATCAACATAGCAGCCTCAGCTGCCCCCCTTGGATCCCCTGCCAGGGCTGCTATCATCTTCTGATCAAATATTAATGTGTGATCCTCTGCTTGCTCACTAATCCAAAGCCAATTAATATTATCTGTCAATTATTTACAGATCCTGAGGTGCAGAGGCAATTCCCGGAGGACTACAGTGACCAGGTTCGGAATGCGTAATTAATTTTTTACATGACAAAATTTATTTCAGAGTTGTTCAACATATTATTACTGTTCTTTTTACTGAAAGAGATAAATGAATTTTTAGAAGGGAAGAAAAGCAGTAATTAGGAACCAAAGACAAAAAGTAGAAAATTGAAGTAGGATTTGAAAATATTAGTGCTAGATTTGGGTGTTTCCTTTAGAGGGGGAAATGTTCAGAAACTCAGTGTGAAAATTTATCACAAATTTCACGTTTTACTTTGAGGTATGTTCCAGTCTGCAGTTCATTAGGAAATCCTTTTTGGATTGCCTGTGAACATTTTCCCTCCCTTTTAATGCTGTTTAAGCAGTCAAGAAGCAGTATAACCAAAAGGAGAGTGAAGTTATAACATTTCCTGGAATCTGAAATGGATGATGAAACTGTCAGTTACAGTAGCACTGGAAGAAGATGATACATATGCAGGAATTGTCTTAGGGTGAAGATGATTCTGATGATGGGAGTGAAAGTTCAGTTTGGCCGTTTGGTTCTGCCATCTCAAAATTCCAGCATTCTTAAAACAGAATGGAGTGGAAGGAACTATTTTACTCATGAAGTAGTGCTGAAGTTCTGATATCACTTTACTTTTTATAATAAATTCCATGTTATGCATTCAGGATCCCATTTTCTTTTTTTTTTCCTCTTTTTTTTAATATTTAATTTTTAGGTGTAGATGGACACAACACAATACCTTTATTTTTATGTGGTGCTGAGGATCAAACCTGGGTCCCGCCTGTGCTAGGCAAGCGATCTATTGCTGAGCCACAATCCCAGCCCCCAGGATCCCATTTTCTACATTGCGAAATATTGAAGATGTTTTGCAGCTCTATTTGGCACCTTACATTTTTAGTTCAAATGTACAATTTGGTATACTTTTAAAAGCATTTTTTAGATAAAAGTATCCCACAACTTTATAAAACCTTTCACATGAAAGCTATTGTACACAATCAAAGTGTGTTTTTGAAGCACATTCATTTATTTTTCTATTAACAGTCATTAAATGAGGGAAAGCATAATGGAATAGAAATATCTACTACAGTAGAAATAACACCTTTGCATTATGGCCTGTCATATAGAAAGCAGTGTATCTGATACATCTTTATGTGTATAAGGATCATAATGGGATTAGTAATATAACTGGATAAACAAGAGGTTTTGTAATGAGATTTTATAGTTTAAGAACCTAAGAGGACTGGTCTGGTTTGCTTTGTATTTTCTCTCCAAACTAAAATAAGATTGTTAAAAATCTTAAAAACTTCCCATTCTACCTCTGGCTTCATCTTTCACCAGGAGAGTTAAATTTTTATCTTGCTTTAAATTTCCATAGGATTAAGTCCTTTGGGTTTAAACTACAAAATTAGAAGATTATAGAACCTTTTCATTAATGAGGTGGGTTTTTTTTAATTTAAAATAATGTCTAAAGAGCAGAAAAGTATTGTTTGGAATACACTTGAGGCCATAGCTCTTAAGAAAATTATTGTTCTAAAATCTTGTGTCTAGATAGATGACCTTTGTGGTCCCATGTTCTGAATTACCCAGTGAGAGAAAGTTTTGTGCGAAAAAACTTAAAATAGCATAGTTACCATCTGGGTCTGTTCCTTTAAACATAGTTTCTTACTATATCTGAAAATTTTTGAGCAACATGATTTTTTTAGTATAACTTTAAAAAATTGCATGGGTAATATGTTCATAACAAAATGCAGGAAATGTAGGTAAAGCAAGAATAAATTAAAAAGAATGGAAAGAAAGAAAATATAAATCTGCTATTTTACTATTCATAGATAACGACTGTAATGTTTTGGTATTTATCTTCCATGTTTATGTCTCTGAGAATGTGTATATGTCCATGTGTTTGAGGAAGGTGTGTATATGTGTGTACTTGTGTGTGTGTGTGTGTGTGTGTGTGTGTATATATATATGTACAGAGATAAATATAGCCTTTATCTATTCTGTTACTTCATATGGAGCCCACTTATTAGATATTATTGTTATGAATTTAGTTCTCTTCAGTTTGGTCAGTGGATGGTCTTACAAGCATTTCATATATTGAAGTTGGAATAATTAAAATTACAGTAGGAATCCAAAGAATAATGGCTTTAGTTATTTTACAAGTGCGCATAGGTTAGTAGCATTTGTTTTCTTTGTTCAGCTCAATGATATATAAGTTTGAAATTTGGAGACTAGTACTCCTGGGTTAGATGTAGACTTTTAAGAGTGAGTACCTCACTCTTCATAGCAGCTCCACCAACTTGAGATGTGATTTCCCTTCTTAACCTTAATCTCAAGAAATGTAGAATGAAGGATTTATTTTGTTTTTGAAGATGCTACCTCTAAATTCCCCCAAATTTACTTGAGCATTATATCTATTGCTATGTAGAAGGAGAATGGCTTATTTCTTATTTACCTTTTTCATCATTTAGATTCTAATTTTGTATGGTTTTTTTCCCCATTTTTAGCAATTGTTGGAATAAAGCAAACTGTCTTTCTACTTGGTATAATAATATAAAAAAATTCTTAGGAATATTTCTATTATTTACAAACTGTAAATGCTGAATATGCTCATCTAGACATTTCTAGTATTAAAACATTTATGATATGATCCTTAAGGGATATTTGAGATAATTGACCACAAAGAAGCACTTATTACTGCACACACAAGTGCATATGCACACAACTCCCCCTCACCCCGCCCCAGTTTTCCTTCCCCATTCACCTAAACTACCCATGCTTGTTTTTACATATAGTGTATTTCCCATGTACCAGCACACTTGATCAGAGAGGCTTGCTGCTGCTAGATGTTTTATTCTGTGTGTTCTTTGTACCTTACAGTAAAAGAATCTGTCACAAATTATTGTGGCTCACTGCTTTAGAAACTGAGAAAAAAGGGAGGTTAGATTGACATCTGTGACTGAATAATGATGACCAGCCTTTTGGCTCTCCTTGAGCCACAAAGCTAGCACTGCCTTTAGAGTGGAAAAAGAAGTAAGAAGAAAGGGGAGGGATAAAAGAGAGTTACAAATCTGTGGTCCCAGAGATGTATTACTGTTGGGCCAGTTGTCTGCGTGGTATGATAATCCATTTTGATCTTCTCTGTCTTAATTGTCTGCTAAAGACAAATGGGCAGTAAAAGTTCATCAGTTTCATCCTTTTGCTTCTCGTTTAGAAGCAGAATAAATGATCCATCACTACAGAGGAAGCCTTTCTTTCTGTCACGGAAGTAATGCAGACCCAACACGTTTTATTAAAATGTTTTCCCCTCATTATTTCAGTCCTCTCAGCTCTGATAGATCTTACTGTTTCATAAAAAATGTAATCTGAAATGTAAATAAGGGTCTTGATACAGAGAGAAGAAGTAATGAGCAGCCTGAGCCACATTTTAGGACTCTTGATTATAATTACTGACAAAGTGATTTTTCTGTGCCCCATTTTTTTCCCTCCTTAAGTTGTCCGTGACACCCTCAGACCACAATGACATCTATGGTTTAAAACCATTAAATCATTGTAACACTCAATATTTCATTTCAGATCTGGAAAGCCTGTTATCTTTAGACCTGAAAATACAGGCTTTGTTAATTCCTGAAAGACACGCAGTGCCTATGTTTTTTTAAAAGAGAAAAACAAACAACAAAAAGGGCAAAAGCAAGGTCTTTTCAGAGTTCATATTACTTATTCATCTGCTTTTGTTTAAAGCTTAGCTAGTTTAAATACTAAAGATCAACACTGGTAGGATCCTCACTTGAAAAGGATCCTATACTTTTGAAAAATCTCCTAACAATTTACTTACGAAATTAAAAAAAATTGTAGCGCTCATGAGTATGATATGAAATAGTCTAAACCTTTTTTTTTTTTAAAAAATATATATTTTAGTTGTAGGTGAACATAATACCTTTATTTTATTTTTATGTGGTGCTGAGGATCGAACCCAGTGCCACACATGTGCTAGGTGAATGCTCCACCACTGAGCCACAACCCCAGCTCCCCCACCTTTTTAAAGAGTTTAGATTACTAAATTCCAGATATAATTCTGAGTTCGGGTAGCTTGGTCTAGAATCTTTACAATTTCTTTAAGTAACTTTAGGTAATGTGGTATTTAATAAAAGCCCGCCCAATAGAGAATTTTTATTAAAGAAGGACAGAAGGACAAAAGGACAATGATAATGTATTTTCTCATTTCTAAAAATGGTTTTTCAAAGACAACATGTCAATCAGAGATTAAAAATAAGAAAAACTATGAATATCTTTCAGCCATTAATAAAACCATGAATAACCTTGTAATTAATTAGGTGGATTTATAATTATTCCATTATGTTTACTGTGTTCATTCATAATTATGGAAATAATTGGTAAAACTTATTGCAATTAGTGCAGTTTTAATGAATACTAATTGAATTAAGGGAGGAAAGCAGAGTTAAATTAGAATGTTAGCAAATTATGGTCACCACTCTCATCAAACCCTGTCTTTGGCTTCAAAACATGTATTTTTCAGATTTATAAACATAAGCCTTTAGTAATTATAATGTGTGGAATGAGATAGTTTAAAATAAAAGATATAGGAACCTATCAGAAGATTTCCATATATAGCCTTGTAATGTCTCAAGTATAATAGGCATTAGGCATATTGTGTTACAACATACTGGTTGTAATGTGATTACTTTGTGTACTAAAACATGTAGGATTAATAATTTATATTCACAATTGCACTTTTTATAGTTGGTTTGTTCTAAGAATGATGATTAAGAGTTGAGTGTGCTAGAAGTTGCTTCTCCATTTGCTCAGCCATAGTTTGATGAAGTAGTGAGTGTCTTAGAACTCTTTGAAGAGTGGTTGAGTATACTTACTTTCCTGCCTTAGTATATGCAGATCTCTATTTGGAGTTGCAGGTAATTTTTCTTTCCACTGGCACTGAAACAGAGGTTATAATGAAACCAACAATCTTTATATATTTATAGAAACTATAAAAATTTTATGGAAATCTTTATATAGAAACTAACAGTATTTCTTGTACAAGCTCTACAAGAAATGTAGAAACATGGTACATTGGGAAAAATAAAAAGGTGCCCTTTCTTTTATGGTTTTAACATGGCCTATGTGATTTCAAAATTTCACTATAAGCAGTTAAGCAAATTATGAAAACATACATTAAGTATATACTAAAAAGGAACAAAAATACGTTGTATAACTCGGGCTAATTGTGATGGAAATTGGCATTTCTGAGTTGCATGTAATTGCTTAAATATGGAGTTTTCATCTGTTCATGTTTCAGGTATTCTCTAAAGAAAACATTTCTTAAGTTTTCTGTTACTTGCAAATTATCTATGTAAATCAATTGGAAGATTCAGATTAGAAAGACACTAGAGATAATATTTAAATAAGACTTGGTTTTGAATGTTGATGATGGCCTCATTCTTTTGGTGAGCTCCAACTTATGAAAACTTCTGTGTGATTTTCTTCTTAATTTTGGTAAGCCAGAGACTAAATATTTCTATTTCAAAATTTATTCATAATGTTAATTCATTGAAAGAATATTGTTTAATAAGAAATTACACATGTATTCCACAGTTCCTAAATTTTTTGTTATGGTGAAAGGAAGTCATATTATGCCAACATTATATGACACACATGTGTAATATTCACACAAAGTGTAAAACAAATGATAAAATTTGATTTCATGTCTTTATTAGGCAGGGAAACATAAGCAAGAGATACTTTATTTTATAAAATGTGTCTTTGATTCAGCAATGCTTTTGCCAATTTTTCTTTGTTGATTTGTTTATTTGAGCCATAGATCTTTTAATTAGAATTGAAATTTGGGGTTTTTGCTCCCTTGGGCCTTACAGTCACTGAATTCACAAAGAATAGAATTGGACTTGGGTATATCCCTTTTCTCTTGAAAACATTTGATCTCTCTCTCTCTCTCCCCCCCCCTCTCTCCTTCCCTCCCTCTCTCTCT
>NW_026000051.1:7378013-7420585 GCF_001458135.2 Marmota marmota marmota
CCCCACCCCCCTGCCTCTGTCCCTTCCTCCCCCAATCTTCTCCAGAGTGGGTACTTCTACCCTACTTATATAGTCTATTCAAGTTGGGTCACTCTAAATAGTTAGGTCCATTTAATCTTGGAAACTAACTTTCTTTTTTCTTTTTTAAGACTGGGTCTTGGTCTATTGCCCAGGCTAGTCTCAAACTCGGCTTAAGTGATTGTCCTGCCTCAGCTTCCCAAGTGCCTGAGACCATAGGTACATACCAGTACTTGTGGCTGATCTGGGAAACATTTTATGAAATTCTGTACCATGGAACAGAATTTGTGAATTCATTTGAATATCGTCTGAAGAATTTACCTATATAATGGCCAAATAGATCATGTTTTAAAATGATTCTGCAACCTGATCTGAAAAACAATGACTTAAGCCAGGTGTGGTGGCACATGTCTATAATCCCAGTGACTTACCATAGCAAGTTCAAAGCTAGCCTCAGCAATTTAGGAAGGCCCTAAGCAACTTAGCCAGACCCTTTCTCAAAATAAAATAACAAAAGGGCTAGGGATGTAGCTCAGTAGTTAAGTGCCCCTGAGTTCAATCCCTATACCAAAACCAAAAACAAAACAAAATACTGACTTATAGTTACAAGTGACTATGTTTTCTGCTTTTTTACCCTTCATATCTGTTTTTGGTGTCAAATACAATCTGAGATTAAGTTTGGTTTGTGCATTAATTGAGAGAGAGATTGGTAAGTACATATCTGCATGCTGTGGGTCAGACACTGTTGCAGGTAACAAGAAAGAGAAGTAGACTCCATCTCTTCTCTGCAGAAGTGTACTGTCTGTTAGACTGAAGGACAGGCATGTCTTGTCCGAGCTGTTTAGATGGGATTGGAACAATGAAGTGGTTAAGACACCTGAAGTTGGGAGTGTCTCTGAAAACTAGGACCTTTGGATGGTGATGCCTGCAATTTCTTGTTCTTTGTGATGTGAAGCCATAGATATTAAAGTTAACTAGAGTGGTAAAAACCCAGTGAAAGATCTTAGGGCCACCCTTAAGGAAAGGCTTGTTTAGATGTATGCTTTTTTGTTTTTGTGGTTCTGGGGATTGGACCTAGAGCCTCATGCATGCTGGGTAAGTGCTACATCCCCACCCCTTTTTATTTTATTTTGAGACAGGGTCTACGTTGATGAGGCTGGCCACAAACTTGCAATCCTACTGTCTCGGCCTCCTGAGTCACCGGGATAATAGGTTTGTACCATCATGCCCAGCCTAGATATGTCCTTTTTAAGATTGCCTGTTGATTCATGTAGTTTTTAACCACTTGCTTAAAAAGGTCAGTTTTCATATTTCTTTGTAACTTAGCAGTCTGGGATTGTTGGTGAATCTGTAACTTTTTTATCCAAAGATACAAATTCTCAGTCTCTTTAGACCCTAAAACCTGGGAGGTGATTGTTGGCATGATACCAACAAAGCACCCTGGTGAAGCAGCTTTCTTGAACTGCTACTTGAGTAACCACAATTGCCCCCAAGATATATATAAGATACACACACACACACACACACAAATATATGTATATATGGAACTGTTTTGATGGATTACATTATAACTTTGTAAAAAAAATTCATAGGGCTGAGGATGTGGTTCAAGTGGTAACGCGCTTGCCTGGCATGCATGTGGCCCTGGGTTCCATCCTCAGCACCACATTAAAAAATAAATAAAGATGTTGTGTCCACTGAAAACTGAAAAATAAATATTAAAAAATTCTCTCTCTCTTTAAAAATATTCATTCATAGATTGAAGATGTATAAATGTATCCCAGAGTAAAAATCTGGTTCTTTATGTATGTTTAAAAGTGTCTCATTGTTGACAGGTGGCTGGCTTAAATGTTCTTCAAATGTAGGCTCACGGAAGGGTAAAAAAATCCATCATGTGCTGCTTTTTATTTTCTCCTGTGTTGTTACAAGTCAAATTTATTATCTGGGACAAATATCTGATTAGTGCTCTTTAGAGTGTTTGCCAAAGACCAACTATTTTGTATGTAAGAGGTGTTCTTTTATAATACCCATAATCCTGAGTTTTACCCCATTTCCAGAAAACAGTGACTTTAAGAATTAGATGTTGTTGAACCGGCTTCTTGATGCAAATATGTTTCAAAACCTTAAACGTTTAGCCAGACTCATTTGAAAAATTGAGACATTTTCTGTCTTAAGGCTCTTCTTTTGAGTGAAGGTTTCTTCCCAGTTTGGTCATTCTCTAGTTGTTATAATTATGAAGAAGGAACTCAGGAAAAAGACAAATTCTTTTTGAGCCATACTTTCTGAAAGCATGCCAAGGTAGACAGCTATGGTAATTTATGTAATCCTTATTTATACATTCTTATAATAAGTGTTTTCCTGGTTTTCTTCTGGCTCCAAAAACAGCTCCACTAAATATTAGGTGTCTTTTTAGTACTTTTGAATAATTGTGTTTTTCACAAGTTACCCGATGATTAGAACTAAGAAGACTAGGCCTGCTTTTGAGAGCTGTAGTCTCCATCTTATCTTTAGCTTCATGTAATCATGAAGCTCCTTGGGTGCACGGACACATTTGCATTAAGTCCTCTTTGTTGTCCTTCCTGAACTGCTCTGTTGGCTATGCAAGTCTTCTATTCCCCTTTGCATTCACAATCCAAGCTTCTCCCATGTATACTTTTCCTAATAGCCAACGAACAACCCAGTTACCCTAAAGTTACTACCCTCCATAAGATGGCCCGGGATGCCCTTCAAAAACCTAAATCAACTCACAGTGTTTCTTTTCAGTTACTGGTGCCTTTAGGATCTACCCTAAATTCCTTAACTTGGATTAAGGCCCATCATCATCTGACCTTGACCCATCTTCTAGCCTTGTCTCCTGTGACTTCCCCTTATATCCAAGATGCAAGATGCTTCACCATTTCCCAGCATGCTTTACTCTTTCACTTCTGTATATTTTTGCTCAAATTGTTTTTGGGATTTTTTTTTTGGTCCCTTTTGTCCCCCTACCCCACTTCCATACCAGTACCAATATGCTTATGTTAATTATTAAATGCCCAGTGTGTATTACCTTCTCTGTGAAATGTGTCCTGACTAAATTAGTCACTGTACTCTTAGCTCTTGGAGAGCACTTGGGATGTTTACTCCTTACATTATCTAGTTTATGTCTGTCTCTCTGTCAGTCTGTAAACTCTTCCATTATAGAAAAGGTTATAGCTAGTGTTAGAGGGCCCTCTTATCAGGTAGAACAAATGAGGGACTTGGTGAATAATATGAAGCAAGTGAGCTTGGAAGCATGATAGTGGTGATTAAGAGCATGGATGGACTTTGGATTTGGACTGCTTGGGTTTCAAACCCAGCTCTGCCATTTGTCACTTTGGGATTTCATTTCCTCACTTGTAAACTAGAGATGATCATAGTAAAGACCTCACAGGATTCTGGTGAGATTTAGTTGATTTGAAATGTCTGAAGTAAAAACAAAAACAACAATAAAAAAGAAATGTGTGAAGTACTTAGACGAACACCTGGTACCTAATAATTGTATAGTCTCAACTAAGTTTAAGCTATCAGGGAACCCAAGTTTGGTGCCTCTTTTTTGTCTGGTGTTCAAGTTGTGTATGGTAAGCTTTGCTTCTAGAGTTTCAGACCTGTTTTAGGAAGAATTCTGGAAAATTTTTTCCTTTCTAAATCTACATTGTTCCAGAATGAAATTTAGAGAAGTCACAAAAGTGATTGAGGTACTTTGTCAAGGAAAGAAAGAATAAATAACCAGGTAATGGTTACTATTATTGATATTCTAAAATGTACTAAAATATAAACATTTTTAAATGGTGATGAAGGGGTTTCACATTAAAAAATCATTACAGTTGTAAAATCTATTGTGTTGAGACTCCTATGTTCAAAACCTCAGAAATTTATTAATAGATTCCACTGTCCTTGTAAATGAACCCTTTGGGCTGCGTGTAATACTTTGTATTACTGTGGCAGCTTTCATTTTTAAAGTACTTATATGCAATATAGTAGAGTTAAGATTCTTCTGACCATCATAATTTCAAACTGTCTTAATTTTGGTCAGTTTCAGATTTCAAATGTGCTATAACATGAAGCCGAGATTGTGAGCATGTGTGTGTGTGTAAGTTCATGTACTCATGTGCATGTAGCTAGTGGGGGGGTTGGTGGATGCAAATGAAAGGCATCTTATAAAATAATTGAGATTGTCTTTGTTTTTCTTTTTAAATATGCTGAGGACCAAACCATAACCTTGTGCAAGGCATTGTCTTTTTAAAAAACTCAAGCTCATCAAAGAACATTTATTTTCCTATCAACCTTGTGAATATGTGATGTTTCATATTGCTTTTATTTCTGGAATATTCTTATAGAGTGTGTATGTATAGGAAATACTGACTTGTTTTTCAAAAATGGTTCATATATCACCTCCTCTGAGGAGTCTTTCACGTTCCCAGGTGGACTTGATAATACCTTCCTTTTATCTTGACTATATTTCTATCAGAAAACCTAGAACATGTTATCCTTACTTATGTGTTCTCTCTTACCCCTAGTCAGGAATTCATAGGTTCTTGTTTGCTTCAAATCCAAGGCTTCAGAACCTGTTGCTGTGTGAATGGATGTTAGGACGCCAGATATTTGATATATAATAATAATAAATGGCTGAACAGTGTTCACATTGTGATCTTTGGGCTCAGAATTTGAACAAATCAAAATGTGCATTTTTGAAATCTCAATTTGCCTAACAGAGTTTTAACCAGAGGTGTTTAAGATTCTTGTGTTTGAATATGTTTCAAACATGATGCCTCTTTATATAACATTTAGTTTTAGAAGCATAACCTGTAAATTGCCAAGAATATTATTTTTATCAGAGCACTCTGCCAACCTACCAGATTCTTATTTCTGGAGCTCGAAACCCCTGGCAAGTTGAGAAATATTTTTGGATTTTTAAAAACGTATCTGTTATAATAAACAGATTTTTAATGGCTGCTAGAAATACTTTTCATTATTTCTCATTTATTTCTTAAGAAATCCCCCCCCCAACAATTTAAATGCTTTTTTTCCTCCTTTGTTGTGTTTGGCCCAAAGAAAAGATAGAAAACTAATATTCCCATGGTATATGAGATTTGACTTTGCATATGTTACTTTGGGAAAAAGCTTTTCATTTTTCAGCCTCATTGTATTCATCTGAAAATGAGAAGGTTTTATGCTTTGGACATAATGTCCCCCCACCCCCAACCCATCCACCCACCCACCCAAATTCCTGTGTTAATGCAGAAAGTATGGAGGTAAAGTAATTGGATTGTAGGAGTCATAACTAGTCCATCCTAGTTTGAATGGATTGACTGGGTGATAACTATAAGCAGTTGGGGGCATGACTGGAAGAAGTAGGTCACTGGAAGTAGGCCCTGGAAGGGTACATTCTTCCCTGTGGTCTTTTCCCCCTTCCTCTCTCTGTTTCTTGATCCCCCAGATGGGTTGCCTCACTTTGGGCCCAGAGCAATCAAGTTGGCCATCTATGGACTAAACCTCTTAACCTGTTAGCCCAAATAGACTTTTTATCCTTTTATTGTCAGGTATTTTGGTTCCAGAGATGCTAAAGCTGACTGAAACAGAAAGTAATACTAATTCTGTAGAATTTGGCAAGAGAAGAAGCCATAATATCTAGATAACACCGAATTTGTCTACTTCAGTGTTTTCCAGCATAAATGAGATGAAGCAAAGAGAAGGTTTTTTGTTAAATTCTTAGTCTGCAGTCAAGTGATTAAAAATTAAATCTTCTACCATCCCTTTTCAGTTTTTCCTCACAAAGCAGAACCCACTATTTATTTATGATGAAACAACTGTTTATCATTTCCCTGCCTTGCAGACAAACACTGGTGTCCCTCTCTTGGTTCTGGTGACCATAGCATCCAACCCAGGATACTTTTGAGAGTTCAGGGGAGTACACTGATTACCAGAATCGTGGGCACACCTGGGATATCCTGAGCAAACTGGCAAGTAAGATTACCCTGCCCTAAGAACCTTTAACAGAACAGCACAAATGTTCCACTCCACTGTTGCAAGTGGGGTGAGGTAGGAGAGGGACATTAGATTAGCTCTGTTCCCCATGAAGGGCTGCTCCTGCAGAGTTGCAGCCATGTGTGTGGTACTGTGGAGATGAAATGTTGATAAATAGGGATGGAGAGGGAAAATCTCTCAGTAGAGATTTAGGCAACCAATTACTTCACCAGTCTACCTGAAGCTAATTCTACTCAGCTCATCTATAAGGCTCATAATTCTGCCTGAGTTTACAATAGGATCATTGAGCATATGTGTAAAACAAAACAAACAAAACAAAACAAAAACCTCCTAGCACTAGACTTGACACTTAGTAGCTGTTTTGTAAGTCCCTTTCCAGTTGCCACCCAACTTTCTCCAGAGAACGGTGACCGCTGGCATATGAGAGGCAAAATTAAGGCTGAATAGGTTGGTTTCATAACCAGAAGAAACATTGTTCACTTTTAATTACATGTGTAATTCCTGTTATTAGGCATAAATGATAAACTTTTGACAGAAATTACTAATTTTACATTTATACAAATTTGAGTAGTTTTATTTTTTCATTTTCTATGTAAAAAATAAGTCTTAAGTTTCACTCTCTAATAAATTCAAATCTATGCTTTGGCCCGTGTGATCTCTCTGCTTTTTGTGAAGATTAAACAAGAAGGCATGTAGACTGTAGGTACAGTGCTTGACAACGGAAAGTGCTTCATTAATGCTCTTTCTTCCCTTCTCAATCTCTAGACTGTCATCCAGTCATTTTTGTCAGCACCATCATTCACTGGGCATTTTCTTTGTGCCAGGCACTCTGCTAGACACTGACATTGGGTCTAATCCCTACCTTTCTTAATTTCATCTAAATATTTTATAAGTCTAAGAGGAGACAGGCTTGTAAAATATTTCACCAATTCCAAGATGCACACTTTTTTCATATATTAACATCTCTGAAATTGGGATTTGTCTTAGAGTTGATGATGTATCATTTCATTTGCAGCATTTTTTAACCTAGTGGTATTTAAAAATACTATATTTATAATTCATGACTTCTTAAGAATTAATGATATTTAGCAAATTAATTGCAAAAAAATCACACATGCTTTCTCTGTGTGTATTAAAATGGATTTTGGAAACTCAGAAGAAATACCGACTATAAGGGAGCAGGTTCAGAAGAGATGGTCCTGTTCAAATTTGTTACAGTTCCTTTGTTGCTGTCTTTGAGCACAACCACTCTCCCTACTGCCAGGGTTATTATTCAAGGCTCCTCTTTCTTCTGGGAGGCCTGAAGGGCACCCAGCTGGATGTCTTTCCCCTCCTGTGGGAATGTAGGATGCTGAGATTATGGTCAGTTTGGTGATAGGAAGAACAGCCAAAGAATTGGGATGTCCTGAGTCTGCCTGGGGGTCTGGAACAGTTAAGAGTGGGATAAGAGGTTGAAAAGTTATGTGTAAACTGGATGCAGAAGGTTCAAACACTTCGGTGACTTTCTATGCATTATAGTAAAGTTTAGACTCCTTGACATGCCCTGTAAGGTCCTGTGTGATGTGACCCCTGCCAGGCTGTCCAAGCTTACTTGCCTCTCTCTCTCACCATCGCCTCTTCTGCTCCAACCTACCAGCTTCTTTGTGCAAAGGACTCAATGTCCAGTGGCCCTTCCCCCTGCTGCTACTTTTGTATTCCCTCTCCAAATATTTACTTGTTGGATTCCTATTCATTTCTTAAGTCCCACTTCAATGTCGCTTCCCAAGAGGCCTTTCTTGATCCTTCTAACTTTAGGCCCTTGTCATTTTTTCTAGAGCTCTCTGTTCTTAGGTATTTTGGCATCCATTTCTATAGTCTCTTTCTTTCCAGTTAGATCCTAAGCTCCATGTGGACAGGCACCATACCTCTTACTTGGTTACTGCCTTTCGTCTCTAGCACACTGTCTGGTACTAAATATGTCTTCTTGCTTAGGGAACCACATTGGTTTTCTTTTTTAAGATGATTTTGACATAGATTTGATTTTAGAATTCCTTTATCCTCTGTCTTGTTTACTAACACTTGGAAAAGTTTCAAGGAATCAGAAGCTTTTCTTGACAAAGTTATGTTGAACTCCAACAACCTTGGATTAAGTCACATGCATTTGAATCTAAGTCATGTGAGTGGATCATCTGTCCCCCAGCAAGAATCAGTGGTGGTCTGATAGCCTTTCTTGTTCTGATAGGATGAAAGAGATTAGCAGATATATAGGAACCCAGATGACAAATTTGGATCGTAGACATGTCCAGCCTGAGAACCTGTGAGAGGTGAGGCGGAATGTGCAATAGGCAGTTAGAACAGGAGCCTGAAGCTGCAAGGGTAGTCCAGGATGAAGATTTCAATTCGAGAGTCATTTAATTAGTGAAGATAATGGAAACTAAAGTATATGTAGACTTTTATTAAAGGAGGATGCAGAGAGAGAAGGAGGAAGATAAAATCCTGGGAAACACATTGAAGGGAAAGATGTTGGAATGGACACCAGAAGTTGAGTAGAGAGAGAGAGAGGCAAGAAGAGGCCCACCTATTTTCTTTATCTAACAGAACCTTGGACAAATATTTGGGCCATGAGTAGAGTACCAGAAAAGCTCTTCCCCTATTTTAATATTATTTTCAAAAATGTTATAAATAAAATCATTCTCAAAGGGAGGAGCTGTCAATAATTCAGAGAACATGAATTCATTTATCTGTCAAGAAAACCCTTGACCTCACCTATAGAAGTGAACTGTTAATGCAACAAGGCCCTGGGTGCATCCTCAGCACTGAAAAAACCCAAAACAGAACAAGACAAAAAACAGAAAAAAAAATTGTTTATAAAAGAAGCAACTATTTTTGTGATGAGTCCATGTCACAGAAGAGTTGTGAATTCTAGGTGGTAGAAATATTTTTAATTCTTTGTAATAATTTTTTTTCTTAAAAAAGGGTATGTTTGCCTGCAGTAGACATTTGACTACTTAGCAACAACCAGGTGTGAATTATTGGGTTTCCAGAAATACTGTGGTTGGCAAGGTCATTTTACCTTTTAGGAATTTGAGTTTGGGGACAGTAGTGAATTTGTATCATGTTGTTACCAGGCTCCTAGGTCAGGATTGACAAAATATTGCTAGCTGGCCAAATCTTGCCCAGGGCCAAAGTTTTTGTTTTTAAATGACCTATGAACACTAAGATTTTTTTTTCTTTTACCCTTTGTAGGGCTTATAAAAAAACAAAGAAGACTGTGACAGAGACTCTTAAGTAGCCCACAAACCTAAAATATTTACTGCTAACCATTTAGAGAAAAGGAGTTGCTGACTCCTTTAGGTTGTAAGTTGTGTGTGAAATGAACCCAAAATTCACAGGGAAACTGAAATTGATGTAATTCCAAAATGTTTAAATGTGTTAGGGCTTTTCTATGAAATAGTGACTTACCTCTTGAATCCAGAGAACACATTTTTGGTGGCAACAGGCGTACTTTGATTGAAAGCTGCCTTGTGCAACATGACAGATCATCAGAGTAAAAGGACTTCTGTACTGTGTGGTATCTTGGAATGTTTAAACCTCTTCCGGTTCCATTGTTGTTCATGGTTTTTCTCAGGCAGCCTCAGGTAAACATTAGCCTCTGTATGTTGCAGCAAAATATGCAAAGCGAAAGAACACATATCTATGACATTGAATTATTTTCTTTGATTTTATTTTTTTCTCTAAAGGGACTCCCCCCACCCTTGTTACAAAGTTTAAATTCCTTGAGTGTTAGATTTTAGAAAACTTTTTCAAATTTCAGTAGGTTTTCATATCATCTTGCCTTTTGACTTTGTAATGAGATATCATCAATCTATTTTGATTATATAAATTTCTTCAGTCTTAAATCCTCCTTATATCTTTCTATCAAAATCTGTAGGCTGTGAGAAATAAAAGTTCTATAAATAGAGATGACTGTTTAGTGAGACCTTATCTAATCAACTGCTAAATAATACTCTCTCAAAAGTGGATTTGATATTTACATTTCAGTTTTCATATTCTGCTCACAATGTTTGTTGATGGTGTCTAACATCCCCTGGCACTGGATAAATAAAGCCTATTATTTTCTTTTCAACCTTTTCAGCTATTATTCTCATACAAGAGCTAATAAGAAGGTTAGGTGTATTACCAAACTATGATCCTGTTCATCAGAAGAAGCTAGGAATCTTGATTAACACGCCTTGTTAACTGATGATTTCAGTTCCATACTGGTAGTGCTAGAATAATTTGTATAAACCAAGCAGTACAGATTCCTTATTTTAGCACTAAGACTTACAAAGGCTTCTTTTAGCAGCCTTTAATTTTGTACTTATGTATGTGACATAGCCTGTGGCTGTGATAGCTACTGTGAATCTGCAGTTGTTTGGGGATGAAAGGAGGAGGCAGCTGGAAACTCGGTAGCTACATCTAGCTGTCTACCTAGAGAAGGCCTTGATTTCAAGTTTATCTAAACAAGCTCGACTAATCCCAACTATCTGGGGGGATCCACTGTCAAAACAAGCAGCGTGGCCTGGAGGCAAACACAGCTATACAGAAATGAAGGCTGGGGCTTCCAATACTCTGATGACTGCATACTGGAGGCTTTTTTTTCCCCCCTGAAAGAGGGTAAGAGAGGTAGAATTTGCATAATGCCTTTTCATTGGAAACTTTTGGAAAGCTGACAGACCTCCAGCTTATAGATCTGTAGCCACAATACACAGTCTATAGGAGAATCCTTGAATGACCTAACCATATTGAAAGAAAATATAAAAGCGTCCAAGTATAGCCAAGTGAGAGAGGAAAAGAGGCCGATGCATTGTCTAACATCTGCTGTACTTCTCGTTAGTTTTGTTCTTTGCTATTCTGTGTGGACTTTGGAGAAGCCTAAGACAGCCTAACATGAATCCTATAATCTTCCTTCTGAATATTTATGTAGCGTGCCAGCTTCTAAGCTGTCCTTTGCGTTTTCCTACTTCCCCCTCATTTTCATGCTCTCAAATGAGGCCAACATTTCAAAAGCTAAATAAATGTTTGTGAATGTTTATAAAAGATTTGCATAAATTTGTCCTTGTCTGACAAAGATCACTTTTTTCTTATGCCAGTTCTGAAAAATTTTTTTTAAGGTTTTGGTGCTTGTCTTGACAACAAAGTCCTGCATCCCAGAACAATGATTGCTGATTAAGTGGGAATGCAATTGTGACTGAATAGGCTTTCAAGATACTGGCTAAAAAAACCCCATCATCTGAAGGCTGAATTATAGAATTTAGAAAATATTATCAAAAGTACACATTTAAATCAATTTTTCAGTACCGTATCATTAGGTAAGACAAAGAGTCTCACAAATTAAAAGAAAAATATAGCCACCCATGGTTTAAAAAATTCTCCCACATAAATTTTAATAATTGAAATGTTTCAGTAACTCAGAATATCACCTTTCTTTCCTACATTTGAACATATTTAAAAATAATCTTTAGACTGTTAGGTAGTTTTTGGAAACCGTGAGTCTCCCAGTGGTACGAGTTAATATGGTTACTGGGTTGGTGATGGGAGGGGATTACCAGGCAGTCCTTTAAGACATCTGAATGCTCAATCATACCTTGAGAAAATCCAAACTATATGAAATATGTGTCAGGACATAATTATAGGACACATAATACACATATATACAGAGTACCCAGATATTTGTGCCACTGATGTGTTTGCTGAATTCATTTATCTTTTAAAATTAGAATAGATTTTGTGGAGTGGCAGGGGAAGTTGGGGGTAGAGGTGCTAATTTAGGTCAGAGATGTTCGAAGATTGGCAGGAGAGAGAGGTAACAGCCAGTTCTGTTAGTCCTTTAGTTGTATTGGTTTAGAGGTTTAAGTTGTCATTAAGGCACAAACTAGAGCCACTTCTCTGACACAGTTTTTATCACATCTGCTAGGCTTATGTCCCAAGAGGAGACGTGGAGAGCAGTGAATTCAGCACGGGCCCATTATCGACTGCTTTTTCGTGTGTTGTAAAAGGAGTGAGACCTCAGGGAGGCTTGGAGCCTCCTCCCGTGTAATGTCCAAGTCAGATTTGAAGGACTGGTGGCAGGAAAGCTTTGGCCTTGGGGTGTGAATTCTAAGAAATAGAGGCACAATTAAGTTTAAAAAATTCAAGGACTTTGAGCTTGATAATGAAAGATTTTTTTCCTAGACTAATGTGAACAGAAAAGATGCCCATCTGTGCACATTTTTGTGTGCATTTAAAATATTTAAAAGCTGACAGCTTTTAATATGCTTACAAAATAGTATTTCTATCAGTGCTCTTTTTTCTTTCTTTTTTTTTTTTTTTTTACCCCCGCCCCCCCCTTTTTTTTTTGATAGTATCTTCCTGAGGGCAAGTTGCTTCTTCAGTGAAACCATGTTTGCAGTTTTACTGTTGGGACCCTATTCCTTTGGTATGTGCTGACTTGTAGCCCCTCTTCCTCCTCCTTTTAAGAAATATTGAAAACATGCCTGGTCAGATAACAGGAATTAAAATGATTAAGGAAATGCATAAGACAAAAATATTTTTGAGTAATAATAATAGATCTGAGGAATTATATTATTGATGCCACCAAATAGTAATTATAAGAGATGGTAACCAAATCAGTTGTTCATTTGTTAAGTATTTGAAATAACATTAAGAATTTTATTGGCCTTTAATACTTTGTAAATAAAGCTCTCATTTTCAACCCCTTTGATGTAAGGTTTAAAGTCAATAAAAAGAAATCTTGGAATAGAGCATGTTATATAATATTGTGATTATGGAACAATTTTATTTTAGGTAGTTTTTGAAAGAAAGGGAAGGATGCAAAAGAATAATTTTGTTAAAAAGTTTTTACTTCGGACTTCAGAAGGTCATGGAGATTGATATGTAAAAATAGTTCTAGGGATGGCTCTTGTGCTGTTGTATACCTTCCTTTTCTGCACTTAATATCCTTGACAATTTAGATATAAAGCTTATTTGATACATGATTATAGAACATGATGATTTTCTTTATTTCATAGTAATTTTTTGAATTACAATATAGTAATGCTTTGAATTACAACATGTATTCTGAATAATAGGTAATATACAGATTACTATAATTATATACATGACTCAAAATCAACTAAAGTTTATAAAATGTAAACTAGGAGTAAATATTGAATATTCCTATCAAGGAAAGGAAGCAGACTCTGTAGCCTTTGAGCCACATTGTTAGAAATTTGACCCAGCTTTTATGTTTGGTATTGAAAGGTCTTTCTGTAAAATTCTTTATTCAAAGCTTCTTTTTCTCACTGAACAACAACAAAAAAAACAACGAAAAAGAAAAGTTGTTTTTAGCCAGAGTATGGATCTAGGATTTAATTTGACACTCAAAGTGAAGGTGAAAAATTATATTTCCTGTTTTCACATTTAGGAAACTTCTGATCAACATTCTTGAACTTGTTGCTAATTAAGCTTCCAAGATCTTCTGTTTTCCCCTTCTTAACCATTTAAAATCTTTGTTTGCTTTCCCTCAGAGTCCCTGGTTTTAACTTGAAATAGCTTGAAGTAGAAATTTTGTTAGCTTTTTAATGTTTGGATTTGTGTGTGTTCTGTTTTTAACTTTCAACTTGAGTTTTAAGATCATCAATCAAAGATTTTTCTTTCAAGTCGGTGGCACTGCTCTCAATTGCAGGACTTAGAGGGTCAGCATTTCACTCATGCTATTAAAAGAAAAAACTTAGAAAGAGAGTATTTTAGGAATTTGAGCTCCACGGATCTTTTCATCACATACCTACATTTTGAAATGAACAAATAAATTAGATAAGAAACCCAGGAAATGTTCTCCTACAGTTTCCCACCTCTCCCTACTTTGCTTTCTTTCTTTTTTTTGGGGGGGGGATAAAGGTAAATTATCTATTCCTCTATCAGATTTCAGCAAACCACAAAGAGGCTAATTGTGGCTTTATATATTTCAAAATACTTTCACTTATTTATGCCTTTCATTTAAATGTTTTCTTGCACACATTTTTTTCCACTTTTGAACTGTAAGAATGTGGCTCATCTCCCCACATTCTATAGCTCCATTGGACATTATGATCAGCTTGTGCTTTTATCTTTCAGATGACATTTATTTGTGAGGTATATATGTCTGTGTATGACTGGCATTTGTTTTCATCTGCCACATAATACTATTTTTTTGTAAGTTTCAGTGAAGCAATGAAAACAAAGTATTGGACATTTGAAACGAGCTGTTACAAAATTGCCTATACTCCCTCACCTTGTACACCAAATTCAGAGCAAATTGGTAAAAATCTCATGATTAATAATGCCAATTAACTTCATTGAATTTAGTTTTCAAGATTTTGCTTCCAGATAGGATCCTATAATGGATAATATTATAAATTTAAACCTTTACCTTTACAGGATTTTTAAGAGATTGGCTTAGTGCCAGTATATAATCAACTTTGCCCAGATTGGAGCAAATTCCCTTGATGAGCTTTCTGACCAGATGAGAATTTGTGTTGGGTGAAATGAATCAGGTGTAGACTGAAATGAACTTTGAGTTCATTTCTGAATTTCATTCGCAAGTGTGTCCAGGGTTAGGTGTTTTAATTTCATATTTTGGTTCATATTCAGGCGTGGGGTCTACTTGTAGGCAGAGCTTTGTAGATGTTGTTGCAGTCTGCCATTTAATATATGCTCAACTGAAAGGTTTTTCTAACTGCCTGCCTACCACAGTTCCTCCCTGCCCCCTCTGCTCCTGTTTCTTCCCATGTGAAGTATCATATATTTTGTTAGGAAGAAAAGCCCTTTTGGAAATTGCCTATTTCATAAATTGTCTGGTGACACAAAGGGGTTGAATGCTATCTTCTTGTCTCATTTATTTTGAAAACTTTGCTACTGAACTCACCTTAATCAATGAGCTCAGTGTTGTCTCCAATAAGTTATGTGTTGGATATATTGATTGGGAGGGATTTTAGAAAACCCGTCTGGGGTTTATAATGTCAGCAGTGTTTTGATTATGAAAAGAGTTGGAACCTGGGGACATGGAACCAGGTGGCGAATGTCCTAAAGCCAGTGGTGACATGGTGGACTGGTTCCCTCCTGGGATCTAGTTCATGCCCTGCACTTTAACTGTGGTGACTGGCTACTATAGATTCACTTTTTTTGCTCATTAAAATGTTAAAGAATCAAACTGTACATAGAAAGATTTGTGAAAATATAAACTTGGGAATTGATCTGGAGAACTGGCACACAATCCTTTCCACCCCTCGTCTTCCCAATGAGGTCATTTACATTTCATCAGCTGTGCTGCATCTCAAGATCCGATTTATGTGGCAGTACTTGAAGTTGTACTGAGGCTGGTTGTCTGAAAGAGCTTGTGTTTCAAGGGAGAACAGAAAAATTGCCTTCTATGAAGAAAGTTCCCTAGCCAAAGATGCAGATTCTAGAGAGAAAAAGAGGCTGGTAAACTGGTTTAATGATCGTTTCCCTAGTAAAGTTGATATTGAAAGATTCTGGCACACTCTGCCATAACTAGAATGCTCAAAATAAATTTAAATCAGGGGTTAAAAACCCCTCCCTCCCTTGGAGAGTGGCCTTTTCATATTTGAATAAGTGAGTTTTTCTTTTGTCAAAGAGGATGAGGTAAGGTAATTGAAAGGAAAGCATTGGTCTTAAGAAATGTGGTTTATTTTAGCAGTTTTTATTTACAAAGAACAGGCTTGTTTTCACTCCCTCATCTTGTCCTCCCCTTCCCAAACTGAGAGGTAGATATTTCAATTCTGATTGATATCATGTGTGAATATGCCTAGCACCAAGTTTTCCTCTGACAGCACACCATCAACTAGTTTGACTTAAATTGGAATATCAAGCTCTTGCAATATCACAAACATGAAGAAACATATTGTAATGTACAAACATGTGTCTACATTTGCCTATATTTCCTTTTCTCACCGCCCCCCCCGCCCCATTGCTTAATTAGACTTATAACTATTTTCTTAGGTAAAAAAGGAAGATTGATGGGAGATGGGTTACACTTAATCTGTTTGGTAGTTTGATATTCTTTCTAGTATTATCTGACAAGTTCAAGATTGGTTTTTACTCTTGACAGTAGAAAGTGGTAAGTAGTTGTTATATTATAGTGAGTAATAAGTTGGGCTTATTAGATTTCTTGACTGCTGTAGGGCATGATGCTTTCTCATAGCCATGGGGGTCCTTTCTTTAAAAAATCTTTGAGGCCTTTTGCCAGCATAACTCCAGCATAGAGTAGAGTACAGAAGTGCTTTATGCACCTAAAACTTTTGAGGGGTAAAAGATAACTGTCTTTGTAGCTGATATTGGCAGTGAGTGAGAGCTTAGAACTGAATTTTAAAGAATAATGAAGATAAGAGATACTTTGTGATGTTATTTGAAAGTTGACATAGATTTTTTTTTGCAAATAAGTCATGAGTTTTGTGTTTGTGAATTATAGTCTATTTTCTAATTAACTAAAACTTAAAGTGACTGTTTATATGATTTCTTTTCCAATACTTGATGTAATGACATCACACAGAAATTGCTCTTGAGGTGATTCTGTGAGACTAGTTATTGTAATTTATTTAAACAACTGGTTTAAAAGCAATATGTATGGGCCTCTGAATACCACATTACAAAATTAAATTTTTTATAAGTAATGCCTCTTAGAATATGCTGAGGTATTCTTATCTACTTTATTTTTGAGTTTTCTATTCATTATTCTTTCATGACATGCCTTAACAGTGCTGTGATACACATAGTACCAGTTCAAGATGATATTAAAAAATAGGATATGCTCAATTGAATTATGTAGGCGGAACATGCTCTGGCAGAGCAAGTCAATGTGCTTTCTGCTTCATTGAGTGGGTTATTAGATTGATGTGGTTTATTTCTTGAATGATAGAACTGGTTTTAAAAATAAATGAAGCGAGAAGCATCAATTCAGTTAGCATTGATAATTCATTATTATTGGTTAGAAAAGTGCTACATTTGTAAACCAATCTTTAATTTATCACTTGGATTAGGATTTGCAGTGGGCTGGTTTGTTTTAATTTAAACCAGCTTCTCAGTGATTGAAAAATGTGTTCTTCATTTTGTCTTGGAAGCTAGGATTTTAAATAGTTAAAAAGCAAATCAAATGCATGAAAGGAATACTTTTTTTAAAATTTATAACATTGGTCTATGAACATATGATAAGCACAACTGTGGGCTATCAAAGCCTGCAGTTAAATTAAGTCAAGCTAAAGAAAGTCCTATGAAGAACGTAGTAATTACGTGTGTATATGTTTATATATGTGTTTAGCTATGTGTATATATGTGAAATGGGCCTGTTGGGAAAAGCCCCACACCACTATACACTATGTCTGATGTTCCAGTGTTTATTTTTGTCTTAATGTAAGAAGATTGCCTTTTATGAAAACAAATCTTTGAGATGTCACTCTACTTTTTGTGTCTCTCTCCTGAATATTGTGCTTGGTTTTATTTACCTTGATATTTGTTTAAAAAAAGGTTTAGACTGGTAGTTTGCTTTAGATTTCCATAAATTATAAACAGGTAACATATTATGATAATGGTATTTAAATAAAAATAGTATACACTTAGAGTGGTTACAGTTTGCAGTTTGATTCCAAAATTAATTTCTGCCCCAAATGGCAACTTCTTTGTAAATGAAGTTTTGAACTTTAAAATATGTAGTTGATAATGTTCAGGGACAATTATCTTCAAGTTGGCTTTCTATTCTGCTGTGATTTGGCCTATTGATATTGGGAAGTATTGTCTAATCCCGGCCTCCTCTGTTCCTAGGTAACAGGCAAAAACAGTGCCAGCAACAGCAGCCCTGCCAGGCCAAACCCATGTGGCTCAGTGTTATTCACTCTGATCCATATGGTCAGGCTGGAGATGGTCCCTGGAGGGGTGTTAACACTCAGCAACCCAACCGCCTCCCTCCCATCAGAGCTTTCCTGCATGGCTCCTGCTGCTTACCCATGTGTGATTCTTGATTAATTTTTCATTTTTAATGAAGTTTGATCATGTTTATTATTTCTCATGATTGACTGCCTGGTACTCCTCCCATGTAATTGATAAAGCCCATATTTCTTCATCTGTCTTCTCTTTCTTCAGGGTAAAGTTGTTAGATTGTGCTGTGGTTAATGTTAGATTTATTGGTCCCATTAGATGTATAAATTATCTCTCCTTCTCTCCACAGGAAGTTCTACAGACTTTGACCAAGTTTTGTTTCCCCTTCTATGTGGACAGGTAGTGTCAGATTTTCAAACTTTATTAGCAAAAAAAAAGTGTTAATGAATCTGCTATAGAAAATAAAAACCATACCATTCTTAACATTCTGTCTGTTTAACCATCATTTTAAAACATCTGAGTTCCAAGGAGAGTTGTTATATTCTCCTTTCCTGGGGATTTTATAGACATTATCAAAAAGTTTAAAGCTTAGAGCTTTATATTGGTTAGTTTGTGACATGTATTTTATATTGCATTAATTTTTTGATTTTGGTTATCAGACTTAAACCATGATTAAGAATGGTTGGTGTTTAATCCAGGGCTGTTTAATTTTTATTTAAATCTGAATATATTTGGCTTAAATAATATTATCTTACTTTATGATCTTATGAGTATTGTATAGATTTTGTTTTCCTAGACTTCACCTTATAATTTAAATTAACACAGGTCTATCTTGTTTAAAGGTATTCAGCTAATTAAAAGGCATGTTGCTAAATAGTGTTTTACATTTTGTTTTGGTGGCCAAGAATAGTAATATCTCTGGGGAAATCAGCATTTTTTATAGGTTTCTAGACTAAAAAATACACAAACATCTAAACATTTCCCTAATATTTACATTATGATAAACTGTTTCTTGAAGAGGTACAAGTATAGGAACTCTTAAGGTAAATAAAATAATCTGAGGGTTTTTGTTGTTGTTGTTATTGTTTGTTTGTTTTTGAAATAAGCCATTGTTTAATGGTAACAATTTTAGTAAAGCTTTTTCTTCTATTTTATAAAAACTATAATTTACTAATTATATTAGTACAGTGAAAACACAGTGATCTTTATCTTTTTTCAGGAGATATCCCTCTGTTTTTCACCATAGTTGAAACATTATGTTTTGGAAGCATTCATTTGTTCTCTTGATTTTTGCCTTTTCTTCAGTCTTAATGGAAAATTGAATTACAAAATTGTACATGATGTTTTAAAAATCCCACTTTTAGTGACAGGTTATAGGAAATAACCATTATAAGTAATTTTATAATATGTTCCAAGAAAGCTATAAAATGTGCCCATCTTCAGGAAGGTTCTATTGTGTATTTCAGTGTACCCAAGCAAGGCAGGATCCGAAGGATTTTAGTCTTTTAGAGTACATGTGGGTAGTGTGCTGCTTGTTGTCCCCCACCTCCTGCCCCTGCCCCGTAAACCTAAGTAGTGTGAGATGGGAATTGGTAGCCAAAGGAGTTTTAAAAAGTACTAAAAAGCAACTCTGGAAGGTTGCCAGCCACTTAATCACTGCTCTCCTTGGTTCTAACATGTTATTTTTTAAGCCAATCAACCATTGTAGTATTTCCAGACTCAGATCTTTTTAAACCGTGGTACCAGGGATGTTTTAGTAGCAGATTGATGCTCAAAACAGAGTATCCTTAATTTTATGAGGGTCAGTCATTGTAATGAGAGTCCTCTTGTATCTTCTTTATCCTAGTCCTCCTAAAAATAGCAAGGAAGTAGGGTTTTGTTTAGAGATGTTTAATGCAAACTTCACATTTATATGTATGATTTAGTGATGCATGAAATCTCCTCCAGTCACTTATAAAATGTATTACAAATTATGGCAAGGACATATTTATACAAACTAATAAACCGAAATGTTTTAAAAATGTAGTTAGATGTTTAACAAAGGAGAATTAAGAACACATTTTTAATGTGATTTCTTGTTAGAGTAGTGATCTGTTTTGGCTAGGTGTTCCTTAATTGGCTTTGTAAACTAATTTTGGAAGATAGGCACAATGAGATTGTCTCCCTTTAATCCCCAACACATACCACACACACTTCTGTTTCTCTTGCTTACAGTACATGCATACCTCTCTGCTCACCTACCTGTCTGGATGATTACATTCTGACATTGAAGAAAAAACAGTTTCTTCAGTGATAATCCTAAGTCTTTTTTATTACCAGTAATGTTGGGAACCTTTTCATTGTCATCGGAAACACATTTTTCCTCTAAAATGAATTTCTTCAAATTACCCTCCCCTAATCATGTTCCTCATGTGGTTTTGATAAAATGACTTTGGAGACAGAGTTATCCTTTTATGAATATATTTTATCCTTGCCATGTTCAATAGTTTTTCTTACATTGTATTATATTATATACCCAATGAGTATTGATAAATTCTATTGATACCAGAAACAAAAACCCACCCACTGTGTTTTGGCGACTGTATTTCATCTCTTTTGTTTCCCTGCCTCTAACTTTGACATATGTTAATGCAGAAGAGATAATCATAATTAAGTTCACTTACAAGACATGCAAAGGATTTAATGTTACAATTTTTTTTTTATTAGTTTGCAGTTAGCAGTGTCAAATGGATATGTCCAGATTCAGAGGCCCACAAAACTCCCTAGGTGTGTTTATGATATTGTTGGACTTAGAAAATATGCTAGCATGGGAGATGAGCAATGCCCCAGGTGATTGCATTCAAAAGAGAAAGCTTTCTAATCTTTTTAGTATCTGTGCTTTTCTACCCTAAGGAACAGTAATACAACTCTCTGACATCTCTAGTCTGTATCAAGAGTGGGATTTTCACAGTCGTCATCAAATCACCCGTTAACATTGACATCTTGCTGTCTGTCTCTTGTGTTTTAAGATTTTTCTTTCTGAAACTAGGACTTATGAAAAATAACAATGCTAGTAACTCTTCAAAGGAAAGTGCATTCTCTTGTATTATCTCATTTTATCATCCTGCTATAAGAGGTAAGAACAAGTACCATTATCTTCGTTTGAAATGAAGTGTAAGTTGTGGGGAAATTGTGACTTATCCAAGGTCCTTTTAGGCTACCAGTGCATCCCAGATTCCCATCCCCGCAATGAGTACATTTTTCAGTAGATCACTTTGTGGGAAAGGGCAGTCACCAAGCATAGAGGGAGGAAAGTAGCATTTGCGCTCCTAATTGATTCTAGTCACTGTGCTGTACACTCTTGTCACTCCCTCACTTGTTCTTTCCCAGTAACTATAAGAGATAGTGTGTCCCTCCTCTCCCCAGAAGAGCAAAGGAAGGGTCAGGATGTAGCATTATGTTGGGTAATGTGCAGGATATAGAAATGGTCTCAGACTTGGAACCCTGTTCTCCATGTGTTTCCCAGTCTAGACCAAGAAGGATTATGAAGGCATTTTAAACAATATTCAAAAGGATGGGAGGTTATAGAAGACTGAGATGGTCAGAGAAAACTTGCTATGGTGGGTGAGACTCATGTTGAGTCTGCCAGGCCAGCAAGAAGTGGATAAGTGGAAGGGGGAGCCTAACTAACACCCCATATGCACTGCAGAGCAAAGCAGAGGAGAAACTCCCAGTGAGATGTTCAGCCAGAGCAGATGGAGCCTGCTGGGGAGAGGGTGACGTGTACCATGATAGCTTGGGCTCTGGCCACAGGAAGCCTTGAAAATGTGTGGGATCAGGACTGCAAAATTTTAAAGCTGAAATTCATCTGGTTCAAGCACCCCATTTTATGGAAGGGAAGCCAAGATCTGCAGAGGGGAAATGACTTGCTTATTGTCACAACTAGGTAATTACAGAGCTGGGAAAGAACAGGTACATCTATTCCCAGCCCAGAGTTTTTTCTACCCTTCTCTGTCTTTGAAGCTTTTGGTGGAGAGGAGTAATGAAGTATCTGTGCTCAGTTCTCTGTATTGCTTTCAAAAATTTTCATTATTATTGATAAAAGCAGTCTCTCTAAATAAAAGACGTGTCCCATTCCATATTGTGGTTGGTACTTCTTTGCACTTGACAACTGACACCCAGCTTCAGGTAGTCAGAGCACTCATTGGATGATGGAAAAGCTATTGCTTTCCATGCTTGTTCTTATCCTCTTTCAGAACTCAATCAGTTACTATTCAGTTGCTTTGTGAATTATACTTGTACCCACCAATGACAGGAGCGTGAAATGAAATGTCATCATCTTTTTAGGGGCAGAGGCACCATTTAATGATTTAGGATGTCACCACAGATGCAAATGTGGTTTAAATGCTGCTTATCTTTTTTTTTTTTTTTTTAATTTATATATAACAGCGGAATGCATTACAGTTACATCTGTAGAGCACAATTTTTCATATCTCTGGTTGTGTATATAGTATATTCACACCAATTCATGTCTTCATACATGTACTTTGGATAATAATGATCATCACATTTAATCATCATTAATTACCCCATGCCCAGTCCCTTCCCCTCCTACCCCTTTGCCCTATCTAGAGTTCGTCTATTCCTCCCATGCTCCCTCTCCCTATCCTACTATGAATCAGCCTCCTTATATCAAAGAAAACATTTGGCATTTGTTTTTTGGGGATTGGCTAATTTCACTTAGCATTATCTTCTCTAACTCCATCCATTTACCTGCAAATGCCATGATTTTATTCTCTTATTGCTGAGTAATATTCCATTGTGTGTACCACATTTTTTTTTTTTTATCCATTCATCTACTGAAGGGCATCTAGGTTGGTTCCACAGTTTAGCTATTGTGAATTGTGCTGCTATAAACATTGATGTGGCTGTGTCCCTGTAGTATGCTGTTTTTAAGTCCTTTGGGTACAGACCTAGGAGAGGGACACCTGGGTCAAATGGTGGTTCCATTCCCAATTTTCCAAGAAATTTCCATACTGCTTTCCATATTGGATGCACCAGTTTGCAGCCCCACCAGCAGTGTATTGAGTGTACCTTTTTCCCCCCGCATCCTTGCCAGCACTTGTTGTTGTTTGTCTTCATAATAGCTGCCATTCTGACTGGAGTGAGATGAAATCTTAGAGTGGTTTTGATTTACATTTCTCTAATTAATTGCTAGTGATAATGAACATTTTTTCATGTGTTTGTTGATTGATTGTATATCATCTTCTGAGAAGTGTCTCTTCAGGTCCTTGGCCCATTTATTGATTGGGTTATTATTATTTTTTTTTTTTTGGTGTCTAGCTTTTTGAGTTTCTTTATATACCCTAGTGATTAGTGCTGTATCTGATGTGTGAGGGGTAAAGATTTGCTCCCAAGATATAGGCTCTTTATTCACTTCATAGATTGTTTCTTTTTTTTTTTTTAATATTTTTTAGTTGTAGTCAGACACAATATCTTTATTTTTGTTTATTTATTTTTATGTGGTGCTGAGGATCGATCTCAGGGTCTTGCACGTGCTAGGCAAGTGCTCTACCGCTGAGCCACAATCCCAGCCCACAGATTGTTTCTTTTGCTGAGAAGAAACTTTGTAGTTTGAGTCCATCCATTTCGTTGATTCTTGAATTTAATTCTTGTGCTATAGGAGTCTTTACTTGTCTTTTTTTTTAATGTATCTGTTATATACTAGACTGACTTTCTTTCTTTCCTTCTTTTCTTTTTTCTTTTCTCTCTTCTTTTCTTTTTTCTCCTTCCTTTCTTCCCTCCCTCCCTCCCTCCTTCCTTCCTTCCTTCCTTCCTTACTCTTTTTTCTTTTTTTGGTACTGGGGATTGAACTCAGGAACACTCAACCTCATCCCAGACCTTATTTGATATTTTATTTAGAGACAGTGCCTCACTGTTGCTGAGGCTGGCTTTGAATCTGCGATCCTCCTGTCTCAGTCTCCCAAGCTGTTGAGATTACAGGTATGCACCACTGCCCCCAGCTTTTTTCTTTTTTTGGTACTAGGGATTGAACTCTACTCAACCACTGAGTCATCCCCATTTTTGTATTTTATTTAGAGACAGGATCTCACTGAGTTGCTTAGCTAAATTGCTGAGGCTGACTTTGAACTCTGTGATCCTACTGCCTCCGCCTCATCTCCAATTTCATCATACTTTTTCAGTTATACCATACTACCTCCATTAGTCCACCACAGTATAAAGCAATCAAAAAACATTTTTTTTTAATTTCAAAAGCAACATATGTGTTTATTGTAGAAAAGTGGAAAATTCAGATAACTTGAGAAGCCCATGTAGACAACATGATTAGCACGTTTGTGTTTGTCTTCATGGCCTTTCTTCTTCTTTCCACTTCCATACTTTTACCCTGCTCTGATTTTCAAATGAGAGTCCATTCAGCTCACTTTAGTCTCATAGTTTTCCTTAAAATATCGGTGCAGCTGTGAGCCCTGTGATTATTTTGACAGCATTAGATAACAGCAAAGCCACTGGACCTTGGTGGATAGAGAGTTAGGAGTTACAATAAAGAGATCTAGATTTATTTTGGGTGCTACCACTGATTTGTGCTTGAGGCAAGTGACCTCTCTGAGGGCTTTCATGTCTTCATGGATAAAATGAGGGCATTAAATGAGTTCTTTACTCTTGTTCTGGTTTTGATGCTAATTCTAGAATTATTCATATTTACTTTGCCAGGCTAATGTAGGCAAGAGAGTAGACAGATGTGTATTCTTTTTTAGAATTTTCTGGTGGGTTTCTCATCTTATATCTGGCACTGTGACCTAATGTTGATCCCCAGACTGGAGTAAGCGTCATTCTCACCATTTGGGTCGCTGAGCAGGAATGGTGAAAAACTTGAGGCTTAGGTAGATGAAAGGTGTGTCTCTGGAAGGAATATTGAGACTCGTGGAACAACATGTTGGAAGATACGGTGTAACTTTTTGTCCAAATTTCCTCTTTGATGCACCTTAAATTTCATAATACTATCACAAACTGTATGATTTTTGCTATACTTGTCCAAATTGTTCTCCATCTGACAGTTGGATAAAATTTTTGAAATTATAAACCAGACTGTTTTTCTCTTGATTGAAACTGTTTGATGGCTTTCCATTACCTTTACCAAAGAAACAAAAAACCAAAAACTCCTATTATTTACCATGACCTATGAGGCACTCTGCATCCTCTGTTGTTTGCGCTATGTATCAGCTTCATATAATACTGCTATTTTTTTTAAACTCCTGTGCATCTGATGAAGCTTCATTTCTTAACACCCCACATGCACTGAGAGAGAGGATGGATTGACAGTACATAGCTTAGCAGATAATTGATTAGTAAACTACAATATGTAGGGGGTAACAAAATGTTTCCATTTTACCTCTTGAATTTTATAATTGCAAAACAATGATCATTTTTGTTGGGTCTTACTATACCTGGTATGTTAATTACTTTGTATTATTTCTAATCCTCAAAAATACTCTGCAGAGTAGTTTTATTCTGATTTTACAAATGAGGTCAAAAAGGTATGATAACTTATCTATGTGAGTAGTATATCAGGGATTCTAATCTAAAGTCCAGACCTTAATGTTCATCTTCTCTCTCCTGCATCATTTGCTTCTGCTTCTGTTGAATCATTCCTAACAGGTTATAAACAAGTCCTAATGTTCTGCCTTCTTAAAAATAATATTCACCATTGACTTTTTTTTTTTAAGAGAGAGAGTTTTTTTAATATTTATTTTTTAGTTTTCGGCAGACACAACAACATCTTTGTTTGTATGTGGTATTGAGGATTGAACCCGGGCCGCACGCATGCCAGGCGAGCGCACTACCGCTTGAGCCACATCTCCAGCCCCTCACCATTGACTCTTTATTGCTATTCAGTTACCACCTGATTCTCTACTTTTTTTTTAAAGTATTTACTTTTTTTTAGTTGTAGGTGGACACAATACCTTTATTTTATTTTTACGTGGTGCTGAGGATCGAACCCAGTGTCTCATGCATGCTAGACAAGCACTCTCCCTCTGAGCCACAACCCCAGCCCTGATTCTCTACTTTGTGAAAGAGTTATCTACACACTTCAGTTTATTTCTCAGTAGTCTTCAGCCTTTCTCTTGCTTCTTTCATTCAAGTAGAGCTCTTCCTCTTAAGATCATTTGAAACCTCCATATTATTCAATGCTATAGACATTTTTTTCTCTTCTCATCTTGATGCATGGATACAGATTATCTCTCTCTCTCTAGTTTGTTTTGTCTGCTGGTCCTTCTTTTTTCCTTGATGGTCTTTCTCCTCCACCTATCCTTTCAACTGGTGTTTCTATGAATGAGTCCTGGATGCTCTTCTGTTTCTTTGAGCTCTTTCCTTAAAGTGATCTCATCTTTAACATGGTGTTAAATACCATCTGTGTGTAGATGATTTCCAAATTTATAGCTCCAATCCAAACGTTTCCTCTGATTTCCTGCATAGTATGTTCAACTCTGTACTTGACATTTCTATGTAGATGTTTTACAGGCTTCTCAGACTTAACATATCTCAAATGGAACTCTTGGATCTCCCCCCAAAACTTAAGTCTTTCCTATTATTGAATGGTAATATTCTGCCTCTTTGCTTCTTAGTTTTCAGCAAGCCTTTCATTCCTACTTGCTGATTATAACTTGAAGTCTCCACCTGTCTCCATCTCTTTTCCCCCTGCATGAGAGTTAATGTTACCTGGACTACTGCAATAGGCTCCTGATTATTACCTCTGCTCTGACTTGTGCTTTCTTCCAAACTGTTCTCCATCTGACAGTTGGATAAAATTTTTGAAACTATAAACTAGACTGTTTTTCTCTTGATTGAAACTAATTGATGGCTTTCCATTACCTTTACCAAAGAAACAAAAAACCAAAAAAGTCCTAATTATTTACCATGACCTACGAGGCACTCTGCATCCTCTGGTGTTTGCTCTATGTATCAGCTTCATATAATGCTGCTTTTTTTTTTTCTTTAATTTTCTGTGCATTAGCTCTACTGGTACCATCTTAGTTCCTCGAACATGCCTGGCTCCTTCCAGCATCCAGAATCTTTGCACAGCTCTTTTATTCATCTGAAGCACTCGGGCCCTTGCTTTCTGAATGGCTGCTCCATCCCTTTTGTATTTAGTTCATTATTGTCATCCCTTAAAACCTGCTCTGACAGACCACATTCTCTTAGTCCTCTCCTCCTCTGTGTTTTCCTCTTTGATGCACCTTGAATTTCATAATACTATCACAAACTGTATGATTTTTGGTATACTTGTTTATTATTTCTCTCCAACCAAATACTAAGCTCTCTGAAGGCATGGACCATTTATATTTTTAACTGTTATATACTGATTCATTGGTAATAGTTTTGCCTCCCTTTTATTGTTACAGTGCCCAGTGTAGTTGTAGCTCAGTCTGAAAATGGATAACTAAACTGGAAGTATAGTAGGGTGATCCTGACCCTGATCTGTTGGGTTTATTTCTGGAGATATTCCAATTTGGTTTCTGTAGCTTAACAAGAAGTATAATCCATTCGCTAAGACAACTGTGTTCTTCACATACTTCAGTTCCTTAAACTCGGGTGAAACGTCTCAAGGAGGCATTTAATTGTGTTTAGTACAGCATGGCAGATGGAAAGGACTTTGAACCAGAAGTTGGTTTGGATTTTTGTCCTAGCCCTGATTACTTCCAAAACAAATCCTAAGCCTCAGTTTTCCCACCTGTAAAATGAGAGATTTGAATGAGATGGTTTCTTAGGGTTCCTTCTGCTTTGATTACTGTGAAATCCCTGATTCTTATAGAAATTGTGGGTTCCCACTGGAGAGAAACCTGGAAACTGCAACCTTTAAGGAAACAGATCCCTTCCCTAGTGATTTTGTGAATGATAGTGAGAACTCCTATAGATGACCTCAACAAGTGGAAAGAATGAATGATGAGTTCCTTGGAAATTCAGAACCCTGAAAGTTAAACTCTGACTGCCCCAACAGATTTTTATTTTATTGGAAACTATCCAAGGGAGAGATATTTTATAGTCATCTGGCTTTGAACTTTTGATACCTTGTACTTCTCATTATTATGAATTAAAAAGGTGAATCAATTGAGAATATGTTGTCTCTACTTATAAGCTGTGCCCCCTGCCCCCAAGAATATTTCATTTGAATGCAAATTTGAATTACTTGGTCCCCAGAGAACTACCCTTACTGATAATATCAACCAACATAAGAGAAATAAGGCCAAATTACTACTTCCATTTTTAAGTATTGAAAAGCTGAGTCAGGAAGATTCTATGCAAGTGTATGATTTTAATGTGTATCATACGTTTTGATTCGTTGGTAATAGTTTTGCCTCCCTTTTATTAATTATTCTTACTAAGGACTGATCTTTATGCAAATGCTAATTCCACTGATTCCCAAAACATTGTTTGGGTTGGGTGGTAGTTTCTCATGCTTATTCCAGGTGAAGAAACTGAGCCACTTACTGGTTTAAGTAACTCATTAAATTAAGGCCCAGTTACCAGTGATTGCCTTGGGTTCTGAACCAAATAAATGAGTAATGAGTTTTTCTTTGAGCCTACAGTGTAGCTAAACACATTTTCCAGCATTTTTAATGGTAGTGAAAAGATAATAGGAAATTAATGACACCAAATTCACAAGTCAAGTTGTGTTCATTCTGTGTCCTTTTCTTAGAGATCCTGCGTGTTTTCTTTTCATCAAGTCCTGTCAATAACTTTCTCTTTTAGGATGCTTCTCAGTATTTATTTTAAACATTTTTCAAGTGAATTCAAACCCTGAATTAAAATAATGAACAGTCGTATTTGGTATGATTACATAGTAATATTTTGCAAAGCACGACCTTTTTTGTGACTCAGACTCATTCAGACCTGTTGCTTTAAATATTTCAATAAAACAGGTTTTCCCCTCCTCCATTGAGGCCCATGTTCCTCCCCAATCTCTTTAATTATGTGAGCTAGAATCCTGTTTCTCACACATCTTCAGTTCTCAACCTTGTTAAAATTAATCATATAATCCCCCTTTAAAACATAGTATTAAATCACCATAGTAACACAGTATCCAAGCTTTATAGATAAAACATAACAGCCATAAGAAGGTAGCATTTGGTGTCCCCTTGACAGCTCTATAACTTTTATAGAAATGTGTTCCTTCTCCTGGCTGTATAAGGTGTAGTGATGGGATTACTTACACCAGTTTTATTACTACCTTGTTTTAAAATTGCCACCTTGTTTGTGTTCACTTTCCTAATTAAATAAGGACAGTGGAACACTTTCTGAATTATTTTCCCGTACTCTAACCACTCGCCAATGGATGCAGTTGTTTCCTTAAGTATAATTAGGCAGGGTCCTTGATCTTTGTACTGGGATATCTTGAAAATCCCTTTAATTTTCTTATGTAACTTGCATAAGGAAATTTTGGAAAGAAAGTCTACCCCATATTTGAAAACTTAATTCATATAATATCTAGAGACTCAATAATAATTCTGCCTTGGGAAGAGGTGTGGGGAAGCAATGGTTTTTCATTGCCACTAACAATTTGTAAAGTAAATTATAGGTGATAGCATCAATTTGAATATTTTACCAATTTGAGGGTTTTTTTGTAAAATACAATGTGATATATATGAGTTGATGAGTCCCTTTGAATAATTTCAATGTCAAATTCTAAAATACTATGTTACTGTAAATTTATGCATTAAAATTTGGAATGCTTACATTAAAAAAAAAAGGAGTCCAATGCAAGGTACCTCATAGACTGATTTTTAAATAGTGGATTTTAAAACACTTTGCAAATGGATGTGTAACTGATGTGATTCTTCAATCTGTATATGGGGTAAAAATGGGAGTTCATAACCCACTTGAATCAAAGTGTGAAATATGATATATCAAAAACTATGTAATGTTTTGAACAACCAACAATAAAAATTAAAAAAAAACACTTTGCAGCTTTTTAAAAAGTTTCTGGACTAATCTAATTAGTAATATGCTTTAAAATTTTTATCTTCTATTGCTTGTAAGTAGTATTTGCTACTTTTTTGCTTTGCAGGAATTTTTTAGCTTTTTTCTTTAATGTCTTTGCTTCAAACATTGCTTCCATTTCTTAAAAAGCATTTTTCAATGCTTAAAATTTTGGTGTTTCTTTTAAATTTTTTTTCATAAGCTCTATTATTATTATATTATTTGCATTACAATTCTTAATACACTTTTATATCACAGTTTATCATATCTCTGTATATAAGATATGTTGACACCAAATTCACATCTTCATGCATGTGTTTTGTACAATGATGAGGGTCTCCTTCCACCATTCATGCAATTCCCCTTCTCCCTCCCATCCCTCTTCCTTATCTAAAGGTAATCTTTTCCCATGCTCTTCCTCCCTACCCCATTTTGAGTCACCCCCCTTATATCAGAGAAGACATTCGGTATTTGTTTTTTGGGGATTGGCTAACTTCCCTTAGCATAATCTGCTCTAATGTCATCCATTTCCCTGCTAATGCCATGATCTTATTATTTTTTAGTGCTGAGTAATATTCCATTGTGTATAAATGCCACATTTTTTTTAATCCATTTATCCATTGAAGGGCATCTAGATTGGCTCCAGAGTTTAGCTATTGTGAATTGTGCTGCTATAAACATTGATGTGGCTGTGTACCTGAAGTATGCTGTTTTTAGGTCCTTTGGGTATAGTCCGAGAAGAGGAATAGCTGGGTTAAATGGTGATTCCATTCCCAGCTTTTCAAGGAATCTCCATACTGCTTTCCAAATTGGCTGCACCAATTTGCAGTCCAACCAGCAATGTATGAGTGTATCTTTTTCCCTGGCATCCTTGCCAGCTTGTTGTTGTTTGTCTTCATAATGGCTTCCATTCTTACTGAAGTGAGATGGTATCTTAGAGTAGTTTTGATTTTCATTTCTCTGATTGCTAGAGACAATGAGTATTTTTTCGTATATTTGGGGTTTTTTAAAATATTTACTTTTTAGTTATAGATGGACACAATCTCTTTATTTTATTTTTATGTGGTGCTGAGGATCGAACCCAGAGCCTCACGCATGGTAGCCAATTGCTGTACCCCTGAGCCACAACCCCAGCCCCTCGTTTATTTGTTGATTGATTGTATATCCTCTTGTTTCCCAGGGTAAAAATTTGTTCTCCCTATTCACCTCACATATTATTTCTCTTGCTGAGAAAAATCTTTTCAGTTTGAATCCATCCCATTTGTTGATTCTTGGTTTTAATTCTTGTGCTATAGGCGTCTTATTAAAAAATTTTGGTGTTTCTGACCTATAAAAAATGAAATAAGTTTCTCATAAATTCAGAAATTATAAAAGAGGCATGAATTTAGGAAAGTAACACCTAACCCTGCCCTCTTTTCTTTTTAGTTTTAATGCCAGCTCCTCTTAGTAGCTGGCATTTTCAAGTTTGAACTTGATTCAGTTCCCTACCTGTTCTGCCTTTTAGTGTCCTTTTCTATAAAATGGGAATATCACTGAAATTCCAAGGTTGTTGTGAGGGTAAATGAGATGGTATATATTAAATATCTAACTATGGCCGCATATAGAAGTCACTTAAATTCTGCTGCTGCAGTCACTGTTAGTTTCTGAACTAAAGTTGTTAGGTAAGCATTGTTAACAGTTGATAGACTGGTAGAAAGTCACTGCCTAAGGTACCAGCTGGTAAGGGGCAAAAAGCTGGATTTTAAGCCTTGCTCTGAATCAGCTGGTACCTTAGGCAGTGACTTTCCCAGCTCTTTGTTCATCTGTAAAATGAAGTAGATAGAGTTCATGTTTTGGAATTGATGGCCTGAATGCTACTGGTACAAGAGTGCTGATGATTTTGATTTTGGGTGGTCACTAGACCAAACTGCTGTCTTTTTTTTTTTTTTTTTTTTTTTTAATTAGCTTACAGTCTATTCCCTTGAAATGTGTAAATTTTAAGTTCATTTATAAAATTTTCCAGTGAGAGAGGAAATGTTCTAGGTTCAGTGACTTGTTGTGATTAGATACTTTATCAAGAAACTTACTGCACGTTCATCTCTTCCTTTGTTCTGTCATTGCTGCAGCCTCACAGTTAGCCAAGTTGGCCAGAACTTCACATTTGTGCTCACTGACATTGACAGCAAACAGAGATTTGGATTCTGCCGCTTATCTTCAGGAGCCAAGAGCTGCTTCTGTATCTTAAGGTAAGAGAGAAAGGCTGCTTCTACATCTTAAGGTAATAGAGAAATGCTTTGACCATTGGTATTTCTGCAAAACAGTGTCAGCTTTTGCGTTGTTCTTCTGTAATTAAGTTTTCCAGCTGTTCTTTTTATTTTCCTATCTGTTTCCTACAAGTCACTGCACTTTGGGAGAAGGACTTTGCAGTGTTTTTTGCACTTGGAGTTTTGCAGATAATTGCATTTATTTATTTGTATCACATCCCTTGGGTGGGAAGGGCCCATTGCTCCTGTGTAGCATGTGGAAGCTGGAGAGTCCGACTGACTTCAGTTTCTCCTGCTGTTATCTGGAGCTGTCAGAAATTAGCCTGTTAGGCTTTCCTGTGGACATTTTGTGTATGTAAGATTATTAATAAAGTATGCGTCTGCAGCTTGGGACGTCTTGCAGATATGGGTTGTGTCCTCCTCTAAGCAACACCCTTGCCCCCTTTGGGTCAACGAATGAATAACGTTTCCCAACTTGGCTACCTCTGTAGTGGTTTTTAAAAAGTACAGATTCCTGTGAGAAGGCTTCTTTAGGACTTCCGAAATTCCCTTCACACACCAGAGCTACACTTGCTTAATGCTCTGTTTCCTCCTGCCAAGGGGTTAGCATGTTCTGGGGTTAGAGGATGTGTGGAAATTTGATTTTTGAGCTGTTGGCTCTGTGGGCTCCTGCTGGGCGCCTCCTGAGGGGGAGGTAAAGGCATCCCACACACTCTCTTCTCCATCTGCCCTGGTTTAGTAGGTGTCAGAGGGGCCTGCCTCCTGTCTCTCTCTGCTCATGTGGAGCAGCCCAGGCTAGGCAGCAGGGAGGCGCCCATGACAAAATCCGGGCCCCAGGCTTGGCCTTGGCCCTGGGCCTGGGGATAAAAGGCCAGACCTCTGTGGATTCCAGAAAGGGTAGTTCTTTGCTGTACTAGTCTCTGCACTTCCTTCATCTTCTCACCAAGAAAAGAACATCCCCCTTTCCTGTCCTCCAGACTCATACAACCACATGCCTTAGGACAAGAGGGGCTATCTTTTGAAGCTCCTTTGCTCACTGTCAATCTGGATTGCTGTGTGTTAGCATTTCTCTGTACCAATCTTATTATCATTCTTTATCAGTGAGGTCAACTCTTTTCTGCACCAAGCATAGCATTCATAATCTGGGCACTGGAGACAAAGTGCTGGAAAGCCATTAGGAAGTAGGCAGAACCTGTGTGCAGCTGTTCTCAAGTCTGCCTTTGTCTTTGTAGCTCAGGCCCAGTGCTACCTGCCCAAAGGACTCAACTTGGGTGTCGATGATCATATACTTTGCAATTTGACAATAATGGTGATTTTTTTTTTTTCTTTTTAAAGAATTTTTCTCTTCCATTTTTGTCTGTTGTTTTCCAGCCTTGGCCAGGACACTCCTTTTATATGGTTCATATGAGGGAGATGAGGGCTTAACCTAATTTCTTGAAGTTTTGCAAAAGTGTTTTTCCCTCATAATATTTTGAGCTACAACGTTTGTTTCTTTCTAAATTGGAGTGTGTGTGTGTGTGTGTGTGTGTGCGCACGCGCGTGCGTGATCACATTGACTCAGTGAATGTCTGAAGTGAAAAACTGTTCAAAAATTTAAATTTAATAGACTGAGAGTATAGCTCAATGGTAGTGTGTGCTGAGCACACATAAGGCCCTGTGTTCCATTCTCAGTACTGCTAATAAACAAGCAAACAAATAAATAAAAAATAAAAATAAATTTAAAATTGCCCTCATCTGATTCGGGAGTTTGATTTTATGTGCCTATATTTTGGGTTGTAGAGTTGGTGTTTGTGAGAGGCCAGTTGAGCAGCCTTCATGCTATCATCATTTAGAATGAAAAATAGTAGCAATTGGTCCTGTTATACTCAGTTGGAACTATGGAGAAAAATTTGGTGGCTTAATTCATTTATTTGTTTGTCAACCCTTAACTGAATGCCTACTATTAGCTAGTTCCTGCCCTTGAGGAGTTCCCAGACTAGCAGGGGGATGGATGATGGCACAACAGCGTGCTATGTATAATATGTAGGATGATATCAAGACATAGTGCCTTTTTATTGTTGACTTTATAGTGCCAAAAAAAATAGTGATTGGCACTAGAAATAAAACATGAGTTTTGGAACATGCACTTTGTGTGTATTTAACATCATGGGGAAAATTTTTTCGTTTATTTAGCCATAGCCTGAGCCAAACACTTTCCCTGTTTGGTTTGGGAACATAGTTAAGTTCAGCTGTTGGTGGCTTGTCCAGTGGGGGAAGTACCGAGATCTGCCCAGAGACTGAGGGCACAGTTTGTGACTGGTGAGATTATTAGCTTTGTCTTTTGTTGTTTGGTCTCCCTGATTTCTTCAGATACTTTTTATTTTCTTAACCTGTGCCTCAAGAGCCAGTCACGCTTCACAATGTGCCCAGTGGCACAGCTCATGTCTGTGCATAAGCCACCTCTAGTTTGCTTTCCATTCTCTTCACGAGGGATAGCTCCCCGTAGTGGTGTGTATGCAGAATCTGCCTCTGCTTCCCCAAATTTAGCTTCTTGGACTTACTTATTCCCTGCCTGTTCTCCCAGGCTTATGTCTTCGTGTCCCCTATGAATCACTATATCTTCTCTGCCTTCACAGGTCTGCCCGTTCTCTGAGAGCAATCTTCCCCAGTTAGAGACCATGGAATTCTCTCCTCTGGGCACACCCTACATGCTTTATGACCTCAGTTACACACTCATGCCGTCATCTTCCTGTGTCTTTTGTGTCTATTGGATAATCAGCTCTTTCTGTTAAAGACCATGTCTTAGTTCTGTATTTCTTGCACTTAGAGTAGTGTTTAACCAAGTGACTGTGTGCCTGATATTCAGAGAAAGGGAGATGCACAGAGAATGGAAGGACAGGGTGCTAAAGTCTCTGAATGAAAATATGGGCCTCAAGGGATATTTATTTCAAAGAGGAGAAATGAAATTTAGTTATTGGCAGAAGCATGGTTCATACCACCAAACTCATTTTATACTAGTTAGAAGAAGTGCACCTTTGAATTTTGCAGGGAGGTCCAGTGTTGAGTGGCAGACATCATGTCCATAAAGCATTAGGTTATTTGTAATATAATTTTGGGGGGAGGTACCGGGGATTGAACTCAGGAGTACTCGACCACTGAGCCACATTCTTAGCCCTATTTTGTATTTTACTTAGAGACAGGGTCTCACTGAGTTGCTTAGCACCTTGCTGCTGCTGAAGCTGACTTTGAACTTGAGATTGTTCTGCCTCAGCCTCCTGAGTCACTGGGATTACAGGCTTGTGCCACTGTGCCTTGCTTATATTATAAAATTTAAACTTAATTTCACAGTGAAAGGTTCTTTGACAAATTTTATACATGTAACTTATTTATTAGGTTTATTTTTATTTTCTGTCTCTCCCCACCAGAGTGCAAACTTTATAAAGGTTGAGAATTTTTATCTGTTTTTTTCCACAAATGTATCAAAGGTTATCAAAGAATATCTGGCCCATGGTAGGCACTGGATGAAGGAGTAAATCTCATTTATTTAAAACAAAAAACCTTGAAAGCAATGTAGTTGTATTAGAGTATAAACAAGTTGCATTAATACAAATACCAATAAAAGCCAAATGCATTTGGCTATGGTTTTTTTGGGATTGGCTAACTTCACTTAGCATTATCTTCTCTAACTCCATTCATTTACCTGAAAATACCATGATTTTATTCTCTTTTATTGCTGAGTAATATTCCATTGTGTGTATATATGCCACATTTAAAAAAAAATCCATCTACTTAAGGGCATCTAGATTAGTTCCACAGTTTAGCTATTGTGAATTGAGCTGCTATAAACATTGATGTGGCTGTGTCCCTGTAGTATGCTGTTCTTAAGTCCTTTGAGTATAGAATAGGAGAGGGATAGCTGGGTCAAATGGTAGTTCCATTCCCAATTTTCCAAGGAATCTCCATACTGCACCATTTTGCAGGGGATTGAACTCAGGGTACTCAACCAATTTGCAGTCTACCAGCACTGTATGAGTGTACCTTTTCCCCCACATCCTTGCCAACACTTATTGTTGTTTTTATTCATAATAGCTGCCATTTTGACTGGAATGAGATGAGATCTTAGAGTAGTTTTGATTTGCATTTCTTTAATTGCTAGTGATGATGAACTTTTTTTTTCATATTTTCTCTGATATAACGAGGCTGATTCATAGTGGGGTAGGGAGGGGGAGCATGGGAGGAATAGACAAAATGCTAGATAGGGCAGAGGAGTGGGAGGGAAGGGTGGGGCATGGGGTTAGAAATGATGGTGGAATGTGATGAACATCATTATCCAAAGTACATGTATGAAGACACGAATTGGTGTGACCAGAGATATGAAAAATTTGTGCTCTATATGTGTAATAAGAATTGTAATGCATTCCACTGTCATATATAAATAAAAAATTAATTACAAAAAAATGAGAAAAAAAAAGAGTCAAATGCATTATTTTCTGCCATGGTTGACTAGTTCCTGCCATTAAAGGATTTTTACTTCTCCTTGAGATTCACCATAATATTATTAATGAGTTGCTAGATGATAGTTAATACTAAATTAAAAACACCAACTAGGACAATAGTAGGTATGGGTAAGTTACTTGTTCTTCATGATAAGCCTAGGAAAGTGAGAGCATGTTAACATTTTCAGATGTTAGACACATTTAGCTCAGAAGTCTTTCAGTTAATAAAACAAAATGATTTACAATTGGAATTTTTTTCATGGCTTCCAATTTGCTCAAATGGCACATACTTCATCAAGGCCAAATCTGATATCTGAGATATCTAGCTATCTGCTATTTCTAGCCAGTTTCTGGTTTGGGGTCAATAGAAGGAGCATAAGAGTTCAAAGTCATAAAGTTGTTGTTTGGGAGTTATGAAAGATGTGTCATACAATAATCAGATTTCTTTATAAAGAAACATTATATATAGTTGTATTCTACAATTTTCTCCATTATCCATATGGATCTTATTTAAGCTCTTGGGAAAACCTGAGTTTTCAACCAAATGAAGCTGTTTGGAACCTATTATGTATTTTGGAAAAAAAGTGTTTTCACTAAGGTGTTACCTAAATTTTTTTAGTTTAACTTTTAAAATTTTTATTCAATTCAGAAGTATCTGAGTACCTAATACATACCTGGAATAGGCAGTACTTGGTCTTTGACCTTTATTTATTTTAAGTCCCATTAAATAGACACAAAGATTTATCCCCAGTTTCCCACTGGAAGACCTTTTGGATACCCATGGTCATCCAAGGTTTGATGACTGAACTTGATATTACAAAATGAAAACAATAAATACTTTTTGTCATTTATGAACAATAGTAAGGACTTTCTGTCATTTACAAATCTACAATCAAATATACCTCCAGGTATACTATTCTCAGATATGGTTTTTTGATGTCCAACTACCATTTTACTTTTGCTATCCTTACTGTGTTGGGAGGTACTCAATATTTGGGAAGAGAATATGTAAATAAGTAATTAAAATATAGTGTGATATGTGTTATTAAAAAATATATGAATGGGCTGGGGTTGTGGCTTAGTGGCAGAGCGCTTGCCTCACATATATGAGGCACTGAGTTTGATCCTCAGCACCACATTTTAAAAAAATGAATAAACAAAATAAAGATATTGTGTCCATGTACAACTAAAAAATATTTTAAGAAAATATATGAGCACATGTATGGTTCTTTGGGGTCACAGATTAGGCAGTGTGCATCTCTAGTTGGCAAATCAAATCGGGATATATTGCCGATGGGATCCAGTTAAACTGGCTCAAACAGAATGAATGAACAATTGCCTGGAGGTGCATGGGAGAAACACTCTATTTAATGAGAGGTGGTATGCAAAGTCCCTGAGGAATGAAAGAAAGAAAGAAATGAAAGAATCCTGTGAATGCTAGTCAGGGTGAAGCAAAAGATGGTACCACAGAAGTCTTTGGTCATATTGTGAGAGTGCTGGTGTGGGCATGCCTAAATTTTAGATTTATCTCATAGCAAATTGGAATTCCATTGAATGGTTTGGGACAGGTGCTTGGGTATTCCTGGTTATTGTTTTTCTGTTTATTATTGATTGTTGCACAACAGTTTGAGAGTATCATCTGATTTACATAGGAGTTTTCAAACTTCAACTTCAGTTTCTGTTTGTCTTTTAAAAAACAGTTTCTTGGGCCCCTGTTGAAGAGTGATTGTCCTCCTTTCCATGCTAGCTGGCATACAAACATCTCTTTAAACTGAATGTTTTCAATGAGAATCTTCTTACTCCAGTGCTCTTTCTGGCCTAGTGGCAGGAACAAACATTGCATCCTTTTTCAGCTGTGTTGAGCTCATTTTTACTCTAAACATAGAAAAGCTCAGTTTTCACACACAGAAAAAGAAGCTAGAAGTAATAAAGAGTCTGGGTTTAAGAATTCCAGCTTCCTTCTCTAACTGTTCCAGTGTTTTTAAACCAAAACATACAGTTCAGAGAAAAATCAAAGGGTTCCGTCTCCTCAGGCAGGTGCGGAGGCAGAAGCCCTTTTAGATTGTGTGTGAGCTGCTTTAGTTTAAAATAAGTGTTTAGGGGTGGGGGAGGGAGTTGGAGAGGAAGGCTGTGGGGACAGCTCCCAGATTTTTACCTTGAAAGCAGGTGTTGTTGAAATATTCCAGAAACAGATGGAATCTCCTATTCTTGTTTTAAGCTATTTATGGTTGTCTCGCCCGAGGGTACCCTGCTATACAAAAATGCACAGCCTGATGTTTGAGGGCAGCTTGGGCATCAAAGCTGGGGCCCCTCTGGGAGAAATCAGCCTTTCTTCCTATTGCCTGAAATGCCATTCTTGAAACATGGATTTCTCAGTCTATTTAACAGAGGACTTCCCTCTGCCTTTCGAGGGTTTCTATCTCTCTGAAGCTGTTTTGGTTTCTTTTTAATTCTTTTCCTTAAAAGTAAGATGGGTATTATGTTGTTGTTCCTTTCTGGATGATCAGTTAGGAGGAGGTCTACTGTTATGGCAGACTTACAGTTTCACCCGTGTGGGTCCTGGGACATGGCGGCTGTCAGAAGCCAAACCGTGAAGTGGCTTTGGGTGGCCCTTGTTTACTAGGCCAGGATATTTTCTGAGCCCCCGAGGAGCTCAGAAAGTACTGTATTATGTGTATGGGGTGCTCCTCAGAACATTGCTTTCTGGAAGGTTGTAACTTTTTTTCTTAATTAAAAAAATGAAATGGTTGAAGAACATTGTATGTTTTATTGCCATACAGATGCCTTCATACTTAGAAACATAATCCTCTGGGGAGTCACGACTTAACAACAGTAACAAGCTGTACAGTTTAAAGAAAATCACCTTTGAAGAGAAGAAAGGGAAATAAAACTGGCCCTGTTCTCCCAGTGGCCTGCTGTGGGAGGTAGTTTTGAGGACTGGGAAGCTGGACAGTCAGAAGGGCAGGTGCATCTTTCGAAGGAACAGCACTGGATTGACACCAACAGCCAGCCTCAGGCCATCTGCTGTGGGAGGAAGCTCTTTTTCTCCTTCTGGTCCATGTCAGAGGAAACCATGTTGGCTCAGCCTTCCCTCAAGCAATCTGAGCTTGGGATAGTGAGGTATTTGAAACTCCTAAATTTGGCTAGCAAAAATTTTTCATTTTTTGAGATTGAATGAGTTACAGATAAATGAAAGACATGGCATTTCCTTGCTTTGTTTTGAAAGCAGAGTACTTCCTTTTCTTAATGCTCATGAAGCTAAGTGCAGAGAAGCAAGTGAAACCCCCTAGGAACTTCATGAGTGCAGTCTGTTTTGTTTTTATTTTCCTTCCCCAAATGGCTCATCTTGCTGTCTCTTGTGACCACTGCTGATGACTAATGTTGTGGCATTTTGAAGATAGATAGACTGAGTCTGGACAACTCATTAGAGAGGGTGTGGTAGAGAGTGTGTGTGTGGGGGGGTGGGGGGGATAACATGTATCAGGATTTATTTAATATTCCAGGTAGTTTACAGAATTATCTTGTATTCATGTAGCAATTCATGAAATGACCTCCATTAGAGAGATACCAGGGTTGAGACAGAGAAGGACACAGATCTATAAGGAAATCTATAAGGAGAAAGTGAAGGAATCTGTTTTGGAATCTGAAGTCCAACCAAAGCCTATATGTTATTTTCTTGCCACCAAAGCAACCATTATGAGTTTCATATGGTTGTTCTATCAGTCTGTTGTCTGTCTAGTTATAATAGCCATGATGGGTAGTTTGCCTTTACAGAAGTAACTCAGAGGTGACTTAGAAGTAATTACTATAGTTTATCCTCATTTTATAAATAATAAAAATGAGACAAGAAGACTTTGTCCCAAGTTCTTTAGCCGGCTTATGTCAGTCTCCTGATCCCTAATCCAGAGTTTTATCCAAACTATGGCAAGAGTCTTCCAGCTCAGGAGAATAAGACCAAGGTCACCTGAAACTAATGTTTTTTTAAGACTCTGTAGCCTTTGAACAACTAATAATAAAAATTAAAAAAAAAAAAAAAAAAGACTCTGTAGCCCTCATTTAACATCAAGGAGTTCTGTTCCCTTTTGTCTAGCATCATTGAAATCTTTGTGAACAATCCAACCATGTGATTACAGAGTAAAGAAAATCATCCATTCTGTTTAAATCTGATACAGGGTGTATTTGAATAGAAAACCAGTAAAATTGAACCTGCCTTTTGGGACAAAGTGTCTAAGGGTTCCACATGAGGGACCCTTTTTGGGAGACAGAAAAACATTCTGCAGGCGAGGTTATTTGGTGTTTTTTGGTCAAGTTTGAGTGTCAACAAGGTTTCTTGGATTTCTCTGCAAATCAACTTTGTTTCAACAGCTATAATAAGTATTAGGCATCTATCTCAGCCTTGTCTTTTTCGTTGGGTAGAAGGTAGAAAAGAGAATGACTCAGAGTATGCCTTCCTTAGTTTCCTTTTTTTTTTAAGCCTAAAATTGCCCTTTGCATCTGAGCTACAGACTTATTTAAGAGCAAGATTGGTTTGTGAATACATAAGGAGTCTGAATGTGTTTGTCTGGTCCTTTCAGTGTTCAGTTTGAGAAGTATGAACCCCATCATCTCTCCCTCCTAGAAGACTGAAGTAATGGCATAAATCTCTACAGAAGAATAATTATGCTATTTGAAGTTTGAAGATCCTGGAATTCTAACTATCAATTATGAGTGTATTTTTGTGATGTTATTTTTTGAGATTATGAAGATATACATGCTTGTTAAAGGATTTTAGAAAAACTAAAGAAAAGTAAGAAATCTATCATCCCACCACTAATAATGATGAGGGTGTACCGTTCATCAAGTTGGGATTATGTTGTAGGTGTAATTTTGTTAATGAGCCTTTTCAGTTATTAAATTGTAAGCATCTTTACATATTATGAGACAGTCTTTCCTGAGAATGTTTTTGACTGTGTAATTTATTTGTATGAGGTTGACTTATAAGGGAAGAAGCTCTTAGTGATCTGAAAAAAATTTCTAGCTGAGATTTATATTCTTTATGAAAATGCAGTTGTTATAGAACATTCAGTTAATTATCTTGGTATTTTTGTTTCATGAAAGAATACTCAATTATTTTTTTTTAAAATCTTAACTGAGCTACTACCTGATTCTTTACAATGAAGGATACTTATTAGTGTTAGAAAAAATGAACCCAAAAGTATGGAAACAATATCAAACTCTTTGTTGAGTCAAGTGGGAAGTAATATGTTTATTTTTCCTTTCTGTATTTCCCTTTGTATATTTACATCTTTAAGTAATTATTTTGAGTAGCACGAATTGTATTCTAAAATGCAAAAAATGATGTAACATAAAGTTAGATAGCATTATAATTTTGATTTTGAAATATATTACATTATGAGTAGAAAAAAATTATCTAGAAACTTTGACAAAACTTATGGAATTTTTAAATATTGTAAAGAAAATTAAGTCCCTCTGTTGTAGCATTCAATGGAAATTGAATAGGGGTGTGTGTGTGTGTGTGTGTGTGTGTGTGTGTGTGTTTTAATTTCTTGTTCATAGGACTTGAAACTAGCAATAGTTTCAGGAAAAACTAAGGGTAATTATTGTCCTTCAACTCAGTTCACCAGTGTTAGACTCCCACATGGGGGTATCTAATCCCTTATCTATAATACAAAGCAAAATTTATTACAAAATTTATTCAGGGAGGCATCATTTATGTTTTCTAACCCATTCTGTTTCAAATGCCTTTGAAGTAAAGTAGGTGGAGCTTTGTATGTGGGGTCAGTTGTCCTACTGTTCATTTATTTATTCTGGTATTTTAACTAGCTCTTTATGTGTACTAATGAGCCCCAAATGCAGCAAAAATGTTTTTCTGTGAACTTGATGTTTTCTAAAATATTTATTTTTAAAATGTAGTAGAGAAAGAAGTTGGGTGAAATTCAGTGTCCTGTACTTTGTTGTCTGCGCTCCTACCATGGCTGGTTTCCTCCCTTCC
>NW_026000051.1:7420610-7430470 GCF_001458135.2 Marmota marmota marmota
TCCTCCTCCCTCCCTCCCTCCTCCCTCCCTCCCTCCCTCCCTCCCTCCCTCCCTTCCTTCCTTCCTTCCTTCCTTCCTTCCTTCCTTCCTTCCTTCCTTCTTTAAAAATTTCTTTTCTCATAGGAAAATGGGAAGTCATCAGGATGTATAAAACAAAAAGGTACTGTAAATATAAAACTCTAAGCCAAAAAAAGAGTTGAAAGTTTGTATGTTTGCTAGTGTAATGTTTCCTATTGAACTAGGATTTTTACTGTTATTCCTGCAGAGTTTGCCATTTTGGACACCAGTTTTGGAGAAATATTAGTTTAAAATCTTTCAATAGTTATAATTCTGGGTCATTTTATTTGAGTAGAGAATTTAACTTCAGAGAGTCCCCTGTACTTATTTACTTATTTATCATGTGTCCTTTATCTCAGTTACTTCAGTGGTAAACTGAGAATGATACTAATTCAGAATATTATTGTAAAGATCAAACAAAGCAAGTGCTTGATAAGTTTTTTAAAAAACATATATTATACCTACTATGCATATGTTTAATTATAACCCTGTGCCTTTCTTTTGTAAATTGCAATATATAACTTGCTAACTGAAAAGGGCATTGAATTTAAATAGATAAACACATATGTATATATACGTATAAGAAAACATGAATAACTATACAGCAAATACCCATGTGATCACCATCTAAGTTTAGAAATTGCAAGCATCCTAATGTTAAGTTTTCACCTATATATTCATCCCTAAATAAAATAGCATAGCTTCAGTTTTGAACAGTTGTAAGGGTTGCATTATGCAAATTGGAGTTGTTATTTTCAGTCGTATTTCTTTTGCTTAACTCTTGAGATACAGCAATGCTGTTGCTTATAGTTGCAATTTATTCTTTGCTATATAGTATTTTATATTATATTATCATACCACTATTTGTTTATGCATTTAATTGTAGGTAGCCATTTGGACTGTTTCCAGTTCCTGGTGCAAATAGGTTAGAGTGATTTCTAGTGTACATACCTAAGAGTTGAATAACTACAGCATAGGAAATGTTATCTTCAGTTTTATTGTGATAATGCCAAATTATTTTCTAAAGTGGGTATACCATTTTGTGGTTCTGCCAGCTGTGAGTGAGCATTCCATGGGACCACCCTGGTGCCACTTGCTCCTTTTTTTTTTTTTTAAAAGACAATATGCCAGCATACAATTCTTTCTTAAAGCCCATAAGATCTAGGTATAGTTACCCTTCTTTTCTTCCCCAAAGATTAATTTGGTTTTATTGTTTTCAGAAGTGTTGCTAGAGGAAGAATCAGTCCCTGAAGTTGTAGAAGAAAAGTTGATAACACTTGAAAGGTCAAATAAATGAGTTACAAGGTGGCATGACATAAAAGTACAGTCTTCATTCAGAGTGGGGCTTGCATTCCAGTCTTCCTGATTTGACACTGTGCTTTTGGGTTCCCCATTTACTCTTACGCAGCTTTGATTTCCTTATTTTATTTTTTTAGGATTAGAGATAATATAGATCTTGGCAAGGTAGTCATCGACACCTCACAATATTACTCATAGAAGAGTAGGCCAATTGTATACATGCCATTGCCATAGGTGAGATTTGTGTGGGTCTGTGTAATTAGTGTACATGAGCTTTGCTCATATGAACTTGAAGATGACACTTGGTAGCAACAAGGTGGGCACTTACACCATGCTGTTCAGGGTACAAAATGGTCCAACATTCCTGGGAAACAGTTGGCAATATATATTTAAGACCTCAAAGTTATTTCCACTTTTGGGAATGTATTTTTCAGGAAAACTCAAATATATATGTGTATGTTGTGTGTGTATATAGGTGTGTGTGTATGTATGGAGAGAGGGGTGGTATGTACAAGGATATTGGCATAGTTTATAGAATAAAAAGCTAGAAACAATTAAAAGGCTTAGAAATAGGAGAATAGTTCAATTTAATTAGATACCATGCAGTCACTAAAATTGTTTTTAGTGATAAAAAAAAGCAAGGGACAAATTTTTCTATATGATATGATCTCTATTTTAGAATAAATACATGATGGTGGTGAATGGACTTAGGTAATTGGACACCAAAGTATTAACAATTAGCAGTTGGATAATAAGATTGTGGGTATTTTGTATTTTTTTCTTTGTATCTCTTTAATAAAGTATTTTTTAATTTTTATTCTGTCAATCTCAATTGAAATATTTTACCATAGTTTGCATATTTTTAATTTTTTTTGTAGATATAGATGGACAGAATACCTTTATTTTATTTGTTTATTTTTATATGGTGCTAAGGATCAAACCCAGTGCCTCACACATGCTAGGCAAGTGCACTGCCACTGAGCTACAGCCCCAGCCCTGCATTTATTTTAATTTGGGAAAATCATAACTGTTTTCCTGTATCTCATGATTGCAAATATAGAATGTCACAAATGTTAGTGCTGTAACTACCACAATGATAACTGATTTCTAGTATACATTTCCCCTTAATTTTGTGGAATGGACTTGAGCTCTAGAATCAGGCCTCTGTTTAAAATTTGGATTATACCACTTACTAGCCCTAAGACTGTGAGTAAGTCACATCAACTTTCTGTTTCCTTATCCATAAAATAGAAAATACTTCCCATGGTAGTATGGAAGATTAAAGGAGAGGGTTTTTTTTTTTTTTCTTTTATGGACATACACATGCTCAGTACATGGTGCATTTTTGATGCTCAATCCAAGGTAGTTATTCCCATGTTGCCTTACCAATTTAAAAAATACCATCATTTATAAAATGCACCATTGAGGAAAAATCATCTTGGAATGGGGCAGGAGGTTAAATTCTCACATTGATCCCAAGAAACATTTTGATTTCAGAAACATTGGGTTCATCTTAATTGAGAAATGATTGCATTAATTTCACAGTGGGACATTTAGCATTTGTCCTGCAATATCAGTGTGCTCCATTCACCTAAGTGACCTTTCAATTTTCTCAGAAATTTTCATCTTGTTTGTGTAAAACGACTAAGAACCTATTCCCAATGCATGCCTCAACTCTGCTTTTTATGGCCTCAGGATCTCTGTCATAACCTGTTTTATGCTTTCACAAACTGAGCCTCTGGGGAGCTGTCTGCACTTTTCAGTGTGATCTAGCTGAATTCCTTCCCTTCCCCATTCGAGCTCTTTGATTTGCCAGGTTTTTGTTCATCTACCCTAAGGATGGACTGAGATTGCTGAGCATGGCCTCTCTTGTGGTGCAAAGTGAGAATTGTTTTTAATTGAGCAGAAACATGTGGAAGGATCAGGAATATCTCAAGGGATTACAGAAAAATTCCAAATTTGTACTACTTACAGCTTGTGTTTAGAACATGGTCTGCTGGGAATAAATGTTAGTTAGTGTGGCCTGTGACCTTAAAAACTGTTGACATGGACTTCAGCCAGAAACTAGCCACAGACCTCCTTTGTTAAACTCATTCATAGCTCCTTGAAAACTCTAGTCAGTGAAAGTTGCCAGATCCAATCTAAGCATAGCCTTTTTTTTTTTTTTTTTTCCCATGCTTTGGAAACAGAGGACGCCCCTTAACCAGAAAGCCTTCTTTAATAGGACTGCATGGCCTAAACGCAATTGGAATTGACAACTTCCTGGCTTGGGTTTGCCAACTGGCAGTGCTGCGAAGCCGAGGAGACAACAGCATTGGGCGCTGTGCACTTGTGTTTATGTGTATGCAGAGGAGACTGAACTCCAGAGCATGGTGATACCCTTTACTCTAAAAGCAGCTTCACGACCTGAATTGGATACGCCTTCCAAGTGTTCTGGCTGGGACAGACACATTAGAATTATCTCTCAGTGTTTTCTTTTTAAAGGAAAGAAAAAAGAAAATAGCTGCCCTTCCTTTTTTGATGGGGATGATCCTGGACTTGTTCCCCCCACCACCACCCCCTGCCTGCCTGGAGAATGCTTGACTGAATTCTGTCAGCATTGCATCGCTCTAACATAGAATAAGAACAAGAAGCTCAGACCTTTTTTGGATGGTACCCAGTACCCACTCACTCGTGGAGCTTTATGTAACTAAGTTTAGTTTCTTGTCCAGCTGATAGGGCAACCAAGATATTTCTTCATTTTTTTCTTTATCGGGAACCCTGAGGAATCAAGAGGGTTGGCAGTTTCTTCTCCATGCTACTATCAAAAGGAAAATAAGAAAAAGCCCCCAACAATTTGCTGCTCGTGCAAACCAGCACAGTAATTGGGACAAAAACCAAATATTTTCCCTAGTTCTTGTGTTTAGTCCAAAAGACTACATTGTCTGAAATATATTATCTGAAAATTTGCAAAATGGATAAATTAATCAGGCTAAAGAGATGCAGCAGTTCCTCTATTGACAAAGTTTATTTTAGTACAATTGACACACTGATGTTGGGTCGTGAAGGAAGTAATCTGTAGTTATCAATTGTCCTCTTGAGGTAGCCAGATAGGGAGAGAGTTCATCTCTCTTTCTTCTTAACCACTTGTAAAATTTTGGTTGTTGGAGTAGAATATTTATTTCCAGTTATGCTGTTGAAATTGTTATTTTTAACATAAATACTCTAGCAGACTTATCACTTCAAAAAGCTGCTGAGGTTTGGCGTGATTTCAGCCAGGCATGTGTGAGGAGAAAAAAGGAATGTCACACTGGCCTAGGAATATGGAAACTTTGAAGGGAGAAATTATATAATTTCCTAGAGAGAATACAAGAATTTGGCTGCAGTTGAGGGAACCCAGAAGAGTACCTGGCTCATAATAGGTGCTCCATTAAGTACTAGGATGAAAGAAATTGCTTCATTAAGTACTGGATAAATGAAGTAATTTATTTTGTGGTTCCAATATTTGCCTGTGTTTCACCTTTACCTTAGAGCATTTATTTCTTTCACTGAAAGTAGATGATACCACATGTTTAATTGTCTGACATTCTAAAGCAAAGCATTTTGATTTAGTCAGAACAGATTAATGTTCTGACTTATCAAATTGACATGATATACCTCATAAATATGTACAAATATTCTGTCAATTAAAAATTAAAATCTGATTTATTAACCATGTGACAAAGCTTATCACTTGACTTGTCTGATCCTCATTTCTCACATGTGTAAAATAAAGATAATGAGACCTACTTTGTAAAGTTAACATATAAGTAAACATGTTATATAAAATACTTAATTTAATGGTTAGCAACATAGAATTTTTTTTCTCTAGGAAGGAACTTAATATTTTCCTCATATGCTTCTTTCCTCACCTCTATCACAGGGAATCATAAGAAACCATTTCAAATAGTATACTGCCTCTACAGATCTCCCTGCTCATTCAGGGAAAGCAGTTACTCTATAGATCAGTTAAGAGGGATTAAAAGTGTCCCAAACTCTACATTGAAAAACTATAACTGCCTATGTTAATGGTTTAATGCTTGTTTTCTTTATCTGTGCACTGTACTGAGAATAGATAGGATCATTAGAAAGTACATTTAGGTGGTTTGTGATTAAGAAAACTAGATTCTATTTTTGTTTACATTTTTTACAAGATGACAGCAATCTCAGAACATCAGCAGTGCAGAGATAATGGAGACTTCTCTGAACTTACTTAATTCTTACTTTACAAGAATTAATTCTCAAACTCTCCCCTACATGAGCCAATGAATCTTGGGTTTTGTAGCCTCTAAAGTTGTTATGAGTCTCACCATTGGTATTTTGGATGAAAAGCAAATTATATGAAGCCTCTTTCTCCCTCCTCCACATCAGGAGATGAAGGACGTGTTCTGGACAAGGAGAAGGACTGTGAAGAACTGTGGAGTGTAGAAGAGGGAAGATTATTTGTCAGATTTTTGTTTTCCTGGAATATTTTCCCCTAAGATTTTGTGAGATGAGTGTATGTCATCTTTTTTCTCCAGAGATTTTCCCCCTAATGCTACTTCATTTTCTAAACTTTCATTAATAGCTTTTTGCAGCTGAAGCAAATATTTTAGATCTTTCTTGTACTCTCCTCCAGCTGGGAGTGTCTTTCACACATCAAAGGCAGATACGAGCCTCTCATTAAAAGATAGTATGAGTTCATCATCTCGGAGGAGTGGGACCTGAAAACCTGAGATAACTTTCAGCTACACATCCTATCTAAGCTGCTCTTAGATTTTTTTCTGTCGGTTACCACATTTTTTTTTTTTTTCAATTCGTCACTCCCAGATGCTTCAAAAACTGGCTTTCTTCCTTAGTTTTATTTATATCTAAAAATTATCTTTATTCAGAACAGGAAGTTAGTTGTAGAGCTTAGGAAAGATAAATGCTTTCACATTTATTTTTTTAATAAGAAAATCAAGAATCCCGAAGCTTAGGAAAAAAGCCTAGGGGCTGCTTGTTATTTTCTCACTGCACTGCCTGCTCCAATGTCTATAAGGTAATTATTTGAAACTTCTTAAGTCAGCTCTGAAAATGCTACAAATCCTCCCTTTTCTAACTTTTGCTAATGAAAAGCAACACTGAAATCAGAGTGGTTGAGTAGATTTCTTGAGAGAGTGAAGGACAACTGATTATGTCCTTCAGACTTCATTCCTGAAAACATTTTTATGTTCTGGTAAAGGCTGGCATGTTATATTCTGGCTAAAAACTGGACTAAGTATTTTGAGCTCCTTTTGTTTGTATGTATACCTAGCACACAAATGAACATACTATTAACACAATATTATAAGTTCCATCATTTGAGAAATAGTCTTGCCAAATCCAGAACAAGTCTTTTTTGTAGTATTTATTTTCCTTACTTGGGTCAATTTCAAGTTCTGTATAGTATTTTCTAGTCAAAGGTGAAAGTTGTCTCCAGATAAATATTAGGTTGGCCTGCCGGCCAAATCCCAGGCAACCCAGTGAATTACTCTCTTTGATGGTAGAAAGGTCCAGTTCAAGTTGCTCTGAATGGTATTTAACTATAAAACAATAGACTTAACAAAAGTTGCTGGTGTCCTTCAAATAGTTTCTTACCAATAGCCAATACTTTTGGCACATAAGATTTGAGGCTTGTTCCATTAACAAATTGGAGTGTAAGCTTTCAGAGCATTGCGTAGCAAATGAATAGTGGGAGAGGGAAGAGAAATATACATAGATGTATTGAAAAATGCATGAAATAAAAAACAAAAACCAAGCAAGCAAACAAAACAATGTCACCACACACATATACATGCACACCCAGAAGCTCTTGACTAGGCAGTTTTTCATTCTTTATGGCTCTAGGGACAGGTTTAAATTGGAATTTTTTTTTTTTTTTTTTAATTCTCTTGTGCTGTGTTGAACAGAAAGGCAATGTTTGATGTAATCTGGCCCAGATGTCAGCAATGTGCAGCCTTGCAATGGTTATTTATCTTCAGGTTTTTACTTTGTAAAAGGAGAATCAGCAAACAATTGTTTAGGTTATAAATTATATTTAGAGACTTTTTGAGATCTTGCATATGTAACAAGTGAACATATAGATTAGTTTGAATATGTTTTAAATTTAATTTCATTTTGGCTATTAATCTTAAAATCCTCTTTAACAAACGTTGGTTATGAGTCCCCTGACAGATGTTAATATGTTCAGTGCCTTACATTCTGGATAGGGTTCCTCTTATTTCAATTTCTCATTCTTCTGGAAAGTTTACTCAGCTAAGACTGTTAAACTAGTAGGCTCCTTTAAATGGACTTTGAATGAATTTTCTCATATAAATTTCCCACAGGGATATTTGTATTTGTTGGTTATGTAATAGCTTATAATGCAAGTGGCAAAACTTCAGTAGCAGTTCCCACATGGTAGTTTATTTGCTTGCATTGGAGTATGGGTATTGATTGTCTTGGAATTCAGGTGTATTTGTTTTAAGAGTATTCATAATATTTTAAAATATGAGAGTTGCTCATGATTTATACCCATTCATTGTCTGCCCTCTTTGAAATGCTGCTGATGGCTGCTAAATCCTCTGGAGAGAATGGATTTTGAAATTTCCTTTTAGGAGTGAAAAGAGTGAGACCTTCTATTGTCGTATAATACTATTTTAAAGTTCCAGGAATGCACATGAAAATCTTTGCTTCTGTTGTTTTTTTTACCCAACTCAACAGGGTTTTCTTAGTAAATTTAATTTGAGCTACTCAGTTATATAGTCAGTTTCCCTTTAAGAACTGAGTGCAACTCAAGGTCAAATTTAAAAATTTTTAAATATTTTCCATATTAGATGCCAGTAGTAATTCTAACCCAGTGCAATAATAATTCTAACCCAGGCAGTATTAACTACTGTTACATTAGGTAGCCCGATTGGCTTTAATGAAATTTTTGTTTATCTTAAAAATATTGAATAAATTACATTGACATTCTGTAACTTTAAGATCACTAACTTCATAACCTTGATAAAGCAGTCTCCACAAATGGCCTCAGAATAGTATGCAGCAAAGATTAGGAGTTTTGAACAGCAGAATAAAATAGACATTATTATTGCTGTGTGTATATACGTGACTGCATGACCAATGTGATTCTACAACCTGTACACTCAGAAAAATGAGAAATTATAACCCATCTGATTCAAATGTAAAAAAAAAAAAAGATTAGGAGTTTTGGGACAAGGGGTTCAGTTGTATCTTTACTGCTAATAGGCCAGGTAATATTGGGCAAAATGCCTGACCTGGTCAACCTCTTCTGTAAAATGACAACTGGATAGTTGTCATTGTCCCTTAAGAACCAAATATATGATTTAAAAAAATTCAAATCAAAATCATCTTATTAAGTCTCAGTGAGCTCATTAGGGCTTTATTACCATAATTCATGTTTCTTGGACATTTCCTTCCTCAATCCACCAGTGTGTTTGAGCTGCATGATCAGAGGGATTACAGAAGTTTTAGTGCAGTCTTCCTAATGCATGGCAATATTTAAAAAGTTTAATTTCATTTGATTATTAGTATTTTGTCACTTTTCAGTGGAATATTAAATATGAGATCTCATTTATTCTTTAGAAAGGGACACTGGCTCAATGCTATTACACTGTTTTTCCTAACAGCTGTCCCCCAGGGAAACTAAGAGGGCAAGGGAATTTTTTCTCTTGTAACATTATAATGTGACTGAAGAGAGACTAGGTTAGCAGAGGAGAAACCCTCCATCCGCACCTTGCTCAGAGCCGTATTAGCTGTATTACTTTGTATGTGCTGCTGGGCTTCCCTCCATCTGTAAAATAGAAATATTATTAGCTTTCCAAGCATGTTTGTAGAGAAGATGAAGTCAAACTAGCTAGTTTTTGTGATTTTTCTAAAAGGTGGATGTTTGGTTCAAAATGCTTGATTGATAATAAAAACGTCCTAAAAGGAAACGTACCTCCCTGCTTATCTTTTTACTCACTACAGGGTAACTTCTAGAAGTTCAGGCAAACACTGAGTATTATGTATGCTGTGAGGAGGATGTGAACAAATCACGAAGTTGGCTTCTTTGAGCCTTTAAAAATCTTGGGAGCATTCTAAAGGTTCTGGAAGTGAGTGCTGTTGGATGGTGGAAGGAGCCAGACAGGTTTGGGTTTGCCTACTAGCTTCCCTTGCCAATTTAGGATTTTTAAGTTATCTAAGCTCTTGATACCTTCCCCACTTTTCATCTCTGAAATTTAGATAAAAGAACCTACCTCATAGGGTTGTTATAAGACAGGGTTTGCAAATTATTTAGTAGAGTGACTGATAAATAGTAGAGGCTCTATGAATGGTAATTACTCATTCCTCCCTGGGTGTGTGGTTTTACAAAATCTAGAAATGGTCATAGTGGTAAAGGAGCACTTTAATTTTTATCAAATGATTGATACTTGAAAGGTCACTGAACTTTTAAGTGGATGTATCCTTTGATTTATTTCTTGATTCTCTTGTAGGGGTGTGTG
>NW_026000051.1:7430490-7451195 GCF_001458135.2 Marmota marmota marmota
AGGGGTGTGTGGGGGTGGGGGTGGGGGGAGCCCAGAATATAAATTTAGAAGGTTCAAGTCTCAGGTTTTGTTTATTCAGCTACATCTTCATGGACACATGCTAAATTTTCTGGACTTCTATTTCCCCATCAATGTACATGAGGACAGTAATAAGTCCCTCAAAGGATTGTTTGGAGGACCAAATCATAACACATGATGCTCTTTTGTAGTAATCAATCATGGTGACCAACTTGAAATCTAATAAAACTTAAGAAAAGTAAAAAAAAAAAAAAAAAGAAAAAGTTTTTCCCCAAGCTCTGTTTCTAAGCTTTCTCTTGGGAGGAAGTGTTAATGTGAGAAACTTGCCCATCATGTCTGGAGAACTGAGTGCTTTGTCCATTTGTGTGCACTGTCTCACTCAGTCTTCACAACAGCCCTGAAAGGGAAAAAAATGTCTTCAGTTTATAGAAGTGGTGAGGGCCCTGTCAGCATTTGAACCTGGCTCTGTCTGACTCCCACTCTTTTATGCTGCCCTGATGTAGTTTAAGGGAACATTTATTGGGTGTTCATAGGTGCTGGGTGTGACATGACAGACAGTGAGGATGTGGTGACGTACAAGACACGCTTTCCCCACCTTCATGTAGCCTAGGGTCCATAGAGCAGGCACAAAACAGTCTGTTGTAATATTGACCCCCGATAAAGAAAGCTGGATAATTATGTAATCATCTGTGTATTTTAAACTGGTAATTTCCTCTGAATTGGTGACTTCTATTGGTTTCGGAGGATGCCATTATCATCTTATAATAGTTCTGCATTTTAGGTGAATGTAATGTCCTGCATTTCCAGAACTTAAGAACCTTGTTAAAACATGCATAAAAACTTGATAACAACTTATTTATTTAAGCTTATTATTCACCAGATACATTCCATTCGTTCTATCATTGAATCCTCGAAATAACATTATGAGAAGGCATTATGGTTCCCATTGTACAGATGAAGAAACTGAGGCTTGGCAAGATTAAGTTACTTGCCTAAAGAAATATAACCAAAACATGATGTGATTCTTTTCATCCAGAACCTGCATTTCTAACCAGATTAAATTATATAATTCTACTAGAAAAATTTATTTGTAGTTTTCAAAATTAAGAGAGTCTGAGACCTTTAAATTCTATTTTTAGTTCTTAATTACATAACAGTAAAAACTGTCTTCTTTGATATATAATTTAATGAATTTTGAGACATGAATACAATCATGTAGCTTCCACTACAATCAAAATAGAAGCAGTTCTATAATTTCCCCTCCCCCAGTTTCCTTGCTGCCCACTGCAGTCATACCCTCCTCCTTCTCCCAACCACTGACAATAACTGATCTCCATCTTTATAGTTTTGCCTTTTCTAAAATGTCCATTAAAATGGAATCATTCAGGATTACCTTTTCGGATCTGGCATCTTCCACATTAGAAAAATGTATTTGAGGTTTTTTCATGTTGTGTGCATCAGTGATTCATTCCTTTTTGTTGTTGATTAGGTATTCCATTGTATGAATGTACTTGTTTATCTATTCACCATTGAAGGACACTAGGGTTGTTTCTAGTTTCTGTTTATGAATAAAGCTGTTACAAATATTCTCCCAGAATAGGTTTTTGTGTGAACAAAAGTTTTTGTTTCTCTTGAGTAAATATGTTGGAGTGGGATTGCTGGGTCCTATGCTCAGGACATTTACAACTTGATTAAAAAAAAAAAAAACTGCCTATTTTCCAAAGTGACTATATCACTTTGTACTTGCACCAATATATGTATAGAAATTCCAATTCTGAATCTTCACCAACATTTGATATCACTTTTTTCTTATTTTAGCTATACTACACATGTAATAGAATCTATTTCGATTATAATTTGCAGTTCCCTGATGACTAGTGATTTGGAGGATATTTTCCTGTGCTTATTTACCATCTGTATATCTTCTTTAGCAAAGTGTCTGTTCAGATTTTTGCCTATTTAAAAATAGATTCATTTCCTTATTGTTGAATTTTAAGAGTTTTTTATTCTTTTGGGGATGGGGCAGGTAACTGGGGATTGCATCCAGGGGTACATGGAGCTACACCCCCCCAGCCCTTTTTTTATTTTTATTTTTTTTGAAACAGGGTCCCACTAATTTGCTTATGGCTTCGATAAGTTGCTGAGGTTGGCTTTGAACTTGTGATTGATCCTCCTGCCTCAGCCTCCCGAGTTACTAGGATTACAGGCATGCACCACAGTGCCTGGCTCTTTAGTATATCTTGATATAATTTTTTTTGTCAGATGTGTGATTTGCAAATAGTTCCTCCCGTCTGTGAATAGTCTCCATTGTCTTAATAGTGGTTTTTCACAGAGCAAAAGGTTTTATTTTATATAAAGTCTTAGCACATCAGTCATCTTTTATGGATTGTTTTTGGTCTCTTATCTAGGAATTTTTTTTTCCTAACAGAAGGTTACAAAGATTTTCTCTCATGTTTTCTTCTAGAAGTTTTATAGTTTCATGTTTTAATTGTAGGTCTATGAATCATTTTGAGTTAGTTTTTAAAAGATATAAAGTATAAGCTAAGGATTTTTGTTTTGTGTTTGTTGTTTTGTTTTTATGTGTTTTTATGTTGTTCCAATACCATTTGTTAAAAAGACCATCTTTTCTCCTTTGAATCACCTTTATACTTTTGCAAAAAATTAATTGATTAGCCTGGCATGGGTTGCACATGCCTGTAATCCCAGGGACCATGGAGGCTGAGGCAGGAGGATCACAGATTTGAGGCCAGCCTCTGCAACTTAGACCCAGTCTCATAAAAAAAAAAAAAAAAAAAAAAAAGAGTTGGGGATATGGCACAGTGGTAAGAACTCTCCTGGGTTCAATATCTGGTAACACACACACACACACACAATTGTGTGGGTCTGTTTCTGGACTCTGTTCTATTTCATTATTCTGTGTGCCTGTTGGTACCACACTATCTTGATTGGTATGTCTTAATAGTAAGTCTTGAAATCAGATAGCCTAAGTCTTCCAGCTATGTTTTTTCTTTTCTTTTTTTTTAAGAGAGAGAGAGAGAATTTTTTAGCTTTCGGTGGACACAGCATCTTTATTTTATTTTTATATGGTGCTGAGGATCGAACCCAGCGCCCCGCACATGCCAGGCAAGCACACTATGGCTTGAGCCACATCCCCAGCCCTGTTTTTTCTTATTTCAAAATTGTGTTAGCTATTCTAGTTCCTTTGCCTTTATAAATAAATTTTGCTCTTCTAATTTTTAGGTCTTTGATATCTACAGAAAGTCCTACTGGGATTTGGATTGATATTGGGTTGAGTGTATAAATCAACTTGAGGAAAGATGACATCTTAACAATATTTGAATCTTCTAATCCACAAACAGTACATTTTTTCCATCTATTCTTTGATTTTTTCCCCTTTTTTGTGGTTTTCACTATAAATACATGTTTTTTGTTAGACTTATACCTAAATATTTCCTTCCTGTTTTTTTTCTCTTCCCTCTTTTTGGTGCCAATGCAAATAGTACAAGTAAAAAATTAGATACTGAGTTTTTATTACTTTTATTCAAAAGTCTCAAGTCTTTGTGTTCTGAAAGTATTTGTCTATTTTTTAATATCTTTAGCAAGTAAAAGATTGTTTCTTGATGTTTGTTCTTCTTTGAATCATCATCTGTTTGTGATCTCACAGCCCTTGACCATTTTGTAATTATGATGTCAAAGCAAATAGCTTCAAAGGGTACATCTGGGAGGATCTGAAAAGTGCTCTTCTCTAGACAGGTGGATCAGGCTGGAGACAGTATCCATGTTTTCTTCTTTCTATTGGTATCATAGGCATTTTAGGTTTTTTTTTGGGGGGGGGGACAGTTGCTCTGTACTTAGGAATACCATCCATCTTCTTTTACTTCAGAAAAATCTAGTCCAAAATATAGATATTAACTTTTAAGTTGATAGAAATGAGAGTATAGTAGATACTTTGGGAAAAGATGGTTTTTTGTTTTTTTACTCTTAGACAACTAAACAAAAAACAGTTTCAGGGAAAATAAGAGCAGCTGTTCCCCTTGTTATATTTCCTTTAGTGGTTCTGTACCATCTCCTGTTCGTGTTTTATTGTTGTGTAGTTTACATGCTTGGAGCATTGCCAGCATGAGAGGAGATATCATGCCTAATACTTTTAACATTCACCATCTATTCAATTCTTGTCACCACCTGGTAAATTACAGATGACAACAGTGAGCTTCAGTGTGATCTGGCTAAAGTTCTGTGGCTGCTCAGAGAGCATAACTTTGACCCGGATTCTAGGCACAGAGTCCTGGCCTTTCCCACTCTGGCCTCTAAGAAGCTTCTTCAATTTTATTACCTTATGAGGCTAACTTTTTTGGGTGATGTAATTCATAGAATATCTGCTGGAAGTTTCTGGAACCATCTCCAAAAATATTTTGGGGTGTCCTTATAAAGTTTTACAGACAGTAAAGGTTTTCATAGAATTCCCTTTTATGATCTCTGGATCCTAGGTTAAAAATTTATATTTAAGGTCTCTTTACTTGCTAATTTGTTTTTCTTCCATTATCAAGAGTCATCTGAGGGCTGGGGATGTGGCTCAAGCGGTAGCGCGCTTGCCTGGCATGCGTGTGGCCCGGGTTCGATCCTCAGCACCACATACAAACAAAGATGTTGTGTCCCCCAAAAACTAAGAAATAAATATTAAAAAAAAAAAAAGAGTCATCTGAGTACTGATTTCCTCTTCTGTGACACTTGGGCACAAATTTGACACTACTCATGTGGGTATGTGCACATGGGCAACTGCTAAAGGCCAAGAAGCTCTTCCTTCTGTTCATTCATTCTTTTCATTTTTCATGCTCTCTGCTGACTACTGGGGATTCAGCTGTGAATAAAGCACTATCCTTTCCCTGAAGGACTTCGGGGTCTAGTGCGTTTTAGAAATGGTCATTCTTGTAATGGCTAAAGTACATTCACGTGATACAGAGAGACAGCATGGGGTAGTGGAGGAATCCAGACTTATTCAGGCTTAGATTTAATTTTAGGCAAGTTACTATTGAATTATCCTAAGCCTTTGCATAAGGTGATTAATGATAATACCTATCTTAAGTCATTATAAACAAAAGTTTTCTTGGTAAAAATTAGTTCCTCTGGAAATTTAGTATATATAAAGTCCTGAGATCACCTGTTGGAGACCTCGTCATTAATAAATTTTAGCCATTATCAGCAATTCAAACTTTGTATTCCACACATATTTGAGAGCAAGTCAACACTATAAGCCAGATGCTGTAAACAGAGATGGACATAAAAGTAATGCCATAGCACAACACAAACTTTGATGTTTAACATCTGCATTCATTAATATCCAATGAGATTTTGCTGAAAATTGGTTTAAATAGTAGATATATTCGGTTGTACGGTTTTTCCCCTACTTGCTAAAAGCTGAGCTTTTTTCTTTTGTCATTTGTTGTTTACCTGTTAGAATCCAGTTTATAAGGAACCACATAGGTATTTCCTCAGGAAGAAAACTGCCTCAAAATTTACATGGCATACTTTTTGACTGGATTAAGTTATTTCACCTTTGAAGTTGGTCACAGCCTGAAAGCACAAGAAGTTGTTTACAAAGGAGCCCATCGATTCTTCCTCTTTCTCTGGAACCATCAGAGCAGTGAGACCCACACAGTCTGTTTGGCCCAGTGGCCGCTCTCCGCTTGCTGGGGGCCCTCCTACTGCTGGGCAGAGGATGCTCCAGAGCTCCGCTTCTGCAGAGCAGAGCCAGCCTGCAGATCTGCTTGTGGTTAGCTGGGGCCTGTGACCATGCACTACAGCCTGCTGCTTTAGTTGCAATATCTTTTCCTTAATATTTTCCATCTGGCCCACAATGACCTATAAAGAGAGACATAAACCAGGGTTTGAATTATGAGGAGGGTGATGCTGAAATGCTTCCAAATCTCACTCTAGAACCTGCGGGCCGGGCAGCTGCCTTTGCATACTGGACAGAAGGAAACTTTTCTCAAGTTGGTTTGCAGAACATTTAGTCACATCAAAGACCTGAACTATTCAGCTTTTAAGTGTTTTAAAAGGCTTTATAAATTCCTTCTCTGAACATCACTGAATTTTAGCAAATACAATTATGCTGATACTGAAGATTTTCAAGGAAAAATATAACGAAGGTCATGAGAGCATTTCATATTCAACTTCTAAGTTTTTAACTATATCCAAAGGTTTAACAATTAGTGAGGCGTGTGGCATAATTGGTGTCATTGTGTTCTAAGTGGCATTGCAATTGCAGGGATGTTTTAATGTAAAGTTAGAACTCATTGAAACTGAGTTCAAAAAAGGAATAAGAGTTGCTTTTTAAATTTCTCTTTGCTAAGAATTTCCCTGAATTGTTAGCATTTGTTAGTAGCTTCAGAGCCAAATTGAAATGGTAGACACTAAAGCCAATTTTATACGTTGGACTAATTCAAAGCCAATTTTAAAATATTAGTTAAAAACAGAATGCAGGTTCAGATTTTGACCATTCATTTGTGCTCTAAAGGCACTTGGGACTAATTTGTATTTTTTCAGCTTGATTCTTTGGATAATTGATATATGTTCTAGATGTGCACAATACCTTTATTTTATTTATTTTTATGTAGTGCTGAGGATTGAGCCCAGTGCCTCACATATGCAAGGCAAGTGCTCTACCACCGAACCATAACCGTAGCCCCTCTTTTTATTCTCAGAGTATCCTTTAGACTAAGAAAGAGGTGGGTTACTTTCTGGAGGACAAGTTGCACTCAGAGAGGTTGTGATTCAGCTTCTGCAGCACAGCAACAAAGAAAAGGTTGGGGAGGCATGGCCAGACATTTTGATTCTCAGACCTCAAGTCCATGCTGCCACCTCCTGTCTGCATCTTCACTTTCATTTAAAATCAACCAGACTTCTCTTCTGAAGTCAGCTTGATAACTTTTTTTTTTTTTTTTGGTAGTTTTATGCTCTGTCTGTCCTCTGTCTTCCCTTCTCCTTTTCTCCTCCCCTCTCTCTGCTCACTCCAGGTGGTTAACTCTTTGTGCCAAAGTTGAAGTCAGATTTGGCCTGGAGCCAGCAGAGTTGAGAATGTGGTGTTTACTTTTCAGTACCACTACAGGGTGAAATTCATACGGAAGCTTCATTAGGAAAGTTAGGTGTGTGTGGTTTTAGAAGGTGATTAGATGCTCCACAAGTGTGATCTAGTGGCTCCTCCTCTCTCAGTCTCCTTTAATAAGCGGTTTTTGGTTATTATAGTGACTCTCAATTTCTCAGTCTATGGGTTAGGATGAGAAATGCATGTTAATTGGAGCAACCAACTGACTTTAAAACTGGGGGTGAGCACCAAGTGCTAAGAATACAAAGCTTAGAGTAGTTCAGTACCTTTGAGAAGAAGAAGGAAGGAAGGAAAATTTGGAATTTTCTATGTTAACAATCTTGGCAGCAAACAAAGGTCACACTAGAATAGGGTTAGTGTTAGGAATAGTCCATCCATCTATTCACTGAGCACTGGTTCAGTAAACATTACTGCATTCTGCTCTGAACCCAGCAATGCAGTCGACACATAGAGATAAGATATACTTGTGGGAGAGATGGTCAAACCAGTGAACTCAATGTGACAAGTGTACGAAAGCCTAAAAGCCCTTGGGACATGGATCACTTAAGTTGGTGGAGATGGGAAGTGAGATGAGATCTATAGGGCAACTAAGAGTGGTAAAATATGAGTAGGGAATTTGGAAAGGAATGGGGATAAGGAAGATTATAAGCAAATTGAATAATATAGAGGTCTACAACCAACAGAGCATAGTGCTTCTGCGGAGTGGCTTGTCACTCATTGTGCTGAAGCACCCTCCAGCTCTGTGGGGAGTGGTAGGAAGTGAGGCCCAGAGATGAAGGCCTTTACATGGCATGTAGTAGGTTTGGGATTTGTTGGTAGGGAGGGTGTGTGAACAAGCCGTCCAGCTTGCTAAGGCAGAAGCCAGCTCTCACTCAGACACTTAGAAGGAATATTATTTATAATCTGCAAGTTCTGATTTTTGTACTAGCACTTTGCTATCCCTTAGCACTTTGCCTTTTAAATGTTTATGGGAAATGTGATGAATGAATGAATGTCATGTCTTTTAGGCAAAGATGTACTCTTCTAATTCCATTTTGCCTAAACCAGTACTGAGTTATTTGTATTTCCAAATAGATGCTCACAAACAGCAGGACTGAGGCAGCCCACATGTATACTTGTAGCAGCAGGAAACCAATATTGGATTTCAGACATTGCCAATATTAAAGAGTCAGCTGTAAATAATCATAGCCCAACCCATAATAAAATGTTAATAGTGATTAAGTTAACTCTGCCAAGATTTAGTGTGAAAGGAGTCTGAATGTATTTTAAATAGCCCTGATAGTTAGAAAAGTGAACGTTCATGCTAGTTGCTGGGCCTTGTAAAAAGACTGTATTTCAGTGAATGAAAAGATCAGAGGGGCGATTCTTCTGATCCTTTGCTAGTCCGAGCTGGGTCCTCTACTTTGATTATATTTGAAGTTGCAGGCCCATTAATGAGAACACTTTAACTGGTCTCAGACCAATCTTTCTTCCTCTTCTCTTTACCTTTGTTCATTTAGGGGCCCCCTTTTGGCCCCTCAGCATGCACAGACTCTCCTCCATTGAAGACTAAGAGCATTTCCCCTGGGAGTTCAGGCTGTGTGAGGCAGCTGCCTCTTGTGTTTCCCCACCCTCCCACCCCTTCTTGTTTTCTTCAAGACCTGGCTGGTGGTTAGGGTGAAGAAAACTGCTTTTCCTCTCTTGCCAATCCATTACACCTGCTTTCAGAGGCCTTTCCCTATTTGAATATGTGGTAATTTTGAACTACATTCGAATGTAGAAGGTACACTCCTTAAAGAGAAGTTCATGGATTTAATTGATGATGGTGACATGGAAGGAACAGGGTAATTGAGTATATTGTCCATTTTCAGTATGGAAATTAAGTTAGAGCAAGCTTTTAATTATGAGTAGTGGTTGTTACTAGGGCGATGCAGCACAGTGAAAGGAGAACAGCTTTGCATTCAGAGGCTTGAGTTCAAGGACTGGTTTCCTCATTTACTAGTTGAAACGAGCCTCATTTCCCTTCTCTTTAACAAGGAGATTAGTAATACCAGTAGAATCTCAGTTGTTAAAAGAATGAAGATCAAATAATATACTAGATATTTAAGGACTAGCTATGTGTTGGATCCCCGAGTACACATACCTGATGGACAGCGGACTTCGCGATTTTTATCCACAGCAGTGACAGCATAGTGCAGTAAGAAGAGAATGGGCATGGGAGCCAGAAGAGGGTTTAAATCCTAACTTACCTGTGTGACTCAACATCTAGCAGTGTATCTGATGCTGAGCAGGGTTCTTGGCCTCTCTAAGCCTTAGCTTATAAAATGGGAGTGATGATTACCTTTTAGGGCTATGAAAACTTGCAGTAGTGTAGAGTACTAATACAGATCTTAGTGAGTTGTGGGCAAACTAGTTGTTGTCCTTTGTTTCCATCATCAGGACTGTCCCTTAAAAAAAAACATTTCCTCCAACAAAACCTCTAGTCCCAATGACAATGCAGTTTGGGTCTTGAATTTTGTCTACTAGTAATGTTTACTACAGTAGAAGAGAGCCCAGAAAAGAATATTCCAGTGTTCCTGTGGATCTGGATCATCTGAGGAACAAAATGCAAACATACCATCCTCACTATGAATCTTTGCAAGAAGCTGTTGTTTCAACTGACTTTAGAAATTGCACTGAGTATGGAAAGGATGTCAGAACTTTAGTCAGAGCTGCAACTATAATCACATTATTTTGCTGCTGCTCAGTGGAGCTAAGAAAGCTTAAGAGTATTACCATCTGGGCAAAGCCAGCCAATGGTGAACTGTGAACTGCTTACCAACTTAACAGAAACTCTTGCTACCTCATTCATTAATTAGGCCTTTATGGCACACCTTCTCTGGGTTGCTTGGCAACCATAATAGCAGTCATTAAATTCTGTCATTTTGTATTAACCCTTTGGCCCTGGGTGGATTGGGAGCCCCCACCTTAACACTAATGCATTTTACATTAGTACATCTACCTGGGAAATCCCATTCCCTTGACACTTTAGCTGTAAAGAGCAAATAGCCAGAGTCCAAAACAGAAAAATTTCCCTTTTTCTCTCTTCACATTAGTGTATGCGCTTTTAAAGCTTTACAAAATGTATCTGTCAGGATGGAGACCATTTCCCAATTTGCTGACAGACAGACATAACATACACTCATCAAGATGAAAAGAGCTAGTTTCTCAGAAAACAGGAGCTATGACTTCTGTGAGCTTATGGAGGAAAGGGCTGGTGTGAAAACCAGATGGGAGAGTTGTTAAGGTTGTATGTTTCCAAAATTGCCTTTGTAACTGCTTTGCAAAAAATTGGACCACGCAGGCTGTAAGGATAGGGCCATTCCAACAACACTGTCTGGCATTTCAGTGATGCGTTAGAATGGTAGGGAACAAAACATGTACTCTGGCAAAAGCTGTGAGGAGGCCATAGGCAGCCTCCAGGAGGTTGTCAAGGGCTCCTGCGAAGTTCTGCCTGCCAGGTTACTAAAAAATTACATAAATGTAAACAAGGTATAAAACCCTGAACTGAAAGTGGATTTAGGAACTTAGAATGGCAGTGTGTCCTCTTGTGGAATGGACTAAGATGATTTTGGACAGGTGCAGTATAGGAATTTAATTTAGTTCACAGAAATATTTGCTTTTTCTTAATGGAAGAAAATAGGAAGTTAGATTTTTATCAGACAAACCTAGGTTCAAATCCCCTCTCTAGCCAGAAGTTGTGGATCTGGCTTCCTTTTTTGAATTCCATTTCTTTATATAGGAAATAGCAAAAGTCATCCCCTCCACAGTATTTTTACAGAAATTAAATGAGTGATATTATCTTAATGTCTTAGGGCATGGCCTATGACATGGGCCTCATTCTTTAACAAGTGAGTAGTAGAATGATGGTGGTGATCAGGAAACTCCACTCTCATCATTTTATAGTCAAGTTTAGTATCTGATCCTCTTTGTCCCTCCTCCATTTACTGATGAGTCCCAGAGAAGGTGTTGCTTGCCCAAATATCAGTTGGGTATGCTGGTCACCTAACTGTGGGTCTGGTGGTGCTTCAGTTAAATTTTATATATAAGGTTACTCAGCACTGCCAAGTTCTTGGGCTGCAGTGTGACTGTGTATTTACTCAGTCCAGTTTGGAAGTAAATTTAGCAGGCAATAGGAAAAGTAATGTAAAAAGTCACATTCCCTCCTGAAGCCAAAGATATTTGTGTTAGACTTAAAAACGAGATTGTACAGTTGCGCTTATGATACATGTGATTGTAGTAAGGTGGCTTCCTAGTTTATTGAGAAGTTTAATAAAAAAAAAAAAATGATCCCTTAAGCATGTACGTGATAGTAAGAGCATCTGGGATTTTAAGTGGCTACTATTTGTTAACAAAGCACTAACTTTCCTGAAGGAGTTTTGTGAGTTGGGAGAATTCACAAAGGCAATTAATTTTGTTCTTCAGAGCAGCGCCTCCACTGTATTAGTTTGCACTTTATGCAAGCTTAAATGATAACCCAGGAGCCAGCCGTACCATGATCCGATTTGATATTTAGTTTTGATTTTATTAGTAGTTGTCTTTAATGGATGTCTTGTCATGTAGGTTTCCTGATTATTAGTAATTTAAATTGACTCTGAGAATGAAAGGAAACCACAGGCATGAAACTGATGGACTGTGACTGCAGCAGTCTCCGGCTTTCAAGGCAGCTGTGATGCCTCGGCAGCTCCCTCGCGTCACCCCCTCCCTTTTAAGGCTTTGAACACTCTTTCAGCTAATGCTGAAAATGAGAGCTGAATACTGTCACTATATGGGACCCTTTAAAAGCAAATGGGCATCATAAGTGTTCTTCCTCTTTGAAGGTAAATGTTGTCCATGGGTCCACTCTCTGCTTGATCAGCTCTAATTTGACCCAGGAGTAGAGATCTGTGAAGATGCTAACTGAAAAACAATGATTGCAGGAGAAGTAATTCCCTTGTTCTTCTGCTATGCTTTCCCAGCATACTCTGGGATTGCTTATGGTGTCTCAGTGAAGGGAATAGATGAAAATGGGCTTGCTCTGTGGGCTTTTCATAGTGACCAAGGGCACATGTATCCTACTAGGGGCTGCTTCCCAGAAATGGTCCAGGGCAGCACAAGTCCTGCTCTTATAGGACACTTGTGGCTTCAAGATCCAGTACTAGAACATTAATTTCCTTATATCCCGGTCTTAGAGTTGATGGCCCTGGAATCTGGGTACCTTAGCATAGATTCAGCTCATTTTAAATATGGAGATTTGCTGCTTTTAAAAAATCTGAAATCAACTCTAGGTAGATTACCAGAGCATGTGTTAAGTACTTGCTTGGTTCAGGCATTGATGTCTGTGAATGAGTGAAGAAGGGAAGTTATGTGGGTGAAGGAAGGAAGGAGCTGTGCTTTTTGCCTTTGGCCAGCTCAGTCTCTGACAATTTGGTCTGACCTGGCAGTTTTTATAGGTATAAATTTTAGAACGTCATGCTGGTGTGACGTGTTGGCAGTCCATGGCCTCTAAACCACAGTGACTTTTTGCAATAATTTTATATTCTCATTTCTCTTGCTAATCCAGAAAAATCACAATGTGAGTAAAACATATTTTAGAATTCAATGAAAAAAATAATTTAAAAAATGTCAGTGAAATCTGATATGGAGAAAGGTTTGCCCCTGGCAACCAATCTGTAGACTCTTATTGTGGAGACAGAACCTCTAGAATGAAATCCTTTTGCAATTTCCCTGTCCCCCACTGTCTCCCTTATTTTGTAGTTATGGTCACTTGCAGGCATATGAAAGTGTGGAAAGATTGTGCTGCTTTCCTCATGCCAGAGCACTGCTACTTCTGCTTCTCTTATGTAAGGTTACCTCTACTGAGAGAGTGAATCCCGCTAACCTAGAGGTGGACAAGGAGGCCTAGAGGGAGCCACCTGCACACCTTTTTGGTCTCTCCTACCACTGGGATTGGTGTCTGTGACTGAGGCAGGTACCAACAGCAACGTGAGAAGACTACAGTCCCAGCCCACCAGAATGACTTTGCCACTGTGCTGAGGGTGGGGGATGGTTAACCCCCAGGTTTATCTAGCTACTCAATATACTCATAAAATGCCCTTACTGTCTTTCCTTAATTGATCAACACTAATACACCTGCTAGGCAAGGATGAGTCTAGTTATACACATTAATTTTTAAATATTATTAAAAGTAAATTTCAATTTTTAGATGGCTTTTTTTTTTTTTAATAAGCCATTGGTCTAGTTTTGTTTAAGGGCATTATTTTTATTTTATTTTATTTTATTTGTACCAGGGATTGAATCCAGCAATGCTTAACCACTGAGCAACATCCCCAGCCCTTTTTTATGTTTTGTTTTGAGACAGAGTCTTACTAAGTTGCTTAGGGCCTTGCTAAATTGCTGAGGCTGGCTTTGAACTTGTGATCCTCCTTCCTCAGCTTTCCTAGCTGCTGGGATTACAGGTGGTTTTACCTCTTGTTCCATCTGAAAAGGTGCAGTGGCAAAGTCAGCTCTATCTTTGGTGAACTATGTGACCACAGGCATGATATTTCGCCTCTCTGAATTTCAGTTTTCCTATTTATGAGAACATTATTAGTAACTAATAATGTCATTATTTTTAGAATTAAATATCATGTATAATAAGAATTACCAGTATAGTATGATGTTCAGAGTAGTCTAGTTTTTAAAATATTCTCTTTCTCTTCATTTAAAAATGCTTGCATTGATATTTACCTTAACTTGCATGCAGTTTTAAATGCCCAATCAGGGAGTTTACGTGAGGGATTGATGAAAAGCCCACAGTCCTGTGGCCCTCCTACCATGCGCAGTCACTGTGGAGAAATGGAAATGCTGTTCTGAACTGACCTGAGCCATTGGTCCCAGGCTCTAATCTCTGATTCCCAGATGATAACAGATGTCTCTTAAGTGATTCCAGGTGTTCTGAACATAGTGAAATCTCTTATCTGCCACATCCACAGTTACTCCTTAAAGTTCTTTTATATTACCTCTTTAATAGCATTTGAAGGTTCGGGATTCCTTGACAGCTGCTGGAACTCTAACTCCCCACTTGAAGGGACTCTGCTTTCAGTCCTCAGGTGATCTAAGGACTTTCATGCTGTACTGTTTGATTCAGGCCCACATGCCAAATAGTTTTAATATGTTCTCTTTTTTCATTAAACAGATTTTGTCATGTCCAAGAGATTTCCTGCCGGTAGCAGCTATAACTTTTCCTCACCATCAAGGCATTCCCTGCCCCTTGTTAACTCTCAGCCAGGGATTTTCTGCATACTTCTCTTCAGAATATTCCCGTTGGCATTGTCTAGGCGGTGAAGCTTTCCCTGACCATCTTCAGAATTCAGTACTCCCTCTTCTATAATTTGTAGCATTTTATGCATACTTGTAGTTTTAGGCTTTTAAAGGCCTCTTTTTACTTGGGGGAAACTCTCATTTCTCAAATCTGAACTTCTCTTCTCTAGCAGAAGCTAAGGAATTTAGGAACTTTCTGCCAAATTAAATCTGTTGGAAATTTAGAAGGCAGAATAATATAGTTAGAGTTGAACTTGATTAATAACCCCCAGCTCTACATTTTAGTGACCTTTTGACCTTGGGCTAGTTACTCTTCTGAGTCTTCTTACATTAGGTTGTATTTCATTTCTTTTCTCTCTCTCTCTCTCTTTCTTTCTTTCCTTTTTCTTCTTTGGCAGCATTACCTTTGTTGTAACAGAATAGGGGTGGAGAAATGGATACAGATTGGCATATCATGGCAGTAGTACTAGCTAATGTTTGTGACATGCTTACTTTATGCCAGACATTATTTTTAATGTTCTGATATATTTGTCTTTTTAAAATTTCATCACAACTCAGTGTGAAGATGGTATTACTATTATCTCCAACTTAGAAATGAACAGAAATACAAAGGTTAAGAATAAGGGCAAGGGTGATCTGACTCCTGTGCACAGATTTCTAGTGGTGTTTAATACTTACTGAATGAATGAAAGTGTTGGAAAGTTAAGGCATTTCATGTGTGAGAGCTTCTTCTTTTTTTAGTGGTCAATGGACCTTTATTTTTTTAATATATATGTGGTGTTGAGAATCGAACCCAGTGCCTCACACATACTAGGCAAGCACTGTACCACTGAGCCACCACCCTAGCCCAAGCTTCTATCTTCTTGATGAAGTAGATGGTGAGATCAGATCCTGAGAGTTAGGAAGAGACTATGTGGAGATTAGGTTGAATAGTGATGGAGAATCTTTAAACAACTCATATAATCTAGTGAAAAGAGAACAGCTGGATGGCACTGAAGCCTTAGCTGATGTCAGACTATCAGTGTAGAATTTTTAGAGGTGTGTTACCACGGAATTTTTCCCTATGAAGATTTATAAAATTTTTCCCTATATAAGAGCCTACACATAGGGGCAGAGAAAGTAAATGATTGGAACATTCAGGGATTAGGCATTTCCACTTAGGTCTCCTCCCTGATAGGGTTGCAGAAATGCTTGCATCTCCACTTTTAGACACAGAACAAACTCAACCACCAGCTCAAGGTCAATTCCTGGAGAACATTAGGCAGTCTGCTGAGGATCTTAAGGGGTGAGGGTGGATATCCCAGATCCCAGGGCTGTAAATGAATTTCAAGCCCTAATATTTAACCCAGGGTCATCTATTTAATATGAAATACCTGAAAGGAAAGTGTCTGAGCCAATGACATCATGAAGAAATCAGGTGGTCATTTATTAAAAGATCAATGAAAAGCAAAATTCAAGTACTGGGTATGGAGAATGCTAAAAGAGGTAGAAAATAGAGGCCCCTGGGAATTTTTACATTTGTTTTTATTCCTTAAAAATTTATTTTCAATTATGTAATCAATATATGCTCATTGTTCACCCAGCTGCTTTTGCTAAATTGAAGGTGCTATAAGGAAATATATATATATATATATAAAAAACCCTGCCATATGGATGCAACTATGATGACATATTCCTTTAGAGTATTTTCATGCATTTACAATATTTTATATGTGGTTGTGTAAAATTTGTTTTGTTTTCCAAGTTATGAGAATAATGTGTTCTGAAATAAATGCACAGCATACCAAAAAAAAAACAAAAACAAAAACAAACAAACAAAAAAAACAACAACCCTGAAGAAAATGACCTATAATTCCACCTCTTCCAGAGAATTTAGGCTTCCAAAAATACTGTATAAGCAGTACAACAACATTTTATTTGTAAATAATTTTTAAAAGCATAAATATTTAATTCAAATAATATAGGTATAATGCAAGTTTCTATTAACCATAGGAATAACAATTTTATACATAAATAATTATTACGTGTATTGTTTGATGCATATGGGAGAATATATATCTGGAATATAATGATAAACACCTGAGATCTACTGCCCAACTTAAGACATGATCACTGGCATTAAAAAAACTACTATTGGTAGACATGTTGGTTGGTTGTTTCAGTTTCCCCTTCCTGCTTCTTCTCCTCCTCATTGCTGTAACAAATGTAGCTGTTCTGAAGAATCAGAAGAGAAATTCGGTAAGCTGCTACCATCACTGCTTCTGATCTAAGGGCACATTTGTCCATATATTATGCTTTAACCCTTGGGATCATAGGTACCTTTTCCAGTTTCCTAAAAGAACAAAACACTGCATCTGTACATGATCCAATCCCCTCTCACTCACTCAAGATGTGATTCTATCAGCTCTCCCCTTTCTCTTCTAGATTATCATTCCCTATCTTGCCATTGGATGCTTCTTATCATCCTATGAGCAGGTGGTTGCCTCTTCCATCTTAGGGTAAGTGGGAAACCACTCTCTTGAACCAAGTTGGTTCTCCTATTATGTTTCCACTTCTCTCTTTCATGGTACAGTTCCCCAGAAAGTTGCTAAACTTTTCCATCTTCTCCCTCTAAGCCTGTCTAATAAAGATTCCACCCCTTTCTTCCTCTGAAACTGTTTGTGTCATTGACACTAGTGACCAAAAAGAATAATGAGTTCTCAGTTCTTTTGTCTCTTGATCTGCTTATCAAATGCTCTCTTGATCTGTCTTGTCTTCAATACATTTTCTTCCTTAGACTTGCAGGGAACCCTTCTTTTCTATTTTCCTACTACCTCCCTGACTTGTCTTTATGTCTCCTTGGCTGGCTGAGTCTTCCAAATTCCTTAATGGAGGTGTATTCCAGAACTTAGTCTTTGAATTCCTTTAAATTTCTTTACTCCCTTGATTATAACCTGTGTTATATAATGGCTGTTAATACCATCTGACAGCTCCAAAAAGTATCGATCTCAAGTTTGGACTTTTCCCCTTTGAAGTTATCTTCTTTTTTTCTTTCCTATCTGCTGGGCAGTTTTATAGAGCACCTAGAATTCTGCTTCTGATTTTTCTTCCCAAATCTATTCCTTTTTCAGTCTTCCTCATCTCAGTTAATGGCAATACTACCATCTTTCCACTTGATCATGCCCCAAACCTTGAAGGTGTCCTTGAACTCTCTTGCTCAAATGCTCTGTATTGAATCCATCAGCAAATTCAGCTTTACCTTATATTCAGGTATAACTAGGATTTTGATGACTTCTCTCCACCTCTACTGCTACCATCCTGGTCCACTAAACACCATTTCTTGCTGGATTACTACATTTGGTTTCCCTGTTGTCCAATCATAACCTCTTAGGTGCAATTTCCCCTGGACAATGTTCTTCATCTGATCCCACAACACAGAAAAGGATTTGAATGACTGTTTTCCCGATTCTCCCAAGGGTGAGAAAAAAACTGCATTGACTGATGATGTCTAGAAAAGAAGTTAACTCATTACATGCAAAGTACTAGTTAAGGCATTAAGGCTTAGTTCTTTGCTTAGAACTCTGGTTGAAAAAAAATGATAATGTCTACCTATATTTATCACAGCATCTAGGGGGATTACTTAAAAAGCTTATCAGATCAAATCACTTCTTGGCCCAAAATTTTCCAGTGGTTTTACTTTTGGGGAACAGTTTTCACAATACAAGGACCTAGGTGATCTGACCCCTTTCTTCTTGTTCCTTATTTCTCTTCTGTCACTCTTTATCTTGCTCACTGTGATCCAGCCAATCTAGCCTCTGTTGTTCGATCCGCCAGTTGTTTTTCCAGATAATTATATGACTTGCTCTCCTCCTTTATGCCTTTACCCCAATGGCACCTTCTTAGTGAGGTCTTCTCTGAGTATACCACCTCCTCACCATTTAGCATTATCCCTTCACATGCCCTGATTTTCCCTTCTTGTTTTGTTTTTCTGTGCTATTTTTATATTCTCTTTTTCTCATCCTTTCATTTGTTCTCTTTAACCTACCAAATTCCCTCTTTTCTTGTTCCCTCCTACCCCATAGTTAACTCGTGTTCTCACTACATGGACTTTAAAAATGAACATTTTACTATATTTGGCCTATCACATCTACCTATTCATCAGTGTATCTTTTATATGTATTTTGAAGTAAGTTGCAAATATCAATACACTTCTTTAAAGGATATTTCTCATCATATATTAACCATTCAGCTACATTACTGGGCTTTTTTTTTTTTTTTTAATTTGAGACAGTCTCTCTAAATTGCCCTGGTTGGCCCCAAACTTGTGATTCTCCTACCTCAGCCTTCCAAGTTGCTGTTCCAAGTTGATAAATACTTATTGAGATAAGGAATCTTACCATCACCCCAGAAAGTTCCCTCATGGTCTTTTGCAGTCTGTCCCTGCATTAACCCCTTAGAAGAAAGAATACAGATATACCTTCACTTTATTTTACTGTGCTATTTACATGTTGAGGTTTGTGGCAACCCTGAATAGAGTAAGTCTATTGGCGCCATTTTCTTCAACAGTTCAGATGCTTTGGCATTTCTTAGCAATAAAATATTTTTAAATTAAAATATGTACATTGTTTAAAGGTATAATGCTATTGTACACTGAAGAGACTACAATATAGTATAAACATAATTTTATATGCACAAGGAAACAAAATTTGCTTTATTGCAACTCTTGCTAGAACCTAAACTGTAGTATCTCTGAACTCTGATTTTGTTCCATAGAGGAATTTTCCCTGTTCTAGAACTTGATATAAATAAAATCATCTGTACTCTTTTGTGTAAAGCTTCTTTCAATCAATATTATATTTGTGAGATTCATGGGTTAACAGTTCCTTTCTATTTATTACAAATATTAGTCCATTGCTGACTATGTCATAGTTTGTTTATTCCTCCTCTTTTTTTAAAAAAATATTTTTAGTTGTAGATGGACACAATACCTTTATTTTACTGATTCATTTTTATGTGGTGCTGAGAATTGAACCCAATGCCTCACACATGCTAGGCACGTGTTCTACCTCTGAACCACAACCCCAACCCTTTATTCCTCTTCTTGCTGGACAACTGGGTTGTTTCCATTTTGAGCTGTATGAACAAAACTGCTAAGAACATTTTTTAACAAGGTTTTGTATGGTTATATATTTTCATTTTTCTAAGATAAACAAGAGCAAAATTGGTATGTAACAGGAAAAGTATATAAAGGTTATATTTAATTTTATAAGAAATTGCCAGACCTTTCTCAAAGTGGTTGTACCATTTTACACTCCCATCTGCAGTGTTTGAGAGTTCCAGTTGCTCTTCATCCTTACCAATATTTTGGATTGTCAGTCTTTTGTTTTAGCCATTCATTTTGTTTGAACCATTCTCACTGTGGTCCTAATTTTCATTTTCATGATAATCTGAGCATTTGTATGAGGGAGCAGGTGGTAGTGCTGGGGATACCTAGGATCTTGCACATGCAAGGCATGTGCTCTACCACTGAGTTACATCCCTCCTTTAAATTTTATTTTGGGACACGTTCTTGCTAAGTTGCCCAGGCTGGCCTCAAACTTGTGATCCTCTTGCCTCAGCTTCCTGAGTAGCTGGAATTATAGGCATGCACCATCACACCCCACACTAATGAACGTTTTTCGGATCAGTTTATTGGCACATGAAGGGACTGGTCAAATCTTTTAACATCATTTAACATTTTTATGTTCTAGGAGTTCTTTACATATTTTTATGTCTTTTGTCAGATTACATATTTTGAAAATGCTTTCTCCTAATATAGGACTAACATTTTCTTAATGAAGTGTACTTTGATGAGCAAAGTGTTTTTATGTTGATGAAGTTTATCAATGTTTTTCTTTTATGTTTAAGACTGTCTCTGCTCTAAGAAACTTTTGCTTACTCCCATGCCATAAAATATTCTCTTGTATTCTCTTCTAGAAACTTCACAATTTTAATTTTTACATAATAGGTTTGTGATTTATATCTAATTATTTTGTGTGGTATGATGTGGGGTGAATATTCATTTTCCCCATATGATTATCCAGTACTAGCAGCATCACTTGCTAAAAAAAACTTTCTCCATTGAATTGCTTTAGCTCCTTCATAGGGATTAGAGATAAGTGGATTTATTCTGTACTATTAATATATTTGCTGATCCCTATGGCAAACTATTTTGATTATTATAACTTTAGAGTGAGAAGGTTGATTGTATGTATGTATGTATGTGTGTGTGTGTGTGTGTGTGTGTGTGTGTGTGTGTGTGTATATA
>NW_026000051.1:7451445-7492307 GCF_001458135.2 Marmota marmota marmota
TATATATATATATATATATATATATATATATATATATATATATATTCCCCAACTTTGGTTGTTTTTTCAAGATGGCTTTGGATACTCTAGATCCTTTGCATGTCCAGGTGTTTTAGAATCAGTTAACTAGTTTCAATAAAAAACATTTGGTGGGATTTTGATTGGAATTGTTTTAAATCTGTAACTCAATTTAGAGAGAACATTATCATAACATTGTGCCTTTTATTCCATGGACATGGCCTATCTCTTCATATAGTTATGTCTTGTTTAATTTCTCTCAGTAATATTTCTTTCATTTTCAGATTTCAAGGCCTTCTTGCATGTTTTTTATTACATTTATTAATAGATTTTTAAACAATGCTATAAGTAGGGTTGTTTTATATTTTTTTAAAAATTCTTTTTAGTTATACATGACAGTAGAGTCTATTTTGACATATTTATACAAGCATGTAATGTATCTTATTCTAATGAGAATTCCAGTCATGTGGATGTATAAGATATTGATATTCACTGTTGTGTATTCATATATGAACATAGGAAAGTTATGTCATATCCATTCCACTGTCTTTCCTGTTCTCCATATTGCTTTCCAGAGTAGTTGCACCAATTTGCAGTTCCAACAGCAATGTATGAGTGTCCCCCTTTCCCCACACCCTTGCCAACATTTATCATTACTTGTATTATTGATAATTGCCATTCTAGTTGGAGTGAGGTGAAATCTCAGTGTAGTTTTAATTTGCATTTTTCTAATTGCTAGAGATGTTGAACATTTTTTCATACATTTGTTGACCATTTGTATTTAACCCCCACCTCTTCAAAACAACAACAACCCAATAAATAAATGGGCAAGGGAACTAAATAGGTGTTTCTCCAAAAAAGAAATTTTATTCTGCTGTATGTATACAGTTGACCTGTATATTGACCCTGTATCATGTGGCCTTACTAATTTCAGTTATTAGTTCTTGGAGGATTCTATTAAAAATGTAAATAATCATCCACAAATAAAAACAGTTTTACTTCTTTCTTTTTAATTTTCATGCCTTTCATTTTCATATGTTCCCTATTGCACTGATAAGGACACCCAGTGCTATGTTGAGCAGAAGTGGGTATGAGTAAATATCCTTATTTTGTTCCCTATCTTAGGGGCAACTATATTTTTCCTTAAAGCACAGTATAAGCTATAGATTTCTTCAGTGGTACCTTTAGATTGAGGAAGTTTCCTTCTATCCCTGGTTCTCTGTTTCCCTTTTTCTTTTCTTTTTTAATAATGAACAGGACTGAATTTTTTTTGTTCCACATCTACTACTTATGAACATATGACTTTCTCCTTTATTCTTTCAAAATGATAAATTGCATTGATTAATTCTTAATGTTCAACTAGTCTACTTGTTAATAGTGGTATTTTATCATATATATATATGTATATATGAATGAGACTTGGTATGCTAATATTTATTTGGTTTAGGATTTTTGTGGCTCCATTTATGAGAGGTATTAGGAAGGATATATCTATATGTCTATGTATAGCATATCTATTTGTCCATTATTGTCAGGAATATTTTTCCACAGGTTTTATGTTTTGCCTTTCATGTATAAATCTTTAGTGTACCTAGAATTGCTTTTTATGGATAATATACAGTTGGGATCCAATTTTATTTATTTTCCCCCATTTGAATATCCCCAAAGACATGTCCCTATCACATGTCTTAAATATCCGTCTTTGCCCCTAAGGATCTGTGGTGCCACCCCCCTGTCATATATCAAGTTTTCCTGTATGCATGGGTCTTATTTCTGGCTCTTTATTCTGCTTGTTAATTTGTGTACTCCTGTGTCAATATATTATTGTGTTGATTACTAAAGTCTTAATATCTATCTAGAAAGTTGTTCACCTTCTTATTTCTTATGTTTTGCTTTTCTTAGTCTGCTGCCTTTCTCTCTAGACTGGTTGAAATTTTGATTGAACTTTCACTGAAAATATATGTATCAGTCTGGGGTGAATTGACACTTTTATGTTAATAACACTTCCTGTTTTCTTTTGAACTTGGGTGTCAGTTTATTTAGATCTTACTTATATATTTTAATAACACTTTAAAATTTCTTCCATATCAGTCCTGCTCATCTTTGGCTCATTTTCCTCCTAAGAACCAATATTTTTGTATATATGGGTTCTGTAAATGATTTGTGTTTTTAATCACATTTTTTTGTTCTTCTGTTGTTTAGAAATTCAATTGATTTTCTAATATTAATCTTTTTGCACAGCTACTTAATTAAATTTAGTAGCTTTTTAATATATTCTTTTGGATTTCAAATAGAATATCATATAGTGTTGTATAGTGCCTAAATGATTATTTTTATCTTTTTCTCCCTTTCTCTTGTTTAAATCTTTTCTTTTTCTTGTCCAGTTGTGCTGCCTTATAACTCCAGCATAATGCTGAGTTAAAATAAAGATGTTCAATATTCTTTTATTGTTCCTGATTTCAAAGAGAGTATTTTAACATTTCTCCAGTAAGAGAGGTCTTAGATTTTTGTTTGTTAGTATAAGGAGGTTCTTTTATATCTCTAATTTGCATTTTACTTATTTGTTTTAATTACCACAAATGTCTAATTGTTACTCTTAAGCTAATTCACTTGTTCTCTCTTGCTGGTTTTTTTTTTTTTTTTTTTTTGGAATTTGGAGTTCTGCAATTTTAGCAATGCTTTGTCTCGATTGTGGATTTTTTTAAAAAATTTTATTTTTCCCTTTGGGAATTCTGGATCAGCAATTCAGGCATATTTTCAGCTGTTATTTTCTTTGACTTTTGACTCTTCTCCCTTCTTTCTAGTATATACATCTGGAGATCTGTTAAGAGTGAGTTAGGTTCTTTCACTCTTCCACACTGTCTTCTGTTTCCTTTTTTTTTTTCCTTTTCTATTTAGACAACATTGTTGAATATTGTATTTGCATTGATTTCTCATCTCAGAATCCCATCTTTATGTTCCAATTTTTTTCCATTTTGTGAAGTTCCATTTGGTTCTTTTATACTTGTGCTTGACTGTTCGTAGTCTTTTGTTTTTCTATTTATTTTAGTGTTTTCTTCCTGTTAAAAACCAATTAAACACTTTTATATTCTGTATATACTTACTTTAGTTTTCCATAGGTTCTGTTTATAGGAATTTTTTTTCCCTTGGTTAGATTTGATTCCCAGTAGAGTAGATTTGCATTTCAATTATGTTTCTGGTTATCACCTAGGGATACTAATAATTAGGGTATTCTATAAATTATCTGTTTGCCATTTTATCAGACCATATTAGGTGAATTTGAATTGCAAATCTATGTGGTAGAATATTTTAATTAGAAAATATCTGTGAGGATGTTTGCTACCACTCTGTAACAGTGTCGAGATTGAAGTTTTTCTGTTGGTAGCATTTATTACAAGTTTTTCCCTTAGTCTAAGGATGTAGCCCTTGAGCCTGTAAGCATTAGATTGCAGTGGCCTTAGGAAGTTTCTAGCTGTATCTCCTTTCACTTCTGCTTTGTGCCTTTGTCATTTGGAAGCTAACAGTGCCCATAGTTGGCCAAAGAGGTTCACAGTAAAAATCCAGCCTTGTTGCAAGTTTACCTTTCTGACTTCCAGCTTCTATTTTATTTTGTTGGTCTCTGGAGTGTTTGTTTTATTAGATTAAGATGTTTTTTTTTTGTTGTTGTTTCAATATATCATTGAACTTTTAATTTTATCAACTGAGGGTAAAAAATATATAGTCTTTGTCTATCTACGCAATGGAGTATTATTCATTCATATAAAAGAATGAAATTCTATCATGTGGCAATGTGAATGAAACTGTAAGATGATCATGTTAAGTGAAATAAGCCAGGTACAGACAGTCAAATACCCCATGTTCTCACACATTTGTGAAAACAAACAAGCAAAAATTGATCTAATTGAAGTAAGTGGAACAGTGGTCACTAGAGACTGGGAAGGGGTCAGAGAGAGGTTAGATAACTGGTGCCCAAACAAAGTCAGATAGAAAGTATTAGTTCTGATGTCCTATAATACTGTTGGGTAACTACATGCTACAACAATTTGAGAGTTTGAAATGATAGATGGTAAAGAAGATCAAAATGCTAATTATCCTGATTTGATACTGTATACATGCATTGAACTACCATACTATGCTCCATAAATAAGTTCAAATATTGTCAATTTAAAATATCTAACTTGGGGCTGAGGATGTGGCTCAAGCGGTAGTGCGCTCACCTGGCATGCGTGCGGCCCGGGTTCGATCCTCAGCACCACATACAAATAAAGATGTTGTGTCTGCCAAAAACTAAAAAATAAATACTAAAAAAATTCTCTCTCTCTCTCTCTCTCTCTTTAAAAAAATATCTAACTTGCATATGCCAAAATGAACGATGTGAAGAAAATATATAAAGTACATATTTGTATGCACTAAAATTTATCAGTTTTAAATGTATCATTTAATGAGTATGATAAATCTGTAGAGATATGTAACAGCTACCACAGAGAAGATATAGAACATTTCTGTCACTCCCAAAACTTCTTTGTGCCCCTTTGAAGTCATCTCCATCAACCCTAGCCTTACGCAACCACGGCTCTTGTTTTCCTTCACTATTAATTCGCTTTGACTTTCCTAGAGTTTCGTATATGCAATTACATGAAGCCTGTACTCTTTGTGTCTAGCTTCTTTTTGCTTAGCACAGAATTTTTCAGATTCATCAATTGTTGTTGCACATATGAATGACTTGGTTTTTTCTTTGCTGAATAGTATTCCACAGTAAGGATGACTCATAGTTCATTCCCCTTTTGATGGAAATTTGGATTGTTTCCAAGGTTTTTTTTCATTATTTGGAGAATACTTTATTATAGTTTCTGTAATCAAACCCACATAGATAAGACCTTACATATTTAATATAGTGCGTTACCCCTGTACAAATGGAAAAAAATTAAGTTTAACGTTTCTAGACCGTTATGGCTGTTAATTTTTGTACAATGCCAACTCAACACAGTAAACTGGGATACTTTTCCAAAGTTGACAGCACAGCTAAAGTTTCCAAAAATTCAAATTATCTATATGTATATATGTGTGTGTGTGTGTGTGTGTGTGTGTGTGTGTGTGTATATATATATATATATATATATATAAAGACCAATAATAGCAGTGTGTTCTGCAGCAACAGCATTTCCAGGTTCTGCAGTCATCTGAACAGAAGCATAGACACACCCAGCACACTCCATTTAAAAAAGGGGGGAAAGTAAAACAAAACAAAAACAAAACAAAACCCGAGAAAACAGCAAAGTTCTGTTAATGTTGTGATACCTGGCACCATTTTTTTTTATTAGCTTCTCAATCACCATCTGAAAAGAAAACTTTCTAGAGTAACATCACTAAAAACAGCTGTGATAAAGCACAGTCACTACCACGTATCATAAAGCAGGTACGAGAGGTTTAACATTCACAGCGTATGATACAGTACTGTCCTACATCTACGATACTAGAGGGTAGGATTACAAAGGCAATTATTTGAGACTTGATTCTACTTTTCCAGCAGAGGGCCCAAAGGATGGTATGACACAGCTCTGTAAAGAAATGTACTTCTTTAGGATTTCCTTTCATTGGCGGCACAGTTCTAAGTACTCACTCTCTTCATGAACATCAACTAAAAACCATTAATGGGGAAAAAAAAAGAAAATCCAGGAAAAAAAAAAAAAAGCAAAACAAAACAGCCATTGCATCCATACAAAGGTGACAAAGTGGAGGCAAGCAAGACTCAACCTAACTAGCATTTGACCAAATCTGTCATGTTTGAATGGTGAGCGCTTCATGGAAGAAAGGAGATGCCCAGTAGCGCTCCAAGCTTCAGACCACAACCAAACATAGCATCATTTCAAACAGAGGCAGTTGCCAAACAATGCTTGTTTCCAAGTTTTGATTACTGTAAATGGAACCGGTATAAACATTCGTGTTTAAATTTTTGCAAGAGGTACCTAGACTAATGTTCCTGGGTCTTATGGTGCCATATGAACTTTATTTTTCATTTTCTTGACTGTATCTTCGACATAAGTTTTTAAATTTGAAAGTCCAATTTATTAATTTTTTTTCTTTAATGCTTCATGCTTTTTGTGTTCTATGAAATCTTTGCATAACTCACAAAGAAACAAATTTCTCCTAGACATTTTGTAGAGTATCTCTTTCATTTAGATCTTTTATCCATTTTATATATAGCAAAATTATATAAATATTTTTTTTTTAAAGAGAGAGTGAGAGAGATAGAGGTAGAGAGAGAGAGAATTTTAATATTTATTTTTTTTAGTATTTGGCGGACACAACATCTTTGTTTGTATGTGGTGCTGAGGATTGAACCCGGGCCGCACGCATGCCAGGTGAGCGCGCCACCGCTTGAGCCACATCCCCAGCCCCTATATAAATATTGAAAGAAAGAAAATTGGCATTCAAATTGTTAATTGAAATTAATAAACAATGACTTTTATAATAGCATAAATATATGAAGCACTTAGGGGTAAATTGAACAAAATGTTTGTGTGACGTACATTTAAAAGTACAAAACATTGCTGGAGATCTAAAAAAATTAAAAGAAGACCTAAATAAAAACAAAGATAAGCCACTCTTGTGGATTCGGAGATTCACTATCAAGATGTTAATTTTTTGTGTCCACTTGGCTTGGCTGTGGTGTTAGTTATTTGGTCAAACAGTAATCAAGATGGTGCTGTGAATTCTTTTTTTTATGTGATTGGCATTTCTGATCAGTTGACTTTTAATAACGGAAATTGCCCTTGATAATATGGATGGTCCTCACCCCATATGTTGAAGAAGGCCTTAAGAGCAAAAACCGAGACTTGCCTGAGAAGAAGGAATTCTGCCTCAAGACTGCAGCATAGAAATCCTGCCTGACTTCTCATCTTTTTTTTTTTTTGTCAAGAAAAATTTAACAGTTTTATTTATAATTGTTATAAAGTTGAACTGCTGAAACCTGTTCACTGAAACATTTTGACTTGCATTAATGCTTTACATCCCCGCATTTATATTACTGACTTCTCATCTTGCTGGCCTGCCCAATAGAGTTTGAACTTGCCTGAACCAATGTCTGTCTGTTTGTCTCCTTTTATTTCTCTGGAGGATTGTTACAGATGTCACTTCTCCCCAAATTCACCTATATAACCCCACTAATTTTTTTAACAGAATTTGACAAGCTGATTCTAAATTTGCATGGAAATTTGTAGGCCAAAAGACTTAGCCAAATAATTTTTAAAAATAAAAATAAAGCTGGGAGACACATTTCCTGTCTTCGAAGTCTTGTTGTAAAGCTACCACAGTCAGGACACCATCATATTGGCATAAGCATACACATGTCAATGGAGCAGAACAGAGAACCAATTGATTTTTTTTTAAACAAATGTGTCAAGGTAATTAAAAGAGGGGGAAGGATAGTCTATTAAGAAAAATATTGATGGGACTGTTGAATATCAATAGGAGAAAAATTAAAAACTGACTTTTGAATGATTTTTTTTTAACTTAGAAGAAAATAATTACCTTAATTTCACCTTCCAAAGATAGAAATTATAGTGTTTTTACTTTTAGTCTTTTTCTAATAATATATGTAATATACATATAAGATACCCGTACGTATTTTTAAATTACATGCTTGATATGATATGCCTTTTAGACATAGTTTATCTTCTTTTTGTATGTAATCATTTTTATAAAAAATTTCTGAAGGATACTTTAATGGCCACATGATACTACATCACAAAGGTGTTTACGTTTTACCTAGCGAGACTGCTTTCAGTTAACAGTTGTAATATCCGCAGCTGCCATTTATTCTTTACTTTCTACCTAGAAACTGTGCTAAGCATATACTGTTTATCCTTATGACAACTCTTTTGGAGAGTTACCTCCATTTTAAAGAAAAGGAGAGAAGATTTAAGTAACTTATGTATTTCTAATGTGTGAAGCTTGAATTTATAATTGCATTTCATTCCAGTCCCTGAGAAAACTTGTCATTCATTTTTAAACACTTGAGAATCTTTTGTTTTTGCCATCTTAAGAAGCTCTGAGGAGGGCATCTTTGCGTCTTTGTGTGGAAATTATTGTTTACATTTTAGACAGCTGAACTTCTTTTCCTCTGCCAGTCCTTCATATATTTGATCAATCTTCATCAAATGAAATGTTTTCAAAGCCAGTGTAGTTGTCCAGCTCACATGCAGGACAAAGTGTGCACAAACTCCCGACCTGTCCTTTTGGTGGGCATTTCTGTAGGAATAAAAATCTGGGCGAACCAGTCTAGGAATTCATGGAGTCTATTCAAAGGTTAGACTCATGCTATAAAACAAAGGAGAAATAATTTTAGTAGTTGGTCCCCTAGGACATTGAGTCCCACTTAAAAGATGGAATTATGTAACATTGGCCAAGCAACTTCACCCTTCTTTGTCTTGTCTTCTCCATGAGAGAAATGACACTAAATGAAAGCTTCACAGCCAAGTGAGAGGTTCTGAACAGGTAGTGTTTGTTGCCCACTGGGCAGAATCACACGCATTCATGTCATGATCTGGAAGTCACACTGGAGGCAACCGGAGGATGTGACTTTGGACTTTCTAACATTTAGCAGATGATCACAGAAAAATTTCCTGAGCCTTTCTGAGCCTCTAACTAGTTAGAATATAAAATACACATTTCTTTTAAGCAGAGGATCTCTTTGTATGACTCCTTGGTTTGTTCTTCAGCTGAATCCCCACCTCTGATTTTGCAGCATAAGCCTTGCAGTCTACCCCCAGATGGTCCAAACCTTCTTTCCTCTAAGGAACTACTTATTTTTACCTCTTCTATGTGATGTGGCAAAAATAGAGTTAAATTTTCTTGTTCCTTAACTTCTAATATCTTTAAGTCTCTCTTTCCTTTGCTTCTCTTTAATCTGTTTTTGTGTATAAAAGGGCCATGTGAGATAGAAGGTAATGCCTACGTTTGTGAAAAGACTGTTTTTAAGAAGCCTCAAGATGGTTTTTCTGTGGAGAGTGTCCTTTCACTTTCATTTCCAAGTTTAAGGCTTAGGAACTGTTGGTGTTGGGGCAAGGAAAAAAAAAATGATAGCTCCAATAGTCTTTGCATTACACCTTGTGTCACTCACCCAGAAACTCCTTCCCCAATCCTGGGTTTTGTTCTGAGGCTCCAAGAATCCTGGAAACCCTCCACAGAAGGGAAGGAGACAGAGTAGAAAGAAGGGGAAGGGAAGGCGGGAGGAGGAGGAGGAGAAGCAGAAGGAGGACTAATAAACTAAAAGTTGAAGAAAGGTAGCTGGTGGGTAGCATAATACTGGAGCATGTGCCTTTAAATTTTTATCTATATTAATAGGGACCTAGTACTTTTTGCTTAGAGAAAGCTCTGTTATAAACGATTCAAGAAAAAAGAGGAATATGGAACCTAGGTGGGGATAAAATAAATTATACATGTAGGCATACTTTTTCCCCCTAATTCTTAAAAATGGCAAGTGGGATGTCTGGGGAGCAGAATATACTCTGCAAGCAGATTACCTTGTTGGAATTGGGGGTTTCTCCTTGATGCAAAAAAAAAAAAAAAAAAAAAATGCCTCTTGCATTGTTGGTGTAGTTCTGATTTCCCTTTTAAATTTAACTGGCCCTAGTTAGTGTGGTGGCAGGTATTTGTAAAGAAGTGGCAGTTACAAGGCACCTTCTGAAATTTATTTGTAGTGATCTACAAAGGGTGCTGGTTGAATCAAAGTTTTTTAAAGCTTAGTGCTTTTCCTTTGTTTTCCTATGCCCAGCATAACTGGCCCTGAGAACATGATATGGATAAGATAGCCATAGTAATTTAGAAAGGAATATGCTCAGTCCCTACCTCTTCTCTGTCTAATGAGTTCATGTAAAAAATATATCAAAAGAAATTCTCTTAGCAGAATCCTCACATTTCAAAGGGGAGTATATTTATTATAAGAACTGCTGATTCATTAGGAATGCTTCCTAATTCGGACGCAACAGCTGCTTCTGGTTAGAATAAACTCCAGCTCTTTTGTGCCCTGTCCCTCCAAGGGGATGTTAAGTTTTGCTTTAAGACTTTTCTCTTGCTTTAGCCTTTTCTCTCCCACTCTCATTTTTTCCTCAATTATGGTGCTTATCCTTCTCAGTATTCACATGATTTGAACAACCTACTCAACCCACTCCCACCTTTAAAAATGATTTTCTTTAAGATTACAAATGCTAGCAAAACTCTCCTGATAATGTGTTTTATTTGCATTCATAGTGGCAGTGGAGTGTATTGTACAGGAGTTAAAAAAAAAAAAAAGTTGAGACACGTTATAGTCATGAATTGTAAGTGCAATAATTTAAAGTACAGGGAGCATTTCAGAAACTGCCATTGTCTGTTAAATGAAACCACCGTATTAATGTATCATAGCATGCTGTTCTAATCACTTTTCTCCAAATACCAGCTTTTGAAAGAAACATGGCTGTATTTTTTTATACAAAATCTGAAATCGTGTAATTGAATGGCCTGGCAGAATAGGTAAATGAATGTAGCAACATGCATTCAAATATGTCTCTTTGGTTTGTAATGAGCTGATTGAAGTTCACAGTTGTAAGACTTGCCATTTTATTTTCTGATTTTACATTCTGGACCCAGACAAAAGTGCCAGGTGTGGGTATTTTTTTTTTATTATTATTAACAGAAAAAGGAAAAAGAAGAAAATTTTTTATAAAAAACCAGGTAGCCTTTTCAGGGGATAGCTATCGGATTTAGTGTTCTGGTAGCCTTTATTCAGCTCTTCTACAAAATAAAGGGTCTTCTAATGCCCTTATATAAAACAAAGAATCTACTAATGTGACCATTTCTGTTTAATTTTATAATTAGTACACAACCCCTGTTAGGGCCGAAAGAAATTCTGCCACCTTTAATTGGGGCTGGAGGCCCACCATGTGCATGTGCTCACGCTCATGCAAGAGATCATGGATGCCTGTGCATACTTCTCTTTGCATTTAGCTCAGTAATTACACTTGTTGATTTGCATGTCTTGGTTCCCCCACTAGAAAATGAGTATCTTGAAATTGTGTCTGATTCTCCTTTTAGCCCCAGGACCCAGCAAGGGGCCTTATCATCAACAGATGTTTGAAGAGCAAGTGGGCCACAGAATATTAAGCCAAATGGGAGTCAGAGCAGTTATCAGAATGTACAGAAGACTTAAAGATCATCAGCTTTACAGCTAAATACATATTTCAAATTCTAGTTGTTAAAAGACTATGGAAATTCCCTGTGGAATACAGATGAAATTTCAGTGTTTTAGGACAATTAGAGACTAAATTCAGACAAAAGCAATCATGTTCTCTTGTACTGTCGTTGGTAGTAGATAGAGTAGAAAGAGGAAGGAGACAGTAATTTTGGAGGATGTCATTCACTGGAGATGGACATATCTACTTGCAGATGTGTTGGGATTTTTTTTTTTTGGGGGGGGGGGAGTGGGCTCTGTGGATATGTGGCTCTCACTATGTCCTTTATTTTCTCTAGGCTCTCATTTCTTCTACCAAACGAGACAGTTAAACAGTTTGGAGCAACTGGCTGCTCTTATACTTCATTTTTCTTGCTTGGTTCAGCCAAGTGACAAAGAACTTGGGTTATGACTCTTTTAGTCAAGGAGCCAACCCTTCATGCCATCTATAATATTATGGTCAGACCTTTGCAGTAGGCATGGTTTCTTAGCCAAGAGAAAGCAAAGAGAAAGAAAGGTATTATATGAAGGTTCTTAACTCCAGTACAGACAGACTTTGTTTATTTGACTCATATGTGAGATGTATCACAAATAGTTTTGTTAGTGTTACATGGTCAGTGAACTGTGTGAATCATATGTTGTTTCAATGCATTAAGTAGACTAAAGATGTTCCTATAAAATCCCCTTACTTGAGGTGAATGACAACCAGCACCATGAAGTTGTTATACTTGGCAGTGCCCATGGGGCTGTTGTTTTAAAACTTGTCCCCTAATTGTCTACAGTGTGAAAAAAAGCTAACATATACACTGTGGCTTGAAAGATCATTTTAGAAGCCAGACTTAGAAGGCCATATACTACATTATTCCATTTCTCTGAAATTATGAAAAAGGCAAAATTATAGGAGGTGCCGGGGGCTAAGATTGGGGTGAGGGTTGACTACAAAGGGGGAACACAAGCAAGCTGGGTGGTATGCCACAGAGATATTCTGTACCTTGGTGGTCTGTGCCTGTTACATGAGTGGATGCCTTTGTCAGAAGAGTCAGTTTTACTTTATGTTAAATAGAAGTGAATTTCAAAAAGGTGGAGGTGGTGGGAAGAGCAGGTGGGGAACATATGATCTCAGTATAGCGTGGTAAGAGCTAGTGTACATTCGTAGACTCTTGTGGGTAGGCAGAAGAGAACATTCTGGAGTCCTAGAAATGTATGTATTGATTTTGGGTGGTGGTTACATAGTTGTATGCCATTTTCAAAGCTCATTTAAAGGTACACACAGAATGGATACATTTTATTGTTTGTAAACTACAATTCAGAGTTTATTTTTGAAAAAGAAAAAGGATCATGAGCTTTTGAACCTGAGACCTCACTTCAAATCCTGACCACTCCATCACTAGCATGGTGATCTTGAGCCAAGTCACTCCTGTCTTGGAGCTTCTGTCTCATCCGCCTGTTGCAGCTGAGAGGAGACAAAGCACAGAGAAAGTGCCTGATGGACGTTTAATCCCATCCCAGGAATGGATCTGAGTGCAGAGCTGGTCTTTCAATTAACTGAAGCTGTTCTATTTTAGAGCCATAAAAGTTAAGTTCAAACATTTGTGAAAGGTAAAAATGCTAACATCCTTATGTTTGTTTAATGATAGCTCTTAGAGTCTTATTACCATTGCTGCCTTTTATATCACTATAGCATTCTAAATTCTCTGGGGTAAGTCTTATCTAATTAGTTAACTAAGAACAATATATAATATTTTTTTCAATCAGGAAAGCACAAGGAAGTATTTGTAATGTGAACCCGAAAAGAGTCATTCATTAATGGATGATTGAAAAAATACTGGTGACACATTTATGATCTTCCTCTTTCCCCCTTTGCTTTCATTCTTCCTGTGGAATAAAATCTTTATGTTAAAATCTTTATTTTTTTATTAAGTGAATAAATATTAATTTAGAAAATTCCCTATTGGTCCATCCCACTGTTCTGTGACTGAGACTATGTTAATCATAAAGAATATCCATATGTGTGTGGCACTCAGCATTTTAAAGGCATTTAAAATAATCCAAAATATGGCTGGGAACCATTCACTAGCAAGTAGACCTCTCCTACATAACAATTATAGCAGAAGCTACTTATTTTTGAATGTCTGGTATGTTCTGTGAACTGTGATAGGTGCTTTGTAGTATTTTGCTTAATTTGTTCCATACCACCACCTTGTTAGGTAAACAGGAAATATTGCCCTTTTGCAGAAGGAAGTGGCCTGGGAGAGATGAGGTGACAGCTCAGAGGGAGCCTGCTAGTACATGGGGGAATCACACCTGTTCTGGGCTGTGTGCGTCCACCTCCCCCCTGCTGTATCAGACACCGGCTGCTGCTTCTGAGGGAATCAGGCAACCCTTCTGCTTATCAAGAGCTCATTTTTTAGGTCTCTTCTCCTAGAGTCAATTCCTTTTAAAAACTGCTTTCAGTAGCCAGACACAGTGTTACACGCCTGTAATCCCAGTGACTAGGTGGGCTGAAGAAGGAAAATCACAAATTTGAGGCCAGCCTGGGCAACTTGATGAGACCATCTCAGAATAAATAAGGGTGGAGGATGTAGCCTAGAACCTCCTCCTTCCTTGAGGACTTTCATCAGCAATGTTGATCTTAAAGCCTTGAGCTTATTTGGTTTCACTTTCACCTTTGGCTCTTCTTCTTATGAACTGTTACTTAAGCACTATGTTGCTTATGTGATATTTTAAAAAGACAAAACGGATCAGATTCTCTCCTGCTTTCAGGAAAAGAGCTAAACTCCCTATTTAAGCACAGAAAGTTTTTCACAGCCAGGCTCTTTGAACTTCTCTAGTCTTATACTGTTCTGAGGTTCCTCCCTCCCTCCCTCCCCATCACCTTGCATGAACAGCGCACGAAGGAAAATCCTTACCTACCCTTACTCTGGAATGGAACACACCAAGCTATTTGTAGTTATAGCTGTGTCTGTCATATTTTTGTTGCCTCCAGATGAAAGTGGTTCATTTGGTTTCTGTTCCTTATACAGCTGATACCCAAGTCTCATCATGATGCCCTTCCTCAGAGCCCCCATAGCTCTTTGTGTCACAACATCATCACCTTGTATTGCCATTAACTGTTTACTAGTCTCTCTCTGAAGAGATTTTGAGTTCCTGGAAGTTAGACAGCTGTGTGTCCTGTTCATTATTGACACCAACTGTTTGTCTGGCACAGGACTGACATCTACGGATGCTTACTAGAAGCTAGTATGAATGCTGTAATCTTATAGATTTGGCCTAGAAGGCTAATGAGGAAAAATAGATTTTTGACCCCCTTTTCTTTCCTTTCATGAGCAGAGTGATCTTGGATAAGTGAGTGTCTCTCCCTCCCTGAGGCCCGGGCCCACCAGAGTTTGTTAAAGCTGACTACTCCCACTTTAAGGAAAGGTTACCAAAAACCTTAGCTAATCACCCCTGCCCTGGAACTGAGATAGGGATGAGCACCATGCAGAGGAAGAGCAGGAAGCTCTGGTGCTAGTAATTGAAGAGTGCAAACTAGGCTAGGGGTGGGGCTCAGTGCAGAGCACTTGCCTAGCATATGTGTGGCCCTGGGTTCCATCCCTAATACTGGAGAAAAAAATTTTTAAAAAAGAGTACAAATTGCTATTTTCATCTAGAGAGTCCACTTAGGATTTGAGTCATCACGCTTAAATTAAGGAAGTAGGCTTTCCACTCTGTTCTCTCTACTGTCCTGCCCCCACCCTATAATAGAACCCCTTGGGAGTTAGGAGGCAGGGAGGAATCCAATGTGGCTGCTTGTTTCTTTAAAGGGAGAGGGTATTATATAGTAGTTAATAAGGAAGTAATATTATTCACTTGTTGGTGCTGGGAATGGAACCCAGGACCTTGTGCATGCTAAATACATGCTCTACCACTGAGTTACACCCCCAGACAAATAGTAATGCATATTTATTATAGCACATTTGGAGAATATTAAGGTGAAAAAAATCACTTACACATACAGAGGCCACTTTTATATCAATATAAATATAAATGTTTTTTGTGTGAAGCATCTTTCTAGCTGTAGTCTGACTTTAATGAATATATTCCATGTCATCATTTTGATAGCTCAAAACTAATTTAAATAATTTTATTATTGTGAAATTTAGATTGCTTTCAAGTATTGCAATTATGAGTAACATAGAGTACTTAAAGGACAACTTTTCTTAAATTTTTAAGGTGCTGCATGCTCAATGCACAAGCCATATAAGATATAGAAAAGAATGTAAGGGAAAACAAAGATTACCTACAATCCCGTGACCTAGAAATAACCATTCTTGGTATTTTATTTTTTCTTCTAGTCCTTCTATGAACATATATGGTTACATATGATAGATACACAGTGGTTGCGTACTGCTGTCTTCATTCTGTTATTTTATGGATATTTTCCCATATGTTGAAAAATATGCCAACATCATTTTCTGTTGCCTGGATTTAATATAGTTTATTTAACCATTCTCTTAGCACATGTTTAGGAATATGTATATTTTGTGTTTTGCCATCATCATAATAAGGAATTACTGTTTATAATACGTTACCAAAAATTTGTCACAAGATTTAATGCAGATAAATAAAGTAAAATGCGTACATTTTCTGATCTTCATTTGAATTTTCTGCTTTTAGTAATTACTCATTAAAAAGCAACTTTCCTGCTGCCTTCCATACTATATGAGTGTAAGAATTTATATCAGAGAAACTAATTTTGCCAAAAGTTTTCCTGACTGAGCATTCTTTTTCCTAAAGTTTAGTTTTTAGTGTTTCTTTTTAAAATTGTATTAATATAGTCATATTTTCAGTACAATGCTTATTTTAGACCTTTCTAACAATATAAACTATTTTCAGGTTTGTAATGAAGCAATAAATTGTAAGCACAAAGATTATTTGAAAAATCAGGAATGGCATAAGAATAGGATCTTTATAATGGTCATGAGAGGGTGACTAATGACCTTTCCTGTTCCAACTTTGATCACATGTTGTGGATTCCCAGTTCCTTGGATTGCTCAGGATAGGTTCTTGTGTTCTAATGAAGAGTGCAGTTGAGGAAACCTTTTTACTCCACAACTGTTACCTGGCTATGGAGCATAAAGGGTACGCACCTGACCTCCCTTCAGGGCAGCATGTCAGTTCATTTCATATTTTCCAAATTTTGCTTTTGTTGCCTCTTATTAGATCACTCCTAATAACATCATGATTCACATACAAATCTAAACCAGGGAACTGCTTTACAGGTTATTCAACTCTCTACCCTTAGTGCCTGGCTTGTATTAAGTCAGAATGAATGAGAATGACTGAATGCTGTCTGTCAAACAAATGAGCTTAATTACTGTTCCATTTTCACAATTTGAAAACACCTGATCAGATGGATAATGTTTACATTGTCCAGTGTACACTTTACTGATACTATTTTCCGTGAGAGAGAAGTAGTTGGTGGTAGGGTATAGACCCTGATTCTATCCTGATCTACTCTGGCTGTGTGACCTGAGCAAGTTACTTAGCCTATGCTCCTTTCTTCATTTGTTATCTGGGAATATAATGGCACTTACTTAGAATTACTATGAAAACTCAATAAGCAAATACATGTAAAGTTCCTAGCATGTGATAATTCCTAAATAGATAGTAGTCATTACTTCTAAAAATATTTTTATCTGTTTGGAACAGATAAAAAGCAGCATAGCAGTAAAGGTGCCTGGAACTAGGTGGATCTTCTGGTTGTAGTTGAATCATACCCTCTCTAGTAGGGTTGCTGTGTTTCTGTGTGATCAATTTTGTTTCCCTTATCCTGGCCCACGGCTGCTACTAAAACAGTTGGTAGTAGAAGTTTTCTTCCAAGTGGGACAATCTGGTAGGGGAGACAGATTCCTGTGGTCTAGTGAAGCAAGAGAAGGGCTGCTTGGCTTGAGCAAGTTCCTGGTGTGTACCTTTTCTCAAACCCCTCAGTTTAATTTCCAAAAACATTTTGGGAAAAACTTTTTGGTGAGAGAGTGGCTCCATCATTGGAGGTAACTTGAGAGCAGAGCAGTTTCCTGCCTGCCTCTGTTGCCAACTCTTTAGTCCTAAGGTTCTGCCTTGTGCCCGAAGGCGGCTTTGAACATCAGCTGTCTGGAACAATCTCTAGCCTTATCACGTATTTTAATGTTCCTTGCACAGGGTCACTCTTGGATGTGGTGCTCTGGGCAATCTCACCCCAGAGTGCTTCCCTTCCTTTATTTAACCTCTGACCTGTGAAAACAAGAGTTAATCAAGAGTTCTAAGGTAGCTAAGAGGAAGGGGAAGTGTTTGGTTACAAATTAAATATGAACAAGTCATAAGTCATAAATCCCCAGTAGTGCTACCAGTTGTATGTCTCAAGTTGCATATGGTACAGAGTGTTTGAATTATAAATCCAGGTTCAGAGCTGTCTGATTGCTTGAGGCTAGGTTCGTTTTCTTTTGGACGCAAACCCTTTGCCTTCTAAAACATTACTTTTATTGTACCAGTCACATTTGTATCCTGCTTTGTCTCTGTGTGCCTCTCTCCTTCTTCCTTTCTTTACCTGCCTGCCTGCCTACTTGTGTTGATTGGTGTGCTGCTCTGTGAATTGAGACAGAACTGCTTCCCTGAAAGAAGTTAAGCATATGGAAAAAGTTGCCAAGGAAAGGCATTGAAGCATAGAGCGTAAATGGGTTTAAGAGACAGCCAGACATTTTTATAGAGAGATTTGTGATTGAATGATATAACATCAAGCAGAGATCTAGGGTGGAAATGAACTTAAATGAGTACTATTCCTGCAAATCTGATGCCCTGTCTAATCTAGCATTTCCTTAATCGTCACCATAAGCAAGCATTTAAAGTTTTAGACTTTAAATGAAAAAGAACAACACAGTCTGCTTAAGAATCTATGTCATGTGCTATGGTTTTTCTAGGTAGGTTCTTGAAAGCTTTGAAGGTAGTAGAGGCATTGGGTCTTGACATGAAACGCTAGAAACATAAAGTACTCTTTTGCCCTGTTTGATTAAAACATTTTAAACTGAACTATCTATATTTGTGTTTCTGAATGTAATGTATACATTAATTCATAAAGTGGTAAAGAGCAGACACTTGACTAGTATCCCTGGAGCTGGCAAAGTGAAAAAACACACTGGATTTTGGGGTAGTAGCCAAGGTTAGAATGCCTAGAACATTTCAGCTGAGGGAGTTTTGGAGACATAATTTCATTTTCTCAGGGCATTAAAATGAGAACCATAAGATAAGAATTTTATATCCTAATCTCAGGATTGATTGTTATGCTTGATCATATATATTGCACAATATTGAGTTGGGTAGAGTGAGTTAGACTTAGAAATCATAGTGGACTGGTTTTGTGTTTGAGCTCTGCTTTTATAAGCCATGTCATCTTGGGGAAGTCACTTCACTTCCCTGGTCACTCAGATTTCTCATCTGTAAAATGGGACAAATATTCATCCCAAAACAGTTGTTATGAAGAGTAATATTTCAAAACACCTAATACTTGATCACATTTCCCCCCCTTCCCATTAGCTTTCATCTCCTACCTCTAAAATGAGAATAATATCAAATAGCCTTTTGTTAGGATTATTAATCTTGTTGTTTACTATTGAAAATAGGACAGAACCTCTTAGGGAGTCATTTCTTGCCTTTGCAGTATTTTTGTTTGTTTGTTTTTGTTTTAATAGAAGAGATAGCGTCTCTCTTAGGCTTTGAAAGCTTCAGTAAGGAGGGCCTTGGTTAGAACCTCGCTAACCTATTACATTCTATTACGGTAGTAATTTCAACCATAAAATCAGATGAGATCTGAATGGGGAAAAACTTAAGTTCAGTACTGGGAAGTCTTATAAACTCTCTTAGGAAAATGATGAAAGGCCTCTGTGCTCACCCTCTTTGGGCTCTGTGGAAAATATCAAGAATTACACTGAGTTGTCAGTGCAGGTGCCATTACTCCAAAGATCTCATGTTACCAACACTTCACCAGTGATAACAGAAAAGTGCCTCTGTGCTTTCCTCTGAGCAATCTCCTTCAATCATAGTAATACTGTCACCAATGATAAATCCACACTCTAAAAGCAACAATTATTGAATACCCATCAAGAGAGAAAAGAGCCTTATTTTCAAAATCAAATCCAAGTATGTGTTTGGGTAGATTTATATAAGCACAGATGTTATATGGGAGCCTTGTTTTTTCATAATTTAAATTAATATTTTACTCATTCAGTGCATATGATACATTTTCTTACATGAATGTAATAGATATCACAATGAGACATTAATTATGGCATAAATTGATTCTTAAGCTTAACTAGATATTATAATAAATTTACAATTGGAGATTAACAGCTGTGAGCAAAGTTCAGTGCTTGGATTGGGCAAGACTGGCTTTGATCTCTCATGGAGTTACATTTTTCTCTTACTTGGGTTCCTTTAACTATTGATCTCATTAGCAATAAGAGTATAGCATTATTGGGCCAAAACAACTTCAGTGCTATTCCACACACAGTGGTGGGTGTGTTTACATGTTTTATCCTCCAAACAATGAGGTGGAAATAGATATTTTATCCCCATTTTGCAGATGGAGAAAGAGCTGTGGGAGGCCATAGCTTGTAAGTGACAGCTGAGACTCAAACCCGAACGTATCTCTTGACTTTGCAGTTGATGCAAAGTTGATTAGTGAGGTGTCACTTTCTCTAAACAGACTTTCTGGGGAACCTCTCTGTTCCCTGTGTGACTCTCTCTCATAGCACTGACCTAGTGTTACCTGTTATTCTCTGCCAGCGTGTCTGCTTTCCCTTTACACTTTGAGCTCCTCAATCCTGAGACACTCCTGTGCCTAGCAGAGTGCTGGGACTGAGAGGGTCTTCATAAAATGTGTGATGTTGGGACTGGAAACGTTACCTCCACTTTAAATTTCAGTGAGATATACATTGAAGCTAAAAGTGGTTAGCTCAGGAAGGTACCCTATGCTTTTCCTGACAGATGGGGTGGGGAAGGTGTATGCCTTGGTGCTAAGACTGTAGGTGAGAACTGTAGACTGTGACACATGGTGGTTTCTGTTGTGCCTAAAGGTAGGAGTGCCCATTAGCTGAGTATAATGTGGATGTATGTCTTACAGAAGGCCCAGCAGCTGGGACCTAGGCTCTTCCTCCTTCCCACCTCCAGTTAGGAGGAGAGGGGAAGGGATGGGAAGTAGGAGTGTGTGAGAGGGAAAACTCATGTTAGCTTTTCTCTTTGGTAAGGTGGAGAGAAGAGTAAGGGCAAATGAGCTAGGGATTGGAGGAAAAGGGGGAAAGTTTGGAGCAGACTCTGAGGAGGAACATGGGACCCGAGGTACTGGCAGATCAGAGGATGCTTGAGCGATTTTCAGGACTCACTTTGCTTGAAAGTAGGTTTCCAAATGAAGATAACCAGCTTGGTTTTGTAATGTTTTCCCACAGTGCTTGAGCTAGGAACAAAAAGAGTAGTTGGTAGGATTTACTTGTGTAGGGGGCTGGAAAAGGGGCAAGAAATCTGAAGCTTGTAGGTACCCTTTAGGCTACTTTGACTATTGGCTGGCTCTGTTATAATTATTTGTCGCAGACTCCAGCAGGAGATTGGCAGGGATAGTTTTTAATCTTGGGTTGTTTTCCTAACCAAAAATGCTGCCTACTAAATTTGGATCCCCACCTCCCAGCAAGAGTTTGTTGACTGTTCCTCAGTAGCACTAGTGATAATGGCCTTAGTAGAGACTACAGAGATGAGTTACAGCTGTCAGGGAAAGCTTTGATTTACTAAGTGTCTGAAACACACCAGGCACACACAAGGGGTTGAATAGTCAGGACACAGTCATGCTCCTTGTTCTTGTGGAGTTTACATGAATGGAGAAGACAGATGGACATGCATATAGTATCAGCTGAGTCTTAATGTGGCGTAAGCCCAGCATGTCCTCATATTCTGGGAATAAAATATATCTATTTAAATGGGAACCAAAAGTTCATGGTAAAAATGGGGGAAAGTTTAGGATTTTATCTTAAAAAAAAAAAGTAAATCTAAAAATTTTTAAATAAATTTATATCAACAAAATTTAGTTTTTAATTCCACCAATGAACTACTTCTTAGGATAAATAGTGAGTCAGATAGTTTTTTTGAGGGGAGGGGTATGTCATTTCTCTGATGGTAACACTTCGAAATAATAAAAGGCTTTTTTTTTTTTCTCAAAGTATTTGAGGACTTCAGTTTCCCAGAGGCTTCTCTTGTCCTTTGATATTGAAATTACTTTCTTTTGATGTGGCTGTCTTGTCACCATGCTTGGTTTTCTTGGGGTTTCTCTGTTAACTGGGCTGGTGCTGCCAGGTCTTCATTTGTGGGTGACTTTGTCTCAGTGCTGAGCAGGTATCTGGTATCTTCGACATGGGCATCATGAAATTCTGTGTCCTATGTATAGGATGGAATTTTACTTTGTGGTCAGTTTTATTGTAGATGTCTGAGAGTGACAGAGGAGCAGGGGTAGATATTTGGTCACACTGGGGACTTGCAGATTAGGCAGCCACATCTTGTAAGTATTCTTCTCTCACTACAGCTCTGCATTCCAGTCTTCTCTGTTTGACTGCAGTGTGAGGAATTCCTGTATGGTGCCAGAGGAACCTCTGACCCAGACACTGGCACTCCGAGAGAGCTTCCCATAGCTGAGATCTGCAAGAGCACTAACCAAAGTGGCTTAAAAAGAGTATTCCAGGAGCTGATGGGTATCTCACATTGTGTGCCAGGGGTGTGAATTAGGTGGTTGGTGTTTCTCTTTGAGAGACTGCTTTCCTTGGGTCTCTTGGCCAGGAAATAACAGAGCTGAGATTCAGCACAGGGTTATTGGACTGAAGTCTCTTCTTTCCAGCATCTGCCATGCTGTCGTGCTTTGGAAAATTTGGGGTTTAGGGTTTTTAACATGAAAACTTTAAATACTGAACACCAAAGTGCCTTAACCAGGGGATGCTGTGATAGCTTGTGGATATTGGCAAAATCTGCACATGGAGTTTTCAGAGCTCCTTAGAAATTCACAAAAAGCAATGGAAAGACCCTATTCCATGTCACTTTTCTTTGTCTTAAACTCATCAATCCAGATATGAATAGGAGCAACTCTGCCATGAGTCCTGCCCGGGAGGTGCTGCCTTATTGTATCCTCTGATATAATGTGCCAGAGTATTTACATGGTAAAATCTTACTATACCTTTCTTTCCTTCCTTTTCTTTCCCCCTTTCCTTTCCTTTCTTTCCTCCTTCCTTCCTTACTTTCTTTCTTTCTCCTCCTCCTCCTCCTCCTTTTTTTTTTTTAAACTGGAAATTGTGCCCATGGGGGGCTTTGACACTGAGCTACATTCGCAGCCATTTTTTGAAATCATTTATTTATTAGTTATAGGTGGGCACAATATTTTTATTTTATTTTTATGTGGTGCTGAAAATCAAACCCAGTGCCTCACGCATGCTAGGCAAGTGCTCTATGTCTGAGCCACAACCCCAGCCCCATTCTCTAAGATTTTCTTTTGGGATAGCAAACAGACACTGGTTCTGATAAAGTTGAGATCCACTCTACTGAGGATTAAGATGAGGGCAGAAAAAAAATCACTTTCTACCAGGTTCTAAGTGCTTATCCTAAGGATGTTCTTCATCTTTCACTGTCGCTTTGGTTCCTTGTTGATTACAGAATAATAGGGGAAGCCTATAGGTTTGGCTCTTGTGTCTGGCCCTGCTTGCCTTCTGGCCTCAGCTTTTACCCTTGCTCCAGCCCTTGCTTGTGAGATGTTTTTGTACCTGCCTTGTGCTTTGTGCCTGCCCCTTTCAGCCTTCTTTCCACTCACTGGTGAGTGGTGAGTGCCTGGTTTAGGACCTGGCTGAAGCCTAGTCTTCTCTGTGAGAGTGGTAGTGACTCTCACAGTTACCACTAACTGTTATTCTCTCTTGATATGCCATGCCCTTCCTAATAGACATGTCTTTAAAAGTTTCATCCGTTTTGTTCCATTCTCATTATTGTGTGTACTCCCATTAATGTGCTTAAGGTATCTTTGATGGGAAAAGACCCTCTCCTCTGTTTTGGTTTTGATAATAACAAACTTATAGAAAAGTTGTGAATACAACACAAAGGATGTTTTTTCCTACCCATTTGAGATATGTTGCTGAAATAATAACCAGTAAGCCCAAACAGTATTATTTTTTAAAAAGGAATATCATTTTTTTCTTTTACATAACTATATGATAATACTAAAAATTAGAAAATTGATACTCATTTTGATACAACACAACCATATAATCTTTACTTGTTTAAGTTTTTAAAAAGATATTAAAGTTCCCATTAGTGTTTCATTTGTCATGTCTGTTCAGTGTCCTTCAGTGTGTATGTGGGGGGTCAGTTCCTTACTACATTTTATAGACTTTTATGAAATGACTGCTATTATTATTATTTTTTTCAATATTTCTTTGATTATAGATGGATATAATGCCTTTATTTTTATTTATTTATTTTAATATGGTACTGAGGATCTAACCCAGTGCCTCACACATGCTAGGCAAGTGCTCTCCCACTGAGTCACAACCCCAGCCCCTAGGCTGTTATTTTGTAGAAAGCCCCTTAGCTTACCTGATGCTCCTTCTGGACGAGGTTCTGATTCTTTGGCAGGAATGTGGTAGAAGCTGTGCTGTATTCTACCATTTTTTTCTATCCTGTGGTACACCATTTCTTTGTTCTGTTACTTGATTTAAGATAGTGTCAAGCTTCTTCTTTCTTTGTCCCTTTGTAATAAACAAATATATGGTGAAGTAGTATTTTGAGATTATATAAGTAACCCCATCCCTCTCATACAGTTGTTCACTTATTTATATCTGTATTACTCTTGGTTTCCTATTTTAGAATAGTCTTTATCATTATTTGTTTTAATGCTTAAATTGTCACAGATTTCGTCAGTGGGGACTCCTCCTCACTGGTGTTTGTGTACTTTTGATATGTCCTAATCAGTGCTGAGCCTAGCACAAGGCATTTCTTACCTCTCACCTTGGAAGCCAGTGTTTCTTCAAGGAACCCTTGTTCCTTTTAGTAGATAAAATGGTATTTAGAAACCAGAATCTGAGCACCAGGTGTGCTCATTATAATTGGAGTATCTGTTTCTAGGATTTCTCAGTGGCTAAACCTAGACAATAAATATTTATATATAAACTATATGGACACATGTATTGTATTTCTTTTATAGCCACCTGTGTCTAGCTACCTATCTGTTCACTGAACACCAGGATTTCGCACAGTTGCATCTAATTCTGGTTTGACACACATGTTCATTCTTGTTTTGTTCTGACTATGTTTGTAAGTCTTCTTAGTTTTTATTATTTCTTTACAAGTTGGTTAGTCTTGATCTGTTCTCTTATGTATAACCAGTCTCCCTCTGCTGCAGTCCCCTTCCCACATAGTTGCCCTCCTCACCCTATTTGGACTAACACCTTAGGCAGGGCTACTGCCACTCCTTACCATCTTTCTTACCATGAACATCTTTCTCAACTATTTGGCCACCCTTGGTGGATGCCATCTTTATGTTAGGCAATGCTGACACACACTGGTCTGTCTTATGGATGCTCTGTTAGCTCTTCTTGGGTTCTAATATCATTGCTCGTCAGCCCCTCCACTGCACATATATGCTTTCTTTATCCCAACACAAATACTGACCTTGCTCTTCCTAAGCTTATTAAAGTTAGGCCACCCCACATGGATATCTTCTTTATCCTGCTTGGGCTCTGACTTTCTGTTTACCAAGAAGCCCTCCTTACCCTGCTTGGACTTCAACACACTATGCCAAATCACCCCTCAGTGGGGTGCGCCCTCCCCCCCAACTCTAATCCTGTGTCAGGTTGCCTTTGTGGGAGGTTAGTCTCCTCTTTCACTTGAGCGCTGAGATCATACTGCAGATTACCATTCTCACAGTTGGCCTCTTCCTCAACCTCACCAGCTTCTGCCACTCTTCCTCCACATGCCACCACATACCTCTATCTTGCTCATGCTCATGAAATGGCTTTGAAATGGACTGCCAGGAAGAGAAGTGGGAGACATTTAAAATCTGTGAATGGATTTCTCTACTTATGACAGTGGATCCCACAAATTATATTCCTACAAAAAGGTCAGTCATCCATGTACACACCCCCAGTGGGAATGATTATCCTGAACAACACCCATCCTTCAGAGTGAGATTAGAAGAGCTGTCTATCCTCAGTTGAAAGTTCAGCTCCTGAGTAGCTCACCAGGCTGACATAAATGAAGCATGGAGGCTTTTCGTTCAATCTGTCCCCAAACCCATGCCAGCTGTTTTGAGTCTACACCAGTGTGGCCACTATATTTTGAGGGCCACTTCAGGGTGATTCTTACCATTAGTCCTTGTTATAGGAGTGCTGTTTCTAGAACCTGCTGCTGCACAACTGCTAAGGATGCAGTGCCCTTCAGAGACCATATGGGAAGAAGTCCTGTGGCACTACCCGAGCTCTTCTAAGTTTAGGGCTTTGTATAGCCTCACAGAGAACAAAATCTTTGCATTTGACTGTCAGGCCTGGGAGTGAGGACAGAGCCTGGGATAGTAAGTTACCTAGCCATGGTTGTGAGGAAAGCTTGGATCTAGGCTGGTGCCTGGGAAGCAGCTGCTCCCCTGAGAGCTTTTGCTCTCTATTTATGGGGTCATGATAATGTTACACTACAGTGTTCTAAGCACCCCCAGAAGCCTAAACTAACAAAGCACTTGGGAAGAGTTCCCAGTTTCTCTTGCCCAGACGTTTACGCTCTGCTGTCCCTTTTCCCAAGGAGCACTGCAGCCCTCTTGAGGCTTACTGTTTGTCACGTTGGCCCTAGCCTTGAATTGAGCCCCCCATACAATGGTCCACTACAGTCAGGATGACAAAGGTTGTATGAAGATAGCAAGCACAGCAAGACCAGCGAGGGTTGGGCCCTTTGGGTGGCTAGGGAAGTGCAGGGTAATGGAGTGTTTGTTTCCTGTCTCTGGACCAGGAAGTGTTGTTTACTCACTGATGACAGATGCACACAGAATGGAGGGGGTGGTCTCCATGTCCTCACCTGCAGCCTCCAGGCAGCTGGGGCTAGGGTGCCAGTGCTAATGAAGCAGGACCGGAAACCCACTGGACAAGGCTCAGCTGTGAACCCTGGCCTCACAGTCGGGAACGCAGAGGCCCTTTGAAGAAGAAGACAGCTGGGTTTTGGTTTCAGACCTTAACACTGCCATCACTAGATATTCATCTGTCAGCACACAGGGGACAACATGTGGGGAACAGTTGTGTCCAGTCAGGCCAAAGGGAGAAAGAAATGGATGATTTCCAAACTACAAAACTGCCTGGGGCCAGTGGTTCTGCCTTGCATAGCCAAAAATAATTGATTTGGTGAGGTGAAGGCTGAGTGTGAGAGGTTGGACTGTCTGCATGGGCCAGGCGGTCCTTGCCATGTTGCCTTTAGCTCACAGCAGGTGAGGACACTGAGGCTGGAGGTTCTATGCCTAAGTTGTACAGGACGACCTTGCTTGTCTCCCAGTGCTCCAGTACAGACTGCAGTCCTGAACTGGGGGTGAATCCAGCCTGCCCACTGCACTTTATCCAGCATTACTGAAATGAGCTCAGCTTTGCTTTCATTTACTTGAGGCCAGTATTTCCTCCTCTTGCTCTTTTTCCTCTCTCCTGACTTCCAATTGCTGGATTTGACTGGTGGTATTTTTCTTTCAGGACAAAAAAAGTATTTGTAATCCTTGGTTGAATTTGTTTACTAAGAGTTCTCTAATCTGTGCAGTTTACTTCTGAGGGGATTTCTTGTTCTACTCTAATGGCTTTTAACTCACAGAGGTTTATTTAGCAGAAGAGGAAGGGAGCAAGTTATCTCCTGCTTAATCCCTCTTGAATGTTTACATTTCTCAGCCAGAGCATGGTGGAAAGTTGCAGCATCCATTTGCTCTGTAATAGTCCATATGTGACTGCCAGAGCTGATGGAAACATATTAACATAAGTGATAATACTGTCATAGAAGTGAAAAGTTAAGTTGCTTATCAGTATATTTTGATAAGCTACTTAAATTTTACAGTAGCATGTGCTGGCTTCAGACAAACGTCATTGATAGGGGATTGTGCACTTTATCTGTCCTCTCTATTGCTTCTCACTTCATTTATTACCCTCAACAGTGCAGCTGGTAATCTGTACAGGGCACTGATCCCCTCTCCCAGGCAGGATGTCACATCTGTGCTGTGCCTCAGGTCCAGCTTTATCAGTAACGGATGCTCTTAGCTCAACAGGCTGGACATGTGCAGGCTGCAAGTACTTGGAATGAAACTTCTCCTGTGCCTGTTCCACGTAACTCTGGAAATGTTCCTTTCCAATAGCAGACCCCTTCAAAGTAGTGGTAGAACTTCTTGGGACTGGGGTAACTTTTCCATACACAAGGGGACTTTGCCCTTAATCTTCATCTACTTGTATTTGTTCAGTAAATTCTGAGCGCCAACTATGCACCATGCTTTATTCTTGGCACAGAAAGTGGAGAAAGATGCCCTTCTTCCTTCTTACTCTGTGAGTAAGCCCTAGTCTGTTGAGAAGGCATGTGCACCATTGAGTGCTACATCATGTGGGGACCAGGGCAGCACAGGAAAGAGGGAATTGGCATACGATGCAGGCATTCAAGTGGAAGGTTTTCAGGAAGATGAGCAGAAATCAACTAGACTAAACCACAAAGTTCAGAGGGAGATGAGGACTGAGGTGTGCTCACTCAGGTAGGCCTGAGGCTACCTGGATATTCTTGGAGTGAAGCTGCCCTAAGAGTCATAGGCACAGGGCCAAGTAGAGGGAAGAAAGACAGGGAGGCAGTCCAGGGAAATCCTGATAAGGAAAAGCCTCCCCAGCCATCCTAAAAAATGGACATCATTGCAAGAATTTAATCCAACGTGTGATTTTGCATTTCTGAAAGACCATTCTAAGAGCCCAAATGAGGTCTGAACTTCAAGGCCAGGCCATCTTGTGAGTTTAGGGAAGTGATGGTCAGGACATGGGGGAAGGCAGTGGGGACAGAGAATTAGACATTAAATCTACGGTCAATATAGAGTAAGTTCATTAGAAGTTGGTCTAGTGTACCAACACAAGTAGTTTGGGGCATGCAAGGTCTGTGGGACTCCTTGCAGCCATCATCAGTGAGTGTGCTGTATGTGGCTGTGTGTGTTCAATCATGAGAAATTGCATGGACACTTTCCTGGGGACGTTGGGTGGGGTGGGAGAGGCCTAGGGCAACACAGAGATGGAGTCTGATTGCAGAGTCTGCTTTGAATTTCTTCTCTATGAACCTGGTTTAGCTCTGAGGCATGGGAATAATTCATAATGGTCATTTAATCCTCTGCCTTACAGAAATAATTAGCATTTCACCTGCCTGTGTTTTCAGGACAGTCTATGACAGGAAGACTCTTAGGGATATAGAGAAAATCTGAAATGTATCAGTCTCGAATTAGGTCTCGGTTCAGATTTTTGACCTGCATACTAATACTTCCTGTGTTTCCTCTTCTTCCCCAGCTATCTGCCCTGGTTCGAGGTATTTTATAAACTACTTAACATCTTGGCAGATTACACGACAAAAAGACAGGTATTTGCCTTTCTTTTAAAAATTAATTATTTTTTAACAAATAAATTTTAAATCATGATTATGAAAGTAATAAATGTCTTGTATTTTACCAGAACCTTTACTAAAAAAAATCAATGCATGCCCACTAGAGAAACTTTGGGAAATTCAGAAAATAGTGGGAAGGAAAAGAAAATCACTTCTCACCTAATCTTCCCTTATTCTTTTCCCAAAAATAAATATTGCTATCTTGTTGGGTTGGCTTTTTTCTTTAGTTTTTTTCTTTGAGTTAAAGAAATAATTAATAGATCTTAGCATTCACAGAGTTAATATTCACAATTTCTAATATTCCTAAGCAGCTCTGAAAGTTCATGACATGTATTAAATTATAATTTTGCTGAGGCGCAAATTTGAATTGCTCACATCATGCTGCAAATCTGGGGTTTGCAGGTAATGCGCTTTAGTGGCACGTGACCTACCCAGCTGCCCATGCTCCCATTTTGATAAAGCTTTGTGGTGTTTTTTATGCTAATTTTTTAAGGATTTGAAAATTACTTTAAAAATTCAAGTGTACCTTACTATACTTTTGGAAGAAATGGTATGCTGAAGTAGCTCCATGGATGTCAAAGGTCACCTGGAGCTGTGTTTAGACTTGTAGCCCTTGGTTGCAGAAACTATTGTAATAGGCTCCCTTCTCCCATGCTATTAAAAATACTATAAATATTTTTGGTGACTGCATGACACTGTATCATGTACTTTGCAGCTCAGTGGTACAGTATCTCTGGGTTCAACACCCAGTTCTAGAAAGAAAAGAAAGAATGCATGTATCTTATGACTCAGGAAGGGCTGGGTAGATAGTACTTAAGCTAGTACTTGGTTACTGAAAGAGTTTTCTCTTATTGGGAATTTTAATTATTTGGAATTTTTTACTATTATAATAAATACAGCCATTAGCATCTTTGAGCATAAAGCATTTTCTTCATTTTGGATTGTTTCCTTAAGAGGTAACCCCAGACACACGTGTAAGCTCAGTGTATATAATGTTTTTGAAAGAATTCGACAATTGCTTTCCCAAAGAATTGTACTGTTTTTCATAAAGGATACTTCACCAGCAAGGTACAAGAGCCCCTGGGTCACAGTGCTCTCATCAATGTTATTTGATGAACTCGTTGTTTATTTGATAGCTAAGAGTCTTATTGTTTAATGGCACTTCTTTGATTGTTAGTAAGTTGAATATTTGTCCATATGACTAACTTTTTATGTTTTTATTTTTGTTGGACTAAATTTTTTAATTAATTAAAGTGATCCTATTCTTAAATGTTAAAGAAAAATGCTTTTGTCTATAGAATACTAGTTCTGAGAAATATTCCATAAAAAACAACTACTATGGTTTAGCATGATCAGGTTTGAGGAGTGAAAGCCATATTTTCCTTCCTTAAGATTTACATAATGCAGGCCCTAAGAGGTCCTGCAGAAGAAAAAAAGTTTATTAAGCTGGGGTTGTGACTCAGTGGTAGAGCACTTGCCTAGCATGCATGAGGGACTGGGTTCGATCCCCAGCACCACCTAAAAAACAAAACAAAACAAAATAAAGGTATTGTGTCCCTCTACAACTAAAAGTATTTAAAAAAGAAAGAGAAAAAAGTTTGTTAAGCAGTGCTTCTCATCTTATTTAATCCCAAACCCTTTTTGTTGTATGGCAAAAAAGCATTCAGAGAGATCACTGTGTTTACCTGGAACACACCTTGGGAAATGCTGTTGCCTTCAGGAAAGGTGGAAATTGTGTGTATGCTAGGTAAATCTTTTGAGTTAGATTTATTCACTAGCAAATGCATTCTAGAGGTCACAGAAAATGGAAGGAAAATCTAGTACAAATGGTTCTCTCAATTGCTACACATACTCTGAAAGAAGCCTAAATGTCAGGGACTGTCATAAAATAAGTGACTTACTCTTTGATGAAGATTATTAGGAGATTGTGTTGAGTCTGATCATCAATTCAGTTATAGTTATCTTTAGTCAAACATTTAGGATTTTTACTCAAGGTTGAAAGATGTCTAACAAAATTGTATAGCACAGAGACTCTTAGCAGTTTTTGAACTGCATATTAACTCACATACTTTCTTTTGTATTCTCCAGTTTTTTAATAAACAACAATAGAAATTAGTATTCCTAAAAACATCTTGTTCAGGATATGGCAGTGCATACCTATAATCCCAGGTCATCCTCTACAACCTAATGAGATCTTATCTCCAAAAAAATTTAATTAAAAGGAATGGGGATGCAGCTCAGTGGTACAGTACCCCTGGGTTCAACACCCAGTTCTAGAAAGAAAGGAAAGAACGCACATAACTTATGACTCAGGAAGGGCTGGGTAGACAGTACTTAAGCATGGGGGAGACCAGATATCACCCTGTAAAATTGATGCATCTGTCCTCGGCTATTGCTCCAACAAGGACTCTACCTCTTAGAGTATTGAAGGCTAAGATCATACAACTGTCTAGTTTGTAAGGTGTTGGCCAGTATAGGTAAGAATTTTTGTTTAAAAAACTAAACCACGTCAAAATAGAATGCCTCTCCCCTTAAAACAAACAAAACAAAACCCTTCTCCTATCCAACAGTCATTGGAAAGGCTGGGTATGGTAGGCTTCTATTTGGGGTGTGTGTGTGTGTGTGTGTGTGTGTGAGAGAGAGAGAGAGAGAGAGAGAGAGAGAGAGAATATGAAGAGAGAGAATGAACAAGAATGAGACCACGACCTTTCAGCCTGGGAAGTCAGAGCCTAAGGTGGGGGATCAGGGTGTTTTTTTGGTTCTTAGCTCCAACATGGTTATCAGATCCTGAATGGAACACTGAGGGCATCCATGTGGAAGGGAGGGGATGGCAGGGTAAGGAGAGCATCTGAACTGCAGATTAGTGTGCTCAGAGTATTGGGCTGGGGTGATGAGGATACGTATGTAGGAAAGTGGGGATAGTGGCATATGGGGATATTGGAACTTAGGTGAGATCTGGGAGGATCCACATGGAACAGGAGGCAGCAACAGTGGCTCAGCAGTGTTCAGCAGGAAGGGAGGCTCCAATTTGTGAGGGGTGAAGAGTAGAGACTCAGTCCTGGAGGTCAGAGGGCAAGGTAAGCCTCTGGGTGGGGAAGGAGAAAGGGACAGTGATAGAAGTGTGGTTCCATACAAATAACTAAATATGCTCAGAAGATAGAGGCAAGATGTTTCCATGCTGCAGACAGGATAATTTGTGGAATATAGTCATAAATATATTTTTAAAAAAAGGAAATTTGAATGATTCCTATGTTGGACTGGACTTAGAGCCATTGGTGTGAACCCAAGGCTTTTGATAACGTGAAGATAGATCCAGAAATAAATAGAGATGTTTGAGGCCTATTGTGGGTCTGTGTGTATTATGCTCCCCAGCTTTATCCACTGAAAGGGCCTGGTGTCAGCAACCCCAAGCAGCAGTGAACATTCCTGGTGTTCAGATCCTAGTTCCTAAATACCATTCCCTACTAAAAGAGACCAGGACTCCTTGAAGAAATATCTGATTCCAGGTCTGGGGCAGGGAAAGTATAGGATACGCCTAGAATATCTTTATTGCCCTAAAGTAAGGAAGTACTCAAAACATGATGGGGAAATGTCAGACACAAAAGTGAGCTTGAAGAGCCACCAGGTTTCCACTGGTCAGATCTGGGAGTGTCAAAACAAATATTGATAGCAAAAGATTGTAGCTCACTGAATAAACTGGAAACCATGTGCCCAGATAATATAAATAAGTAAATGTATAAATTGAAGTTTCAAGGAATGGAATCTTTACATAAAGCATCACTCCACAAAATATTTATTAAATACATAAGGAAAAGTGTCACCTCACAGTAGAGACATCAAATTAATTTGTTAAATGATCAAAACAAACATCACTGGTAAAGGGACAAATTGAAATTTTAATCATAAGAAAATATCAGGCAATTGAGAATCATTCTACAATGGGTGGGGCTCACTGTCCAGGTCATATAAATCTAGGAAGGACTGAAGGCTGCTCCAGAGGGAAGACTTGAGCCTCATAATTACCAAAGGCATCAGAGGATTCTGCTCTGGATTTGTGTCTGTGAGGGTATTAGTGGCACCCTTGGCAAAACTTGACAGGCCCTGAGAACTGGAGGCTCATGCTGCATGCAGGATAATTTCTTGAGTATGATGATTAACTATAGTTATGTGGGAGATTATTCTTGTTGGGATCTATTGATGATGGGTCAATGTCAGCAACTTGTCCTCAGTTCAGGAACTAGAAGGTTTTTAATACTGTTTCTACAACTGTTCTGTAAATTTAAGACTGTTGTAGAGCAAAACATATATACACATAAATTTATGTCCCTCCTCTGTGAGAAACTTGTTTGATTATCAGAGTTCAGGTTAAAACAAGCTTATAGTTTGGACTCACCCTCTTTTTCCTTAGGTTCAGTGCCCAAAACAGAGACCGCTCTGGGCATGAACACACCAAATCTGATTTGCTGCCAGCTATGCAACTTACTGATTTGAAACAAATCACCTTTCAGAACCTCAGTCTTCACATCTGTAAAGTGGGGTGGTTGGGCAGATCAAGTGCATAACAAATGGATACCAATGTAAACTTTCTGCTGTTATGTTAGCACAAAGAATTCCATGGATTGAGAAGAGAAATGGCTTTTGGATCATTCTGAGAGCAGTGTTTCTTTGAGCATTTTAAAGGCGAATCTGTTTTAAATTGAATAATTCGTACTGCTTTGTATGTCATTCTGTTGTTCAGTTTCACTAATTAAAATGCACAGCCACCATTCTCTATTGCCTGCTGGGGTACTTAGTTCATTTCTGACTTTCCATAATCAGAGGCTGCCATGTGTACCCAGTGAACACTCAATAAAATTAATTGAGGGTAATGATGAAGACAGGATCCACAGTGTCATCGTTATTTCTCCCAGCCACCCCCGCTGTGGAAGCTCAGATTGTTTGCATTTAAAAGTTGTTGCTATGGAATTGAGGGGAAAGATTTGCTGAGAGCTTATGGTATATGATCCATAAAAGGCGGTCATGGTAGGTGTCTCACTGAGTAGAAAATGTCAAACTCAATGTAGGAGGATCTATTTGGCTCCTATGTTTGAGCCATACGCAGTGTCTTTAGCCCAATCCTGCTTGAATATCAAACCTATTCCTGTTCTGGGGCCAGCATCTCCCCCTCAGCCATGAAGGCCCAGCTCATGTGTGCCCAGATATTCTGTAGGTGTCTTACTAAGAACTCAGCTTTGCTTTTGTTACTTAGGCCTTTTATTTCTTCCAGGAAAGTCAGTGGAATGAACTTCTTGAAACTCTGCACAGACTTCCCATCCCTGACCCCGGAGTGTCTGTTCATCTCAGTGTGGTAAGTGGAGCAGAATAGCAGGTATCCCTGAGAAGGCATTTCGTTATGAACAGTCAGAGGGACTTGGGCCAAGAAGATTGTCTTTTCTCATCTGTGCCTCCCCGACTCCTACTCTGAGAATACTCAGAAACCTCTAGGCTTCGAGGAAAACCAGGAGGTTGAATTTCTTCCTTTCTCTTAGATTTCACAAGACACCGAGTGTCCCAGTGTCCTGGGGCTATTCTCTGAACATCACTCCTTCACTAGCATCTTCTCGATTGCAGATGCTGGGCTAAATAAGATGACTGGCCCCTGACTGCGACTTTAGCCCCTGGCCTGTGCTCCCTGTATCACCCTTTGTCCCCCATGCTGCTGCACATTTCCTCTTGTTGAAGGCCACCCTACACTCTCAGCCTTCAACAACACCTCTCCCCTATTTGCCTGGTAGACCACACATATCCTTCATAATCAATTCTGATTTATTTCCAGAGAAATTCTTCCTTGACTTTGCAGGCTGAGGCTAAAGCTTTCTCCTTTGCCCCAAGCATCTGGCACACTTTGCAGTGCATACCTCCACTGTATTGGAATGATCTATTTTCTTTTCTCCCTCACTGGACTGAGCATCCCTTGAGGACAGAGGGAGAGTTTCTGGCCTACAGTGGTAATCATTTCTTTTAATGATCCCCCCACCACCCTTAGCTACCAGGGATTGAATCCATGCTGGGCAAGTGTTCTACCACTGAGCTACATTCCCAGCCCTAGTTTTGAGACTGGGTTTCACAAAATTACCCAGGCTGGTCTTTAATTTGAAATTCTCCTGCCTCGGCCTTCTAAGTAGATAGGATTACAAGCATGAACTATCATGCCTAGCATTTTGATTGCTTTTAAATATATGCATGTTTTACAGTGTGCTAGAATGGAAAATCCTGTGAACTATCTACTAGAAGATTTCAATCCTTGTAAACTATTTTTCTAGTGACCTAGTGAAATTAATCAGTACCTTTAATTTTGTGAGCCTCAATGTCTTCATCTATCATGTAAGGCATCCTAAGAGGTATATGGGATCTTTTTCATATTTCAGTTACTGGAATTCTCCAGTTCCCTAGGTTGAGCCCTTGTCTCTAAGTTCATTGAAATTTCCTTTGGCCAAGTATTGATTATTATCCAGAAGCTATTTCCCCTGTGTCATAGGAAGTATTGGCCCAAGAAGTATTCACTTTCCAACTTCATTAGAACCACATACAGTGTTGGTATTCAGTGGTTAGGAAATTGTCTAAGGAAAATTAATATTTCCTATAGCTTTTTTTTTTCAGAATCATGATAAAATTGGAAACCATATTACTATCAATAACTAATAAAGTTGTTGTTAAGTTTCTAATTTATACTAAATCTGTATCCCTAATATGCAAAACACTGCCACAAAATAGGTACTAACATTTTCATTTCATAGACAAAAGCTTTAGAGAGGAAAGGTTACTTACACATTAAAGTCTTGTGGTTTAGAAATGATAAAATTTGAATTTTCAACCCAGGGCTAATTTGAAAGCCAGTGCCCTTTCCACTATGCCACGTTTGTTGTAAGAGGAGAGGAGGGAGGGTTGAAGGGATTTATAGAGGTTTTTACTCATTTTATTCGAGCATAGGAAAATACCTTATTACAAAAATTCTTGTAAGTCAGATGGAAGTGTCTAGAAAAAAATGAACAAATGGTCTTTAGACCTGCCCAAGTCATTGCTAAAGCTAAGCAGCCCTGCCTTTGTCTCTCTCTCCCTTTTCCTAAGCAGCTTGATCTCACTGCTTCAGTCTGTAATGACATCCGACAGGTAGCTGTAGAGTAGCCCAGCTGGGTCACCAGCTGCTGGGGAGGAAGGGCCACTTCTTCCCCCAAATGGTTGCACAAGCGGCATTCTGCCAGGCCTCAAGGACAAGCCATCTCAGGGGCAGGAGGAACTGTTGGGGTGTGCATCTGTTTCATGTGAGTGGATTCTAGGAATGTTTCTGACCTCCCTTAGTCCCCAGCATTTCATGGGCAATGGAGCAAGATAGAATCTCAAAGGACAGCCTGGGCACTACTTGGTTTTGGAATTGCAACCACTCAGTATTTACAATCCATTGCATTTGCATAGGCAGGTTTTTCTTTTTTCTTCTTCACTAGGAATTCCTCTTTCCAAATTGCTTTTTCTGATTTTGAAGGGCTGCTCTCATCTAGGTTATAAATCTCAAATGTTAATAAAATGTCATTCTTGGAATTTTGATTTTTAGTTGCTCTCTACAAAAGAATATTTCCATGTGTCCATGTGTCTGATATAGGTTCTTGAGAAAAATAGAAATAGCAGTTGGGAGCAATTATCATTTTATGTTAAAATACTATTTATTGAGTGCTAAGCACTTCATATATATAATGTTTGTTCTTTACAACTACTTCAAAATAGATATAATAATTCCCATTTATAGATTCTAAAACTGAGGTTCTCTGTTATTAAATGAAGTTGCCTGAGCTCACATACCTACTAAGTGGACAAGAGTTTTCTCACTGTGCCAAGCCATTAATTGATGATTCTATCACTGTATGTACATTTGGTGCTGTACATTTCCTGATGCTCCCTTCTTAGCCATTTGGTATAGAAGTTGGTATTTCATGGAGTTATTTTGAGCCTTGTATTTTGTTTTTCTCATTTTAATCCTCATGTTAAGTTGAATTAATTGTTGACTAGTTTCCATGCTGCACCATCTATTGTGATACTTCATAGGTAACATTTTGGCATAGACACACAGATTTTGGAATAATGCATTGCAGAAGTTTTTAAAAATATTTTTGTAACACTTTATTTTTACTTTCAACTTTTTTATTTTAATTCAAGTTCCATTAGGCATAATTTGCACATAAAAAGCACAAGTATAACTGTTTGTTACAGTGGAAAGGGTATAGCTCTAATTATATGGACCTGGCTTCAGTTCTGATTTTGCCACATATTAACTGTGAGATCTTAGATGAATTACCTACCTCTTTGAACATTAATTTATCCACTTGTAAAAAGTAGATAATATATACTTAAAATTTATTATGGAGATTAGAGATAATATTAGATCTATACTATCTGACATAAAGTCTTCCATCTAGTATGTGTTCAATAAATTTCTGCTAAATATTAGACAAGTAGCTCATACTGTTATTGTTGTCATTGTCATTGTTACAATTGTCCCTAGGGCCTTTCATTTCAGAAAATACAAATCATTGTTCTAGAGACAATTATTTTGCAGTTACCTAGGAATAAAGGTTTGGGGGAGGACTTCCTGAAATGTCACTTGGGGGTCCAGGTCTAAGTTTGAACTTAGACCATGGTTAAGTTGACCCTCTCTGCATGTGACCTTTTCTAGCCTTTCATAGTTCCATCTTTAATTGACTAGCACCAGGCTTTTTCCATTCTTGCTTGCCATTGTTCTGAGTCTTTAAGAGCAGCAGAGGCAGTGTCATCAGTTCAGCCTGTTGTCATTTAATTCAGAGACACACTTGTTACATACATGGAGATGTCCCATTCAGAGTCTTTGAAGAGGTCAGTTTTTCAGTTCTGCTGAGTCTCTAGCCACCTTCACTGGCAATCCCACTGGAAGGCAGTAGGCTTCTTTGTGGAGTGTGCTTAAGTGGACAGATTCTCCACTCTCAGCCATCTGCAGTGGTCTCAGCAGAGTAGCCCTTGAGCTGGAGTTGTTCTTAACATCACCTGGTTCTTCAGTGCAGATTTTGGCCACAGTTTATAGATGGCTGTAATCTCAGCTGTTGAAATGAAACAGCAGGTCTGGTTGATGAAGACCAAGGCTGAGTAAAACTAATGTGATTTGGCCCCTAGAGTCCTCTTGTCTCTGAGCAATAAATTTTGAAACCTGCAACTTTTGTGTATTTAGGAACCTATAAATATTACATGGGAATTTAACCTTTAACTTTTTCATTTATATCCCACAAAGAAGTTCATCTCTCCTAGAAAAGAACTCTTCTACCAAACTCAAATTTTCATGTATCTGATTTAATGTAACATTATCCTAAAAATAAAATTCATAGATATTCCCTATGAGTCATACTCTGTCTCCTCTTATGAGTAAGGAAGTATCTTTCAATCATATACTTGAATTCTGAGCAGTGTGCTTGTTATATAGTTATACATTCTTACAAAAATACAGAGCTTGTGCTTTTCTTTTCCAGCATTCTTACTTTACTGTGCCTGATACCAGAGAACTTCCCAGCATACCTGAAAATGTGAGTACTTGGGAAGAAAATGTTAAATTTATATTCTTTGATTTCTACTTATTTTTTAAATTAAAGGATTATTTTAGAATGTAATTGTGAAATTCTCATTTTTATAGTTTTTTAAAAGAATGCATTAGCAGGGTGGTACAACCTGTAATGTCTGTGGCTTGGGAGGCTGAGGCAGGAGGATCACATGTTTAAAGCCAGCTTCAGCAACTTAGTGAGGCCCTAAGCAACTTAGTGAGACTTCGTGTCAAAAAAAAAAAAAAAAAAAGGCAGTGAGTGAGGGCTGTGGATGTGGCTCAGTAGTTAAGTGCCCCTGGCTTCAATCCCTGATACAAAGGAAAAAATAAGGCATTATAAAAACAAATATAATAGGAAAAATGTATTATAAAAGCAAAATGTTGAAAATATAGAAAGTAAAAAGACAAGGAGAGATGTTCCTCATATGTCTCAAAGGTAAATCACCTATTAATGTGTCAATATCTCATTGTAGTCTTTTTAGAATATATTTTTACATAGTTAAATCACTTATTACATGAGTGTCTTTCTCATTTCATTCATAAGAATCATTTGTATTCACTACATAATATTCCATGTGCTTATCATTCCTCACTGTTTAAGTTTACTTATCATTTCTCACTGTTGTACACTTACATCGTTTCTCCTTTCTATCATAAATGAAATGTTTCCATATGAATAAAATTCCATGTAAAGGTTTCTTATTTTAAAATAGTAGATTACTTCAAGTAGAATTGCACTTCTGCTTCTTACCCTTGTGTAATTCATTTTTCAGAGAATAAAAGTGTAGTGGGTAAAGCATGAGGGGCTCCTATCTTCGCCCCCTGAGGGCTTAGGAGCAGTAGATTAAAGTGCAAGAGCAGATGGTCCATATCTGCCCTCTGAACAAATTCAGTGACATGTTAAGCCTCAAGGTATGTTTTCAAAATGTTTTACTATGATTGTAAATAGTTCTGTGTGTGATCAAATATAGAGTAGCCACTGAGGTACTTGGTTCCTTTTTTAACAATTGTGGTAAAATATACATAACATAAAATTTACCATCTTAACCACCTTTAAGTGTACAGCTCAGTAGTTTTAAGTATATTCATGTTGTTGTGCAATATGTCCATCTCCAGAACTTTTTATCTTGCAGAACTGATGCTCTGTACCCAGTGAACAACTCCCCGTTCCCTCCCTCTCCCCAGGTCTTGACAACTCTTAAATGGCATGCAGAAATGAAATTGTACAACACTTGCTTTTTGTGCCTGGCTTATTTCACTTAGTGCGATATCTTCTGAGTTCATCCATGTTGTTGCATTGTCAGAATAGCCTTCCTTTTAAAGGCTGAATGAAACTGCACTGTGTATGTATACCCACATTTTGTTTATCTATTCATCCATTGGTAGACATTTGGATTGATCCCACCACTTTGTTATTGTGAATAATTCTACTTCGAACGCTGGTGTACTAATATCTGAATCCCCACTTCAAATTCTTTTGAGTGTATCTTTGATAGCAAAGAGGTGGATGGAACGTGGGTATTTTTTTTTTCACATTAGGTAATTAAAAATTCATATCAGAGTTCCCATTGCAACTCCAATAGCTAATGTTTATTGAATTCTCCTGTTGTCCGATAACGTGCAGTACATTTTCCCATTTACCTCTCTTATTAAGCTTAGATGGTAACTACCACAATTATTTTCATTTTATATAAGAAAACAGGAAGCGAGAAGGAAGATGGCGGCGAGGGGAGTGCATTGACCCTGTGTGCTGCTTCACTGTGTGGGAGTATGACAAGTCAGGACGGCTAAAGGATATCTTGTTAGAAATTTCCAGCAATAGTGGGGTGCTCCGGAACCTGGAGGAAGGATTTCCATCGCACGAGGATCGGCTACGGGGACTCAAACGCGAGAGGTTTGTCGCACGGAGGGTAACACTGCTTATTCAGCAAATCGCCCCTCGGCTAGAGTCTGCAGCGCGCGCTGGGAAGCAAGGAGATAGCGACGCAGGGATACAGCGCTGCAGTTTCTGCCAGCCGTGCAAGCACCGTACTCAGGGCTGAATTCTGGGTTCGAGACAGGGGAAGGAAGCAGTCCATCTCGGTTCTCCACACCGGTCAGGCCACAGAGGAGGCCAGCAGCCACCATGTTGGAGAGCTGACGTCACCATACCTGTTTTCGACTGACCGCAGCTCATTCATCCATAGAACAGGTAATTTCAGGCTGCAATTCGCCTGCGGCTTGCAGACAGATTGCTAGGGTTCAGTGCCTGGGTGCTTCTTAGAACCTGATCTTATCGGAGCGAACACCGAGCGCGGGGCGGCCCAGTTCCGGCTCCCGGAACTGCCCTGGCCCAGGGCCGCGGAGCCTGCGGAGGCTGCTTCTTGGACCCTGCTCCTATCAGAGCATACA